>NC_089504.1:259545783-259845783 GCF_036850995.1 Saccopteryx leptura | reverse complement strand
ACATGTGAAAAATTTGAGGGGCTGGCTAGGGCATGCCAAGGTCAAATACATGGCCACATGGAATAACTGTGTGGTCTGTAGGTTGAGGCCATTTGTCACGCTGATTTCTAAGAGTATGGCCATGAAGTACATAGAGGGTACTCTGGGTAGCATGAAAAGAGACCAAAAAATAGGGGGAAGGGCAGTACCCCTAAAAGTCCTCTCATGTCTCCCATTTCCAGGGACACACACAAAAGATGTATAATAGAAAGACAAATGGGTAGGTACAGATAATAAATCTTTCTCATTCCCCCTCCTACCACTTTGTCTCTTTCCCCTCTCCTTTGTCATCTTTTTTTTTTTCATGCTTCCTCTTTCTCTCCTCTGTACTTCTCGTTGGTTGTATTCCTGACTCCTAACTCATCTGGGTGAATAGGAAACACGACACTGACACATTCACACCCGCCGAGGCAGATTTAATGGCAGATGCTGTGGGCGCACCGGGCACGCACCCTGGGCCCTGACTTCTGAAGGGCCCCACAAAACCCTAACTTTACACTTTTTTTCTAATGACACCAAATTTGGTTTTATATGTGCAATTTTAACATTAATAGTACATAATATTTTTTATTTATTTAAAAATATGATTAACATGTATTTTTATTTTCCCTCTCTTTCTGTTTAAGGGGCCCAATATTTTCTTCTGCACCTGGGGCCTCCACCAACCTTAATTTGCCTCTGCATGCCTAGAGCAACACCATGAGAAACTCCAGACATGGCAAAATAATAGCTCTGGCTCATTTAGAAAAAGGAACTGGGAATGTCTTCATCTGGAAAGGGTTGTGTGTATACAAAGAGCTGTTGATGCACATACACAATTCTGTTCTTCTAAAGAGCCAAGGACAGGCTCATCATGATAAATGCCCCAAAGTCTGACAGATGTTAACTGGAACCATCAAACATTTCATCTTTGGCAAGAGCCCATCTGCACCCCCTAGTGACTAATTTTTATTGGCAAACTCAGCAGACTCTGGAAAGGCCAAAGAAATGTTCTGGAACGTTGGTTTTCTCCATTTTCTGAATCCTCTTAGAGTGGTGGCCCTCTCCCTGAGGAGCGGTCCCTGGCCCCGGACACGCTACGGTCATCATGGAGGGAAGAGGAGTAGTCGTCCCCAGTTTTCAATCACAGTTTGCAATCAGTGGCACACCTTTCCCTCCCAGTGATTTTCTCTTGCTTTCTCTGCTTCTCCCCTCCCCCACCCAACCCTCCAGAACAATGAAGGAGGGGTGATTGCCCAGCTCCCCAGTGACGTGACGTCCTTCAACCAGACAGGACTAAAGCCCGGGGAGGAATACGTCGTCACTGTGGTGGCTCTGAAGGAGCCGGCTCGGAGTCCCCCCACCTCGGCCAGCGTCTCCACTGGTGAGTGCCTCCGCCCTCTGTCCCCACGGCTACCCACCGGACGACTCAGGAGGGAGAACTACAGACCTGCCCAAGAAGTAGAGGCCAAGGGAGGCTAGGGTTTCTCCCAGAGCTGAGAACAATTTTGGTACCTGGAGGTGGAGATCCTCTTACCAGATGCTAAACAGAACATCTTCCTCATTGCTTCCTGCAAGCACAGAAAAACCTGGGAGAGTATTCTAGGGGGAAAATTCCTTGTTAACATTGCCAGTATGTTTCTTCCAGTCTTACTCATTAAGAGGTCTCATTTGTCAGTCCCTAGTATCCTGAGGTTTGGGACCTACTGTGAGAAAGTCATCCAATCCTTCCAGAACCTTAAGTCACTTTACAATGATGAACAATAATCCCTCCTTCATTGCGTTGACATGTGGATTAAATCAGACAAAGCACAGAAAGTAATTGGCTCTGTGTTGAAGAGACTGAGTGCTCAATACCTGATAGATCCACCTATACCCAGAGAACGCACTGAGAAGTGAGGGCGTGGAAAACACGTCATTAAAAACCAGTAAGGGCGGGCTGGGTCGCTGTTCAAGGGGACAACTTAAGTTTATTATTTCCTCCCCACAGTTCATGTCATGCAAGATCATTATATTTCTAAGTTTGACTCATTAACCGTGTCATGTTTTGCCTTCTCGTTTCCTTGGCTAACACAGGCTGACGTTATAAATTAGTAATTATGGTGCATGTGCGTGTGCCCTCCCCAAGAATATTCTGGAAGTTATAAATAGCATCTAGTATTATTTTGGGTTATTTTATGGGTGGAAGAACTGAGACTCAAAGGTTAAGCAACTTTTCCTGTTAGTACATGAGATAGGTGAAGTGGGTACAGCTTTGTTTTCGTAAACAGAAACTGACACTGAAGAAAGCCAGTCATGAGTGCAGAACGGAGGCCGAGTTGGCCAGTGAAGGGAACCACAGCGCTATGTAACGGAACACGTTGGTTTAGTGATTCATATTTTGCTCATTGGATTCAAACTAAACAGCATCAGGTGCTGAGGCTTAGGCTCAGTCTAGAAAACACTGGTTTACGGATGATTGTGGAATCAGATCATGTTCCCTTAGGGTCCTGGGCTCCAGGACAGCGCCTCAGGGCGGAAGTGAAGGGGGCGTCCACGCCTCCAATGGCTCTCACTCCCATGCTCATCACACCCTCCGGCCACGGAGCCTTTATATTTTGTGCAGCCATTTAAGAGTTTGTGCTTTAAGAAGAGTATCGGCCCTGGCCGGTTGGCTCAGAGGTACAGTGTCGGCCTAGCATGCGGAGGACCCGGGTTCGATTCCCGGCCAGGGCACACAGGAGAAGCGCCCATTTGCTTCTCCATCCCTCCGCCACGCTTTCTTCTCTGTCTCTCTCTTCCCCTCCTGCAGCCAAGGCTCCATTGGAGCAAAGATGGCCCGGGCACAGGGGATGGCTCTGTGGCCTCTGCCTCAGGTGCTAGAGTGGCTCTGGTCACAACATGGCGACGCCCAGGATGGGCAGAGCGTTGCCCCATGGTGGGCGTGCCGGGTGGATCCCGGTCGGGCGCATGCAGGAGTCTGTCTGACTGTCTCTCCCCGTTTCCAGCTTCAGAAAAATGAAAAAAAAAAAAAAAAAAAAAAAGAAGAGTATCATCCCTCCCAAAAAGAGGCTTTTAAACCAAGTGCTCTAATCCAAAGATGTTTTAGCAGGAACCCCATAGCTATAAAACTACACATGCTTCGTAGAAGTCCCTCCAGATGCCAGGGACTGAAGGTCCACAGCGTTGTTCCCCAAGGTGGCCTGGAACCTGAGGAGTTGGTATCTCGCATGTAACATGTATAGATGCGCCTTTCCGACGCGGAACATTTCGGGGTCCCCAAGGCTCTGCTGTGATTGGCTAGCCGGAAGGCATCAATAGAAAACGGGGCTAGAGGAAGGTGACGGTCCATTAGCGGACAGCGGGAACTTACACCTGCGGGATGTCCCTCCTCCTGATTATCGATCATCGGCAGCACTGACAGCAGATAGTCCAGCCCTGCATTCCTCTTCTACCTAAACCGTCCTTTTTTTTTTTTTTTTTAGAGAATTTGCAGGATTTTTTGTTTGGAAGTTTCTTCAAATGAGAAGTCAAAGTTCCAGATCTAGAAATTTGTGGTAAAGCCAGGGAGAGGTGTTTTTTTTCTCCAATGAAGTAAAATGTCCCAGTTAGTCTTTGGCTTTGAGAACAGAGTCATGAAGAAACGGAAAGAAGAGGATTTGACCACAGCCAGCTTTCTGAGCAGGGTTTGGCTTGTTTAGAACCAGGGCCTGAGTCTGAAAGCAAGCTGGCGCCTCCGGACTGGGCTGGGATAACTCGACTCGGTGGCCAACGGGAAGGTAGACTCCCAGAGCAGAGAACAGGGCTGGCTCCCGACCGTGTCCACTATTTTTAGAACACGATTGTTTAATTATTTCCTTCTGCTGAGGCCTGACCTACACCGACCCCCTCCTGCGAAGCTCTTGAGTCCTCATCAGACTCTCAGACTGGCTTCTCCCAGGCAGGTCATTTTGGGAATGCAAATGACAAGAGCTCCTGCAGTGAGCCCACTCTGCTAGACAATCACATTCTAATATGGGCCCCCGTTCAGACGAGGACTGGGAGTCAGGGCAGTTGGAAGAGTTGGAGGACACAGGCCTTACATGGTCTTCTGAGTTTCTGTGACATTTTTTTCCTCCAAGAAGTTCCAGTTCATTGAAATTCTTCCCCGTCATTCTCCTGGGCACAGAGGATCGTTCATTCCTTCCATTCATCCCACACCTGTTTACTGAATGTCTGCTGTGTCTCAGGCACCGTGCTCAGACAGCGGCCAGGAGATGTTTCCCCCCTTTCGTGATTAAATTCAGTGAAACTTGAAAAGGTCCAGGTTGTCTAAAACCACTAAATACGGCATGTTGGAAATGTCAGTACATCTGTGCAATCATACGGTTACCCTAACTATGAAAAACAAAACTTCATGTTAACTCCAGGCAGCACCAGAATGATCCGGTGGTTTCCATTCTGGCTGGCACTGGACCCCGAACCATAAGCTGCTTAATACAGAACAGGACTGGACCAGACCCGGAAAGTGGGGGGCGAGGGGTGACCAGGAAAAGGCCTAACTCGGAGGCAAGGTTGAGAGACCCAAGATCAGACTGAGGCTGTCTGTCTGGAGAGAAACACTCCACTCTAGAGACGGAGCAGGAGGTGGTCCAGTGTGAATTGACGACTGAACCAGTCTTAGTCAAGGCTCTCTGGTTACAAGAAAGAAAGTGTCCTTAACTAGCTAAAGCAAAAAAAAGAGAGAATTTACTGGAAGGGCAGAGTCTCATGGAACTGCAGGACCAAAAGTGCATCTGGCCTTCTGAGAGACTTGAACCAGAAAATGGAAATTAGAAATCGAGTTGCTGTCTATAAGTAGAAGCTCCACACAGTCACTCATTGCTGCTTCTGTTTTCTCCTAAAATTCTGTACCCAGTTCTGGCAGGGCAGGGAGACTGGGGTTCCCCACACCGAGCACTTCTCTGCGACACCAGCAGGGTGCGCTATACTTCCACTCGGTTCTGCTGCTCTCCACCCAGGGGAGAGAATCAGGCGCCACAGGTGGAGGGCTCCGTCCCACAAGGCTGTCCTCCCTCTCAGATGCCAATCCCAAGTCCGGGTTGTCACCTGTGCTTCTGACTGGCTTCAGAGCAGAGGTGCCCATGTCCCCTCTGTGGGTTTGATTAATTTGCTAGAGCAGCTCATAGAACTCAGGAAACCTGCTTGCTCACTAGATCACTGGTTTATTACTAAAGATATTAGAAGACCTTGCAAAGACTGACTCCTTGAGACCGAGCCCTCCAGGCACAGGATTTCTGAGTTGCTTGGGGGGGGGGGGGGCTTAAAATAGCTTCATTGCAGTGTTTTTCTACCTCACCCAAGAATATGTCATGGTTTTTTGTTTGTTTGTTTGTTTTATAATAAGGTCCACATGTGTTGTTAGTTTGTTGATAAAGTTCTACCACCTTTCTATGGGCACAGCCACAGTTTAGGTCTCAGACATCTGAAAGCAAGATTAGAGTTTATTTAAATTAACAAATGCATAGCCAACTTGAAACCACAAAGTGGGCAATGGCTCTTAAAAGTCTGTTTATAAACTGTGAGGTCACGGGTTGGCCTCTCTGTGGATTCCTTTGTTGGCTCTGAATTCAGTTCAAAACAGCATAGAGGTGGGCAGCCAGCCACACCTGTACACACATTGTAAAGTTCACTTACACACTGCTCTTAAGCTCACACATGGAATTTAGTTGCACTAAATTCCTGGCCAGTAGACCTGGTTGAAATTTATATTGTAAAAGCAGTAAATCATTACCCCCAACCAAGATATTCTTGTCCTTATAAGTGGATCCTTGCTTCAGCTGCATTTGTTACTTAGGCCCGATGGCCCACTGTCCGCAGAGACTCTGTGAGGCTTGTTACAGACCAGTGTGGTTTAAAGAAAGAAAGAAAAAAGATATTAAAGGCTGTGAAGCAACGTCCAAATGAAGAGACATGTAGGGAGAGGTCCTGATCAAAGGAGCCTCTGTCCTTGTGTAGTTTGGAAGGGGCACAGGGCCACACGGACGCTCACTAAACCCAGTCCTTTGGGGTTTGATAAAGGCTTCCTTACATAGGCCTGATTGATGAATTGACCAGCCGGCAGCGGTCAGGGCTGAGATTGAGAGTTCCAACACTAATCCCATGGTTGGGTCCCCAGGCAAACAGCCTTCACCCCCTCCATCTCTCTCCCACTCCCCTCCCCCCCTCGCTCTCCCTCTGTCCCCCTCCATCTCCCTCCATCCCCCTCCATTTCCCTCTCTTCTCCCCCCTCCCTCTCTGTTCCCCTCTTTCTCCCTTTCTCTCTCTTTCCCCAGATCAGATGTTTTCTATGAATAGGATAGAGAATGGCCAGAGCAGCTCTCATGGTCCAAGTTCAGCTAACCAGAGTTTCTAGTTCTAATTCCAAACCATTGAAGAATATTAATATTAATCGGCTCCAGCCAGAGGGGTGTGGTTCCATAATAAACGTACACATGGAAGCTGGGAAGATAACGAGTAATTGAGTGCTCCATAGAAGGGCATGTCAGGCGTCAGACATACATACTCTTTTTCATTCCAATCGAGTTCTTTCTATTTCCTGCCACATTCTCTCACCTTCCCCCTGTGCCCAGAATCTACTTCAATGTGAACAGGATCCCAAGTCGGTACAGGTGCCATGACTGGTGAGACCCCCTTGGAAACCAGCCAGGTTTCTAGGGTAACGCCATTCCACAAGAATGACCGCTCTCAGCTGCTCAGTGCCAGAGGCCAGGGCTCATGAGGAACACATGTTGAATATCTTGGAGGGACTCTGTGTGGCTGCAGTGTCCTGACTCAAAAATATACAAGAACAGGTCGGGGAAAATAGCCCACCAGAGGCTGTTCCGAAATTGAGGTCTCTTTTTTCTTATTTTAAAAACATGCCGCAGAAGGGATGTTTCATACCACAAATGCAAATGTCTATTGGGTGTTGGTAGTGTCTAGCAGCTGGGTTGAGAGCTGTTTGTATGACTGAGCAGAGACCTCTTTTGGGTACTCCCGACACCCTCTTTGGCAACCAAGTGGGAAGTCTCAGGTGTTTAGATGAGGCCGACGATGTCACAGAGCTTTCCTCGGGGCTCAGGGAAGGTGAGTGCTGGGCCGTGGGCACACACGGGAAGCTCAGTGCTCAGGTCTTAGTTCCTTTATCTGCAAACAAGCAGCACTGGCCCTCTCTGACCAGTAAGTCCCCCTCTCACCCCTGCCACCCAAACTGGGAGTGCTGGGACAGAAAAACCACAGCCTGCTGACAGCAAGATTCGAGAGAGCTGAATTCCAGCACCGGTCACCCGGATCCCAGGCTGTGTCCTCAGAAGAGAGCTTTCGTCTCACTGTGCCTCCTTTTCCCCATCTGTAAAATGGGATGATAACAGTGATCTGCTCCCTGCCTGACTCGGCTAACAGAAGGAGAAGGGAGAGAACAGATAGATGTCACATATTCCTTTCTCAGACTTCCTCTTCTGTTTGATCCTTCCTGTTCAGTCATTGATGGGCCCACACAGATCCTGGTGCGAGATGTCTCCGACACTGTGGCCTTCGTGGAATGGACCCCTCCTCGAGCCAAAGTCGATTTCATCCTCCTGAAGTACGGCTTGGTGGGCGGAGAAGGCGGGAAGACCACCTTCCGGCTGCAGCCTCCCCTGAGCCAGTACTCCGTCCAGGCCCTGCGGCCCGGCTCCCGCTACCAGGTGTGGGCCAGCGCCGTCCGCGGGGCCAACGAGAGCGAGGCCACGACCACCCAGTTCACAACAGGTAAGGCTATGCTGGGGCAGGCGGGCTCGGGCCAGGAGACAGGGGACGAGCCAGCTGATGGCGTCGTCATGGCCAGAAGGGTCACGGTCAGAGGGGTCACGGCCAGAGGGGTCACGGCCAGAGGGGTCATGGCCAGAGGGGTCACGGCCAGAGGGGTCACGGCCAGAGGGGTCATGGCCAGAGGGGTCACGGCCAGAGGGGTCATGGCCAGAGGAGTCACGGCCAGAGGGGTCATGGCCAGAGGGGTCACGGCCAGAGGGGTCACAGCCAGAGGGGACATGGCCAGAGGGGTCATGGCCAGAGGGGTCACGGCCAGAGGGGTCATGGCCAGAGGAGTCACGGCCAGAGGGGTCATGGCCAGAGGGGTCACGGCCAGAGGGGTCACGGCCAGAGGGCTCATGGCCAGAGGGGTCATGGCCAGAGGGGTCACGGCCAGAGGGGTCACAGCCAGAGTGCGAGGACATGTCCTAGGGCATCCATGTCACTGCAGACATGGCAAAAAGGAAGTGAGAGGTTTTGGGGGCCCCTGCTGGTGCTGCATCGCCAGAGACGGACACACCTATGTCACCAGCCAGACCTGTGATCTGATACAAGCCTCGTCCCATGGTCTCAACTTTCTCACATGTAAAATGAAAACATCGTCTTGGAGACATTTACAAAGCCATATTATGAGCCCACGTGGCCCTCTGGGGAGAGCTGAGGAAAGGGGCCCCTTTGTTGCTATTGGCAGAAATTGTTGTAATAATCCTATACTTCCATCATGACTATAACTACCATGATAGCACCCCTTGGATATGTGCAAAGTCCCACCTGCACCCCTGGAAGCCGACCTTCGCCTGAGGTCCTGTGACTGCCATTTGTAAGTGCTATCTCAAAGGCTAAGAGGAGGTCTGGCTCCCCCAGAATAAAGCCTGTGTCAGTGTCCCCTGGTCCTGTTGTGATGACCTCCTCCCACTTCCCAAAGTTGCTGGGACTCTTAAAGCCGGGAAAGGCCTGACCTCACGGGCATGTGCTCCCTGACTCTCTCGGAGCCCGTGGCTGGTCAGCTAGTGGCAAATAGGACAAGGCACCAAAAAACAGGCTGCCTGCCACTCAGACTGGGTCCACAGGGACCTATGGTCAGACTGTGAGTCTCTTATCTAACCCAGATTCTCAGTCTCGGCCTCTATGCCCTGGGGAGGTCACATATCAAGGAATGTGTCTGCCAACTCAGTCATTCCAGGGATCAAAGGAAGCTGCTAGCATTGGTAAGATCTAAGAGCCAGCATCTCTGACAGGGTACAGTACAAGGAGAGTCACTCCTTCATGCATCCTGCCTGGGCTTGTGGCCTACGAGCCTGTTATTGGGTGGAGTAAGCCAATTGGAGGACATCAGGGAGGTTCAATAAATAGCACTTCAATCCTCTACCTCTTTTTTTATTTGTTTGTTTTGTTTTTTGTGTGACAGACAGAGGGACAGATAGGGACAGATAGGCAGGAAGGGAGAGAGATGAGAAGCATCAATTCTTTGTTGTGGCTCCTTCATTGTTTATTGATTGCTTTCTCATATGTGCCTTGACCGGAGGGCTACAGCAGAGCAAGTGACTCCTTGCTCAAGCCAGCAACCTTGAGCTCAAGCCAGCAATCTTGGGCTTCAAGTCAGTGACCTTTGGGCTCAATCAAGCCAGCAATCATTGAGTCATGTCTATGATCCCATGCTCAAACCAGCGACCCTGCACTCAAGCCAGCGACCTCGGGGTTTCAAACCTGAGTCCTCTGCATCCCAGTCCGACATTCTATCTACTGCGCCACCACCTGGTCAGGCTCCTCTATTTGTTTAATAAGGCAAAGAATAAGACAGGAGGAGGCCAAAATATCCCTTGGATTCATAAGCACTTAGCTTAGTATTAGAGGCAGATGGGCTTGCAAACTAACTCCCCCATGGACCTGAGCAAGTCTCTCTCGTGGTGGAAGTTGGGGGGGCTACTCAGGTACAGAGATATGGCACAGAGGAACAAGCAGAGGCCTGACTCCTGGGGACCAATGTTCCCACCAGAGAAGGGACCAGAAGGGTCATGCCCAGGTCCTGCTACAGAACTCACCACCGTGCCAAGTTCATCCTCTCCAGAGTGAGGAAAGATCGAGGCTAGGAGTCTTACCCATGGGGCTCCCTCCACACAGAAGGAAACATTGAGGGGGCCAAGCTTCCTTGGAAAAAAGGATTGAGTGTGGACATTGATGGAAGGGTCTGATTCTGAAGGAGCCCCTCTCTAGCCCCTGTACTGGACTCCACCCCACCCGGGGGCGTTGGTCAGATTTCTTACAGAACACACCTCGGCAGCTCAGGGACTGAACACACCTTTAAAATAAAGTAAAATCTGCCCATTCTCTTCCCTTCTTCTCCCTCACCTCACCCGAACTGCTCAGGGCCTTGCGTGAGGTCCCACCTCACCCAGGGTCCCTCCATGGTGAATTCAAGGTCAGCCTTTCCTGCCCCGCCCCTTGCACCCCACAATACCTCCTGCTTAGGTTGTAGGGTCGCCTGTGGGTGACGAGTCCTGCATTCTTTCTAAAATAGTTTTTGTTTGAAAAGTGGTTGCTTTGTGCTTTGCTCAGATAAGGAGTTCGAAAAATGCGCAGAAGGGGGGCGCGGGTTCTTGAGCAGCGGATGAAAAGCAAATGCTTGGGCTATAGGTTGACAAGATGGAGGCAGGACTGGCTGGCGGCCCAGGAAAATTCCAATCGAGACGATTACGCTCTGCCTCCTGGAAACCCGTCCTGCGTTTCGGTCCGTGGTGGCCTGGTTCTCTGTTTGCCAGGAGGACTGGCAGCTGTTAGGCGGCTGCTGTCTCCATGTGGCCCCGGCCTGCACCCCCCCCCTGCCTCTTTCTGCCCCTGGGGGTGTGGGGGTGTAGGGGGGAGACGTGAGCAGCCTGGCAAATAAGCCTCCTGGCCCGGGGCTGGCAGGTGCCGGTTGAATGATGAGCGTGCCTAGACCCTCGCAGTTGGGCCCTCAGTCATTTCAGAACTCCGCTTAAATTCACATTAGCCAAAGTGCTTTTCCAGGTGATGGCTTCAACTCCGGGAGTATGCTAATTGCACAGACAATTAAAACAGAGATTTGCTTCCTTCCTGGTGAGTGGAATGTTTGCCTGGGTCTTAGAGCTGCTCAGAAAAGGCAAAGGCCCGGATGGGAGCCCACCGAGGCCCACGATGAGAGGGTGCCGGCCCCAGGAAGCTCAAGCTGGTCTCCAGACCCACCCCACCCCACCCGGACCTCCGGTGTTAGTTTCAGGGGTGTTCCTGGGACATTTTCTGCCTGCTGGGGGACCTCTCTCTGAGCATACCCCTCGAGGTACTGAATGTAGCCACCAGGGTTTTTGCCCAACCAGAGACGACCACTTTAACCTGAATACCCTGAACCTCTCTTGAACGCTGTTATGAGTTGAATCATGTCCCACACAAAGATGTGGAAGCCTTACCCCTCAGGAGCTGTGTATGTGAAATTATTTGGATGATTAAATTAAAAGAAAGTCATTGGGGTGGGCCTTATTCCACTCTGACTGTGTCCTTATAAAAAGGGGGAATTTGGACACAGAGACAGACATGCACACAGGGAGAGCACCTCATGAAGACAAAGGCAGGGATGGGGTGATTCTCTGCAAGCCAAGGAGCCCAAAGGTGCCAGCGACTGCCAGAGAGGGGCATGGAACCAACTCTCCCATGCGGTCATCAGGAGGAAGCTGCCCTGTTGACACTCGGTCTCAGACTTCTAGTCCGTGGGACATTTTGTTTCCATCACCTGGGACGTGGTACGTTGTTACAGCAGCCCCAGGACACCAACACAAAGGTCCAACTCACAGCCATCAGAGCCACAACCTGCTCAGGTTGCTTTTAGGCAAGGCTGTGTGTGTCCCTGAACCACTTTGTCCCAGGCATCCTTCCGAGCCCTGCAGCTGCAGTGTCTGACAAGACTTTTCTAATGGCTTTAAGGGAACAGACAGGACAGAGAACTGACATTAGTCACTCAGTCACTTGATGTGTACTAAATACCTGCTAGGTACCAAGAACTGTCCTACGCACTGAGGCTACAGAATAAACAAGGTGGACAAGATCCCAGTTCTCATGAGTTACGTTCCACTGGGGGAAACTGGACAAGGAAGCTGGAGAGAAGCACACAGGGTCATGTCTGTCACGAGCACAATGCTGAGAAGTGACCCAGATGATGTAGAGAGAGCAGTTCAGAAACACCTCTCAGAGGAGGGGACATTTGAATCAAGACCTACGTGACCTGATCCAGCTGAGGATTCCAGGCAAGAGCATTTCAGGCAAAAGCAGCAGCCAGTGCAAAAGGCCTGAGGTAGGAATAAGTTCAGTGTGTTTCAGGAGTAGGAACAAAGGCAGCGGCTGGGGCACAGTGAGTCAGGGGGACATGTTACAACATGATGTCTAAGAAGCTGGTGGGGCCTGATCACACAGAGCCTGCAGGTCACTGTCAGGAGTTTGTGATAGGAAGCAAGAGGCCAGTTTTCAGCAGGAAAATTGCTGAATCTACTTTATGTTCTAGAGACTAGATATGGCTGTTACCAGAGTCCAGAGCCCCCAGTTCCTCCATTGGGCCCCCACTAGACATTTGTCTTGCCCTTGCCCCTGGCTTGCCCACGTGCCACAGGGACCAGCCCAGCTCCCACCCTCGGGCTGGTCTTCCGCTGCCCTCCTGGATGTCTGCTTTCAAGACTCAGGAGAACAAACACTTCCCTCCATGCCTGTCCTAAGACACCCCCACCCACCGGGCCCTCATCCCCAGGCTTGACCTCCTCTGGCATAATGGACATTGGAAATGTCTGGTCCCTTCAGAGAAAGCACTGTGCCCTATTCACAGGGCACAGCCCTGGTACAAAAACAAAACCATCTACCAGAAAATAAAAACCGGAGTTTCCAGGGTCTGGGATTTTAAAGTACAGGATGCGGCCTGAACCCTAACCCTAGCTCATCTTCAGTCCTATTCCAGCCGCACACCCCAAACCAGTTTGGTCCCCTGTCCCAGCCTCTCCACTGGCATGAGACTGGGCAGCATGTGGTGTGGAGCAGTCCTCCCGCGGCCTCTCAGCCCGCCCTCCTCTCCACCCAAACACTAGAAAAGTTCCGCCCACGGCACTTCGAGAAGGCACAGCCTCCGGTTGCCACAGCCACACTGAGTAAGGAAATGCTTCTCAGAAAAAGAAACATATCTGCCCAAAGACCAGTCCCCACCATGAAATGGACACTCCTTACCCTGAAGCTGCCGCTCGCAGACTGAGTTCCACACCTCTGCCTTTCCCAGGAACAGCAGGAGCACCCTTGCCTGGCATTTGCAAATTAAAACAGTCTATCCAAGCCCTGGCCGGTTGGCTCAGTGGTAGAGCATCGGCCTGGCTTGCAGGAGTCCTGGGTTCGATTCCCAGCCAGGGCACACAGGAGAAGTGCCCATCTGCTTCTCCACCCCTCCCCTTCTCCTTCCTCTCTGTCTCTCTCTTCCCCTCCCGCAGCCGAGGCTCCATTGGAGCAAAGTTGGCCTGGGCACTGAGGATGGCTCTATGGCCTCTGCCTCAGGCGCTAGAATGGCTCTGGTCACAACAGAGCAACGCCCCAGATGGGTAGAGCATCACCCCCTGGTGGGCATGCCAGGTGGATCCTGGTAGGGCGCATGTGGGAGTCTGTTTGCCTCCCCATTTCCAACTTCAGAAAAATACAAAAAAAAAAAAAAAAAAGGTTTGTCCAGGCTTCCTCAGAACAAATGGCTGGTTCACTCCAAAGTTAAAGCCTGAGTTTCAAAGACAAGACCTACTTAGAAGTTTGGGGTTTTTTTTTTATTATTATTATTATTTTCCTGAAGTGAGAAGCAAGGAGGCAGAGAGACAGACTCCTGCATGCGCCTGACTGGGATCCACCCAGCATGCCCACCAGGGGGCGATGCTCTGCCCATCTGGGGGTTGCTCTGTTGCAACCGGAGCCATTCTAGTGCCTGAGGTGGAGGCCATGGTGCCATCCTCAGCACCGGGCCAACTTTGCTTCAATGGAGCCTTGGCTGCGGGAGGGGAAGAGAGAGACAAAGAGAATATAGAGGGGAAAGGGTAGAGAAGCAGATGGTTGCTCCTCCTGTGTGCCCTGGCCGGGAATCGAACCCAGGTCTTTCATACTCCAGGCCAAAGCTCTACTGCTGAGCCAACCAGCAAGGGCCCCTACTTAGAAGATTTTAGGTGGCGGTTTTTCCTGCCAGTGCCTATTACTTCGTAACCAGTGGCCTGTGTGCTTCCTGCTAAAATGATCCTTAAGAGAACCAGTCCCTGAAATGATGGGAGAGTCCTCAATGATGGTGGTCTCTTCCTTGTGTTGGAATTACTGGGCCTCTAGACAGCCAGCCCTGGGGTGCCCTGTTGTTGGGACTCAGAGCTTCAGGAGCAACAGTCAGTCTGCCCAGGGCCTGAGCACCTATTCTTATACCAGGCGCCATGCCATGCACTTCATTTGCATTGTCTAATCTTCACAACAGCCTAAAATGTCAACATTATTAGCCCATTTTACAGACGTGGCCATCCAGGCCCAGTGAGGGGGCGAGACTTGCCCAGGGTCCCGTGGCAGAGCTGGGGCTCAGGCAGAGGCCCGACTCCAAAGCCCACTTCTTTCCACACATCACATCCCCCACGGACAGGGCCGGCAAATGTCGGTATACAGTAAAGCTTACTCTTTTATTGTTATTTATTCTTGTATTAGATATTTTTCCAGACATAAAAACTATAGACCTACCTTTGTCAGCCCTGTGTCTAGAATTTTCTTCAGGTAAACCAGAGGAAGACAGTTTCAGAATGTTGTAATTGACAGCCTTCTTTTGCTCAGTGGTCCCATTTCATCTGACTCGATTTTGTCTCAATCACTTCGATGTGGTCTCAGCTTTTTTCCTAGTTCAGTTAAAATTTCTAGAATGCCACTGGAAATTCTGAATGGTAATGGGGCAAGAGCAAAGTGTGTTGATATCTAACTCCCAAGTAAAACTTTCCAGACTGCTCGTGAATCTGTCATGGCCAACCTGGGGTCACTCACACTTGAGGCAGGGTGTCAGGAGGTGTGGACTGTCACCGCAAACTTGTGTGTATTCAAGATGCGCAACACAGGCACATTATTGTGTGTGATCTTGATGATGTCTGACTCTTTTCAGAGATTGACGCCCCCAAGAACCTGCGGGTGGGTCCCCGCACAGCGACCAGCCTGGACCTTGAGTGGGACAACAGTGAGGCAGAGGTGCAGGAGTACAGGGTTGTGTATAGCACCCTGGCGGGCGAGCAGTACCATGAGCTGCTGGTCCCCAAGAGCATCGGTCCAACCACAAGAACCACCCTCACTGGTGAGTGAACACTGGCCCCTGAGTCTCACCCTCACAGGTCTCTCCCCAGTCCACCTTCTCTATAGCCAACCACAGCCAATCCCTGCCAATCCCGGTCAACCATAGCCAACCACAGCCAATCCCAGCCAATCCCGGCCAACCACGACCAACCACAGCCAATCCCAGCCAACCACAGCCAATCCCAGCCAACCATAGCCAACCACAGCCAAATGCCACTGATTGACTCTTTGAATACCTATTATATGGTATATGTCTACGGCTCTCCACTGAATGTCATTAGCTGTGCTAGCCACTGTCATGTACTGTTTTACTTTCTGATTATGCCATCCCTCGTGCCTTTATTTCAGGGACTTCCATTGCTCTTCCCCAAACCTTAGCAGAGAGACCTTGCCTGGCTTTCCTGTCTTCTCTGGTCTCTTCTTACTCCCACGACCCCTGGTGTTCCCTGAGCTAAAGGCCCCCAGGCGTTGGGTCTTCCTTTCAGTTTTTCAAATGTCATTCCCTCCTGCCTCAGGGCTTACATGCTGTGCCCACTCCCTGTCAGGCTCACCTGCCACCCTGTCCTCTGAGTTATGTCTGCTTCCCTCTCGGCTCTCAGTTCACTTGTCACTTCTTGGGGAGCCTGTCCTGTAGTCTCATCTCCCTGGTTACCACCCACCTCCCAGCACCCTTCAGTTTGTCATTGCACACTGTGGTGTGGTGATTCAAGTGCCAGTGTCTACCCTCAACCTTAATCTCTGGGAGAGGTGGATCGCGTTTGTTTTGCTCATCATTGGCTCCCCGGTGTGCTAGATAAGCAGTGGGTGGATGGAGGAATTAATTAATTAATTAATGGGTGAATGAATGAGTGAAACTGTAAATGTTCATTGTGACTGGAGCACAGACGACGAGAGGCCAGTGATGAGAGCCTGGTCAGGCCTCCTGCACCCTATGCAGAGTGAGTGGGGGTCATGCAGTGATTATGAATAAGGTGGTATAATACCCAGGTTTGCACAGCTGCAGTGTGGAGAAGGGATGGAGCAGGGGGCAGGACCAGAGCCAGAGATTGGTCACGAGGCTGTGCCAGAGTCAATGGGAGAGATGATGATGGTAGTGTAGACTAAGACGGTACCCAAGGTCACCATGCTGCCTGGCTGGGGAGTATTCCCTGTCCCCGTGAGGACAGGGGTCCAGCCAGTGCTCCTTCTGGGGCTTCAGACACCCCTATCCCAGAAGGCCTGCCTGGGTGGCTTCACCGAAAGGTACATGACTTGAAACAGGGTCGTGTTTTCTATGGAGACTGCACAAAGCGGCCGTGGACCAGGGCTGCCGACGGGCTTGCACGCACTCTGGTGAGCTGTGTCTCGGCTTCCTGCGGGCACGTTTACTGTCTTGGCAGACGAGGGAGATGCCGCAGAGAGTGCATGCAGTCATCAAGGCAGTGCAATCGAATCCGCTTTGCTCCTGCCCTGAAATCCCGGACCGCCTTGCCAAATGAGGCCGGTTAACGTAAATATAATAAATGCCTTTTCCAGGCAGACACACTCCTGAAAACACAGCCAGGAGATGGGAAGACATGCTGACCAAGCAGGTTAATGGGGGTGAATTAGACGGAGCAGGCACAGACCAGCTGGCGGAAGGGCCTTTGCAGAGAGCTGGAGACATTCACAAAAATGAAGCTAAACCGAAAAGCTGAAATGATGCAGGAGGGAACTGACTCAAAGAGCAGCCTGCCTGCCTGGAGCCTCAGGCTGATCTGGCAATTAGCAGTTTCCAAGGATGATGGCTAGCTGTTTGGATGGCGGGTATACCATAAAACCATGAGAGAAACAGAGACAAACCTTGTCACATCCTAGTCATTATTTCCCTCTTTCGGGGGCGGGGGGAGAAAAACTCTACCTTCATTGATCATTTCTGTTATTCCAGAGACCGTCACGTAGTTATAGTTCATGTCATCTTCACAACATCACGAGGGATATTAGCATTCCCATTTTATGGATATGAAAACTGAGGCTTACGCCCTTTGGAAACTTGCCCAAGCTCACAGAGCTAGCAAGGGGCATGGCTGTGACTTGGGGGCAGCTCTGAGTTCCAGTAGAAAGCCTCGCATTCCATCACTGCTCTTACCAAAGACGTAGAAAGTAAGGGACAATCACGATGTCAATGCTGTGGGCTTACAGGGAGAGGAAAAATTATGATGGAGGCGTGCGCTTGGATGGATCGATTTTTTTGATTGGAGTGGGGCTGATGAAATTAACCTACAAATATATATTACTCATAATTATCCCAGGGAGCTCACTGCTAGGGAGATTTATAAAGGCAAATGGCTTTCTGAGACTAAAGAGTTTATAGGCACATAAGGAAATCAAGTATGTCCATACTTGCTGGGATGAAAATTACAAGGACCGCTGGCTCTCCTGCAGTGGCTGCTGGGGGAACAGAAGGAAGGACCGCGATGGAGGGAAGGCAGAATGAGGGAGATTCTTGACCCCAGCTCTACATAGCTGTGTTTTTGCCCTCACTCCCTAACTTGGATGCAAAAGACAAAGTTTATCAGTCTCCAAAGGCCCCCTTTTTTTCTGGTTCCAAACACAAAGTTTATTTGCATTTATAAAACAAGACCCTGGCCTGGGGTGGGAAGGGCACCCCAGGCTCATCTGCAGCAATCCCTTCCTGGAAACTTTACCTCTCTCCCCCACCCCACCCCCATCCCCGCACCCTCCCTATCCCCTCATCAAAAAATAATCAGGGCTCCTAGCAGGAGGTCCCAGTGCTTTGCCCCGGCTTTCTTTGAATGCTTTGCTCTGTAGAACATATTAAGAGCCAGGACTTGGGACTCTGTATCTGGGCTTAGACACTTCTGGTGTGATTTGGGGCTACTGATGTCACCTTTCTAAGCCTCTGTCTCACCATCTGCAAAATGGGGATGATACTTCTTAAGCTCATAGTGTCATGGTGAGACTTTAATGCGACCATGTATTTAATGAGTTTTAGGTAGCACTTCTAGCACAGAGAACTAGTACTCCATACGTGGCTGATGATAGTTGAGGAGGAGGAGGAGGTCTGTGAGCTGATGGATAATTTAGGATGACCTCCTTTCATCAGCGTGGCAGAGTGGAGAACCTTGCTTCTCAAAGTGGGGTGTGGGGACCAGCAGCCAGGGCATCATGTAAGAGCACTCTCCTCCCAGATCTACCAAGTCAGAGCGTGCATTTTAGAAGAGCCCCAGGTGACCTGTGTTTATGCTGTAGGTAAGGAGCACTCACTTAGGGCATGGCTTCTAAAGTCACCCACTCTGATTTGAGACCAGCTTCAGAGAGGTGCATCCTTGAGCAAATTTCTTTAGGTCCCTGACCTTGAGGAGGGCATCATGCCTGCCTCATAGGGTTGTGGCGAGGATTAAATGGGACCACATAGACCTGGATATATAAGCACTTAGGATGGAGACTGGTACCCAGTGAACGTTCAATGGCTGTTTGACCTTTTGTTGTTTTTAGTCCCCACAAAGCTTAGACCCGAATCCATGGCAACCTGGCATTGCATTGATACAAGTTCCCACCCCTTTATTCTTACTGCTGGTTCTACACCCTGGGAGTCCTCTGGTGTCTGTGTTTGCCCATCCCTGCAGAAGCCCTTGTCTCCACAGCCGCCATTTACCCTCTTGCTGCGGAACGCAGGCCCTTCTTGACTCTGGGTGTCCAAATCATACTGAGGGCTCCAAGCATGTGCTGCCAACCCCGCCCCCTTCACAGACCTCAGCCTTTGCCGCACAGAGGCCAGGCTGGGCCATGGCCTACCCAACGTTCCCTTCTACTCCTCTCGCGGCCGTGCCTCAGGAATTCCCTCTGGACTGGGACCTGTTTCCGAACAGCAGGCTCCGTGTTTGCTGTGATATTCTTTTCTCTGCTCCAGTGGCTTCTGTGTCCACAGTGATAAGTTTTTTTTTAGGCTCAGCCTCTCGGCCCAGATGATGTCTGCTTGGCCTGTGTACCAAACCAGGAGTCCCAAACAGGTCCCCGAGTGTGATGTACTTAACAGGCTCATCAAGGGACCTCGAAGTTAGAACTGGTAGCACCTGCCAGGGACTGTGCCACCACTGTTTTCTGGGCAGTAATGCAAAATTATAAACCTTAGGGGAAAACTCCTATTGGAAGGAAGGAGGGAGTAGCAAAAGTGGGAAGGAAGGAAGGCGCTTCTCATCCAGGACTGGAATTTGGACAGGAAGCCCTGCCTGGGACCAATGCGCATTGCACAGCCTGCTCTGGCCTCTGCACCTGAGGTGACCCACACCTGGCATTGGGAAGGGCCTGGCATTGTCCCCAGCTGTCTACACTCCTTGCTGGGTCCTCCTTCATGAACAGCAGCCCCTACTGGACGGCCCCGTGGCCTGGAGAAAGTCCAAAGGAGCCAGCCGTATGGCCAGTGAGCACGGGGCTCCCGTCCTCCAGGGCCCAGTCGGCCCATCCCTCCCACCTTGCGTGCCTTCGGATGTCACTCCCCAACCAGCTGCCAGTCTCTGCGTGTGACTACCTCGACCTCATCAACAAGATGCTAATAGGAAAAATCACCAACAGGGCTGGGGAAACCTGGGGGCTGGACGATTCCTACAGATATCACGGAGCAGCACAGGATTGTCAGAAAGCCAAGACCGACCGCCAGGTGCACGCCACACCCACACCTTCAAACTGTCCCTGTGATGGCTGGAATGAAGGCCTCTACCCAACCCACTTTCTCCTGGGGGCCTCCTGGTTGGAAGATGGGCTCCCTGAGGTAGGAAGGCAGGAGAGGTGCTTGTCCGCAGGAGGGTTGGCCGTGAGGGAATCCGAGAGAGGTGGGGGGGTCTGGCTGGCGAGTCAGGGCTGACCAAGGCACTTGTAGTTCGCTTCACCCCCTCTGCACCCCTGTCATGCTTGGGCACAACAGCCAGCTCTGGTGCCAGACCTTCATCGCCCTGCAGGCTCTTCTGAGAAGGAGGAGACGGGCAATGGGTCTGGGCCCGGGCCCAGGCTGTGCTCAGCCTCCTGTGGGCGAAGCCACAGTGACCGTGACCCCAAGTGGTTACTTTTGTAAGGTTCCTCTGAACACAGCGCCACCTTCTAGGGGCCAGAAGGTGGGGAGTGGGCTGCAGAGACCCAAGTAGAGGAGAAGAGGGCAGAAGCCCCCATTCTGCTCTTCCTCGCTGAGACCCATAGGTGTCTGTCCCCTTATGGTAAAGGGCGGGGCGAGGGGACCAGGAGAAGAGCCAGGTGGGAACCGCCAGCGAAGGGTGTTCCTGTAGAGCAGGGCTCTGAAGAGCCGTGTTCTCACGAATCTCCTCAGCCAAGAAAGTAGTCTCTGAGAGCATCCCTAGGTCTTACTATAACTTTTAAATTTATGTTTTTGGGGCCAGTCTCCTCCCTAAAGTTAGCATGGAACTGGCCGCTTGTCTTGACACTTGGACATCATCTATACCCAAAAAGCAGGGAGATGTCTGCCCCAGCCTGACTCATTCAGGGAGCCCCGGGGAAGCGTCTACCATTACCCAAGAAGGAAAGGACGGTGGGGCCTGGGACCTTTGACCTCCCTCGCATGGAAAAGTAGATGGCTGCCTATCTGGTGTGATTCCAGGGGCTCCCAGAAGATTGTTGTCCCCAAATATTACCCCATCTATGAGCCTCTGGTGCCCAAATTCCACTGTTGGCAACTTCCCTATGGGGGGGCCCTACATCCCTGGTTTTCATGAAGTATTTGATCAGGTCTGCCTTCGCATGTTTTATTCCCTCTGCGTGCAATGCCCTTTCTCCTGCCACATGTGCCCCAACCCTCTAAACCACATTCTGATTTCTTTCTTCAAAGTCTTCCCAACATTCCCACCAGGCCACCCAGGCATGGGGCTTCTCTATGCCATATATATTTTTTTTTCCACTATGCTACATACTAAATTAAAATATAAAAAATCAAATCCCTTGATTCAAAGACCAAGGAGTCTAGTGAGGAGACCTACATGAAAACTAATAACAATATAATAACAAAATGTCTCTAAAAACTAAAAGATTGACTGCAAAGTCCTTAGGGACAGGATCCCTGGTTTGCCCCCCCCCCTTTGAAGGCAGGTGACCTACAAATGCACTGGGGCCACCAACCCCTGCACCCCAGTCTGGTGGGCTTATGCTTCACAGGACTCAGGAGGGGAGCCCAGTGGGTTCGAGATGGAAAGAGTCCATATTTCTCCATGTCCCCCTGAACCCAGCCAAGCCTCCAGTTTCTAGAATTTGCTAGTTCCTGTTGCTCTCTAGCCCTGATTAGGCTCCTCCTGCTCCCATGCCCCACCCTGACCACTGGGGAAGTCCATACCCTTGCCTAACCTTGACTAGCTTTCAAGGTTCAACCCGAGTCCCTTCTCTCAAAAACCTTGGCTATGTCCGCCCTCCCAAAGTGGTTTGCTTAGGTGGCCCCCCTTGGTACAGCACCAATCTCCAGTTCCAGTTCACTTACTCCCTTCCCTCTTCCCGCCTGTAAGACTTTAAGGGGCGGGACCATGCTAAGATGTATCAGAAAGAACAGAGGACTGGGGTTCTAAACCCAGTTTAATTGTACACTGAGCTCTGTGGCCTTGATCAAGGAATGGACCCCTCTCTCCGAGCTTCTGTTGGCTCATCAGTCAGGCCCTCCCGGCAGAACTGTGGGGGAATTAAAGGAGATGCACCCTATGGTCCTCTAAGAACCTGGAGCTAATAAGGTATTCTTGACCATTAGATGCTCCAAAATTCTCCTTCAGTTTTTTTATCCCTCCTTTTTTCTTTTTTTTTTTTTCTAGATTACCTGTTGCCTGCAGCTCAGTGCTTGGCCTAGTGTAGGTGCTCGAGAAATATTGTTTTCCTTCTTCAGGGCAGATTTTTAAATCTCATGAAAGGCAAGGGAGAGATGCATTCAGCTCACTCTGGCATGCCCAGTTCACAGCCCTGTGCCAGGCAACGGGGAGCCCCTGGATCATGTCTAGTGAGCAGGGGCGCCGTGTGTTGTGTAGGGGTTCCGAGGGGAACGGGCGCACAGTGAGCGCGTTGAGAACAGTGTCAACCTCCCAGCTGAAGAAGGTTCTTCTATAGGAGAGGGAGCCTGGTGGTTTCCTGCGGGAGGAGTGCTCTCAGCTATTGTTAAGGGAGGGAACAGCCATTTCCCTGCTGCCGCTTGCAGGAGTCGAATGGAGAAAGGGAGCCCCGATAGGGAGCAATGAGCTCTTGAGAACGTGAGAAGGCCTCCGGAGCCCTCCGCGTACGGAAACGTGAGTGTACTGCGCACGCCTCAGAAACACGTCTCCTTCCCCCGCAGAACGGCCTCCTTACCTGCTGGCAAAGAGCAACAATCACTTGTAGCACAGGAAGAAAGCTGCTAAAAATCAAAGGCAAATGGCAAGCAGGGACCTATAAAGCGAGTCCCGCTTCCCCGCTCCCCAGACGGAAGGCCTGGGAAGGAAGTACTTGAAATTCCACTCCACGGTCTTCTGGAAGGAGATGATTCCGTTGTAAATTATTGAACATTTCATTTACGCTTCATAAATAAGAAACTCGGATGAAAACATTACATGTTAGATCCGCTCGACAACATGTAATTTCTTTCTTCCTCCCTCCATCTGTCACCCTTCATCTACGTCGGGGAATTTCTACTTCATTATAGGCAATTGAAGGTCTCGATCAGTGCCTGGGAGAAGTAGTTTATGTCCCAAAGGTAATCTAATTTCTCCAACCAAGGATGTACCTGGGACTCGTGACGGAGATAAATGTGTACTGCGAACAGATCTGGGCACTGCAATCATCCCATCAATCTAGTGACAAGTGCTGGGCTCTGCCAGGGGGCCAGCTCCACACTGACACCAGACTCCCAGAACCACTGGTTTCATCAGAACAGCAAACCAACAACAGGTGTCCTGAAGACCAGATAAAATCAAGAGGAGGTCATAAGGGATTCGGGTGGGCCCTAAATCCAGTGTGATCGTGTCTTTTTCAGACAAGAAGATCAGAGACCCACAGGGGGAATGCCATGTGTTATGGACTGAATGTGTCCCCCTATAATTCATGTTAGAATCTCCATATGTTCAGTAGATGGGACCTTTGGGGAGTGATTAGGTCATGAGGGTAGAGCCCTCGTGAATGGGATTAGTGACCTTAGGAAAGAAACTCCACAGAGCTCCCTCACACTTTCTGCCATGTGACGTCAGAACAAGGGAACCACTGTCTGTGCTCCTGGAACTGGGGTCTTCCCAGACCAAATCTGCCAGTGACTTGATCATGGACTTCTCAGCCTACAGAAGTGTGAGAAATAAGTCTGGTCTGAGCCATCGGGTCCATGGTCGTTTGCCGTAGCAGCCCAAGCTGACTGTGATGCTCTGGACCACAGAGGCAGCCCGGGGTGGGGCAGCTCTCAGCCAAGGAAAGACAAGATGCGCCGGCCCCACCCCAGCCAGGAAGGGCAGGGGAGGATTTGCCCCTTAGAGCCTTTGCAAGGAGCATAGCCCTGCAAACACCTTGATTTTGGCCTCTGGACTCCAGAACTGTGAAAGATGACATTTCTGTTGTTTTTAAGCCATACAGTTTATGGTCATTGGTCATGGAAGCCCCAGAAACTCATGCAGATGGAAAAGGCTCTCCATCCCACTGTGGTCTCGAGGTTGTGGTGAGGGTCCAACAACACTCAGGTGTTCTGTAAAGAACAAAGGTCTGTAAATGCAGAAGAGCATGGTCATCAGTCAGAGCTCTGGTGGCCCGCACAGGGCCCCACAAAGAGTTCGCCACAAGGGCTCAGACTGGCCATGGGGGGTGGGGGCAGGGTAATGCTTTGATCAGGTTGCATTTTTGTACAATCCCAGTCCTCATCAGGGAGGGTCAGTTTGATGCCAAAAAAAAAAAAAAAATGGCCGCCAAAGATGTCCACATTCTATTGCCTGGCAGCTGTGATGATGTCATCTTCCATGACAAAAAGGAATCTGTAGATGTGATTAAGTTATGGCTCTTCAGGTGAGGAGAGTATCTTGTATTTGTACAGGTGGGCCCAATGTCATCGCAGGGTCCTTACAAGAGGGGTACAGGAGATCAGAGTCAGAGTAGAAGATGTGGCCATGGAGGCAGAGGTCAGAGCGGGAAACAGATTGGAAGGCGTTCTCGTCCTGGCCTTGAGGATGGAGGGGGACATACCAAGGGACGCAGGCAGCCTCTAGAAGCGGGAAGAGGCAGCGAAATGGCATCTCCCACAGCCTCCAGGAGGAATGCAGACCTGCTGAACCATTATAGACTTCAGGCTCATGAACTGTAAAATAATAGATTTGTGCGGCTCTGAGCCCCTCGGTGTGGTAATTAGTTAGAGGAACCATGGGAAATGAGTATACCAGTCAAACCACTTAGCCTGAAAATCAATATGGAAGAGAACACAGAGACACTCCAGATGATCCCACATGTCCTGGGAGGCTTCCCAGCGATCCTCAGAGGGTTTTCCCAGAGAGGTTTACACTTTTTAGTTGGACAGTTTTTCCTTGTATTTTCCTCCATCTTTCCACAGTCCCCTAGAGGTCATCCTAAAATTGGATCCATATCTGGGGGTCTGAATTATCAACCTTGACAGGGAATCCACAGCAACAGGGCTTCTGTGTGCCCCACGTGAAAGGTCTGACAGACTTGTGCTCAGAAAGACCACCCACTGTCACTGCCCATAGGGCTTTAGTCACTGTCTTCAAAAAGTATAGCTTAGTCCTCATGTACAATGTCCGAGAAATACTGGACCGGCCTCTGTCTGTGCAGTCCCTCTAGATCACACACTCCCCGATTCACAGCTTAAGCAAGAACTCACTTCACTAGTTGTAGTCAACCTGAGACTCTAAGTACCACAGAAACACCTTCCACAGGAGAGCACACTTCTGAAGGTCACTGACAAGGAGACCAACAGCAAAGAGGGAAGCTCTGCACTGACCACTTCATCCTGTTGACTTAATGGATTTCCTAGGTGGTGAGGTTGGGATTTCCTAATAGGTAAGATTAGGGGGATTCAGCACAACTAAACTCAAGTTCCGGACAGGAGTCTAAGATGGCTTGCTTCCCCCCTTTCAGCTTTCCTACCCTGACAAAAACAGAAAATAACATTTGTCTCTGCATCTACCGATAGATCTGGTACCAGGCACTGAGTATGGAATTGGAATATCTGCTGTTATGAGCTCGCAGCAAAGCATTCCTGCCACCATGAACGCCAGGACCGGTGAGTAGGAGAAACGGTGCAGACAATCAGGGTACCCTGAATCCCGAGGAGCCGTGGAGGTTGCCCTGGCAATGACTGGTCAGGGGTGATGCTCCCCAGTGGGCTGGTCCCTGGGCAACAGCTATCAGCCTGGGAACAACATCCGCCTCTGGCTCTTTGTTCCCCTGCACCTGACCCCTGACATCTGACCTCCAGGATGGAGTCCCACCCTCTTCCCCATACATCTGTGCAAGGTCCTCCATGGTCAAAGGGCTGTCCCGAGCAGAGGTGGGGAATCCCAAAGAAGCTGGAGTCACAGCAGGTCATATTTCCTCCAGATCACCCCACAGCAGGCAGAATGCAGTATCTCCTACTGCGTACCGCAGGAGCCCTGAGAAAGGCCAGAGGGGTGAAGGGCTAGACGTGGAAATGGCCATGGAATCTAGGGGCAACAGAAAAGTCCACTTGAGACACTTACTCCTCTGATCCAGCAGTTTTACTTCAAAGCTTCTCTAGTACCTTTGTCACAAGCTCGGGGCTGAGCACAGGCGTCCTCTCTAGAGAACCTCGTGGACATGGGTCCCCAGGAGGCCTCAGATCTAGTTGCCTGAACACCCATGGCCAGGTCAGTCAAAATGGCCTTGGGAACAGGAGTGGCTCCTGTTGCCAGGAATGGCCCAGCCCTACCAGCAGCTCCTTTTGGCGGACTGGCTTACTGAGAAGGCCGGGAGACCGTGAATTTGGAGAGTGTGAAAATCGGCAGCCAGCTAATCACGCCTTTCTGCAGACTGCCCATCTGTCTGCCAAGCTCCCGGCCACCATTCAAACGGAAGGTGCTTAACACAAAGTGAGCTAAGTGGCAGCAGGGATAAGCTGATCCTCACACTCAGCAGGCCTGCTGATAGCTTAGAAATCCACAGCAGAGTAGGGGACGATTCCAATAAATACTGGCCCTCCTGCAGAACCTGTGTCCAACAGGCTCCTTGTGTTTATCCACAGAGCTTGACAGTCCTCGAGACCTCATGGTGACAGCCTCCTCGGAGACCGCCATCTCCCTCATCTGGACCAAGGCCAGCGGCCCCATTGACCACTACCGAATCACCTTTACCCCATCCTCGGGGATTGCCTCCGAAGTCACCGTGCCCAAGGACAAGACCTCGTACACACTGACCGACCTAGAGCCCGGGGCGGAGTACATCATTTCCATCACTGCCGAGAGGGGTCGGCAGCAGAGCTTAGAGTCCACTGTGGATGCCTTCACAGGTACCAGGGCAGTGCCAGTGCGGCAGGGTTTGGGGTCAGTGGGAATTAATGTGAGCAGGTCTTCCGGGTCCCAGGGCTCCAAAAGGAGGAGTGTGGGTAGGGAAAGAACAGATAGAGGAGAAACTAGTAAATCATCCAGAGGGAATGGTTGCACCTGACCTATGGTGGCGCAGTGGATAACTCGAAGACCTGGAACACTGAGGTCACCAGTTCAAAACCCCAGGCTTGCCTGGTCAAGGCACATATAAGAGTTGATGCTTCCTGCTCCTCCCCCTTCTCTCTCTCTCTCTCTCTCTCTCTCTCTCTCTCTTCCCTCTTAAAAAAGAAAAATAAGGGAATGTTTGAAAGTCAAGGGAAGCCTGACCAGGCGGTGGCACAGTGGACAGAGCGTCGGATTGAGATGCAGAGGACCCAGGTTCAAGACTCCGAGGTCGCCAGCTTGAGCATGGGCTCATCTGGTTTCAGCAAAGCTCACCATCTTGGACCCAAGGTCGCTGGCTTGAGCAAGGTGTTACTCGGTCTGCTGAAGGCCCACGATCAAGGCACATATGAGAAAGCAATCAATGAACAACTAAGGTGTCGCAATAAAAAAACTGATGATTGATGCTTCTCATCTCTTTCCATTCCTGTCTGTCTGTCCATCCCTATCTATCCCTCTCTCTGTAAAAAAAAAAAAAAAAAAAAAAGAAAGAAAGAAAGGAAGTCAAGGGGAGAGGCGAACAAAGCTACCCACATGGCTGAAAATCTGTGTCTGATTTCGCATAGCCCAGACAGAGTGGTTGATTCTGCCCCTCTTTGCCCACCGGCACTAAATCAGTGGGCGTTCTGAAGACCCACAGGATCATGTTAAATTCCTCCCCAGACAGAGTTTTAAAGCCTGACCTGTGGTGGTGCAGTGGATAAAGTGTCAACCTGGAAATGCTGAGGTTTGCTGGTTTTAAACCCTGAGCTTGCCTGGTCAAGGCACATACAGGAAACAGCTACCAAGAGTTGATGCTTCCTGCTCCTCCCCCCTTCTCTCTCTCTCTCCCCCCTCCCCCCTCTTTTCTGTAAAAAATCAACAAAATCTTAAAATTCAAAAAAATAAATACATGCATACATAAATAAATAAATAAATCCTGGATCCTAGGATGAATAACTCACAGAAGTGATGCTGGTTTCACTCCCCTGAGGGCATTCATTTCTCAGCATGTGGCATGGAGGAACAGGATTGGAGCGTGAGGAGGTGGAGCCTCTGGCTCAGCGGGGGACGTGTGGTCCTTACCAGCAAGGACAGCATGTCCCTTCAGTGAGACTACTCCGCCAGCCCGGTGCCGCCCCTCCCCCCACCCCGCGCATGCTCACAACCGTCCCTCTCCTCTGCTTCACAGGCTTCCGCCCCATCTCGCATTTGCACTTTTCTCACGTGACCTCCTCCAGCGTGAACATCACCTGGAGTGACCCGTCCCCTCCAGCAGACAGACTTCTTCTGAACTACAGCCCCCGGGAGAAAGAGGAAGAGACGATGGAGGTGTCCCTGGATGCCACCAAGAGGCACGCGGTCCTGATGGGCCTGCAGCCGGCCACCGAGTACATCGTGAACCTGGTAGCTGTCCACGGCACGGTGACCTCCGAGCCCATCGTGGGCTCTATCACCACAGGTGAGGCCAGAGGACCTGACAGAGGGTGACGAAGGGGTTCCCACCATCGCCTTTGACACGTCAATGAATTTCACCCCAGGAGCTGGGGGCCACCTCATCTGGCTAAAGGGGTTCTGTGAGCTGTTGTGGAAAAGCCACTTCTCTCCAAGTTGCATAAAATGCATAAGATGGGAACTCCCATTCAGAAGGTCGGGTGGGCCGCATGTCTTGAGGAGGCCAGGGCTTAAAGGTGTTGATCCCAACATCCTCCCCCTTCAAGCCTAGGAGAACACTCTGAAGAGAGCTAGTCTCTGCGAGGAAACCCTTCTGCACAGAGGAGACACCTGTTTCTGTCCTGCCGAGCCATCTCCTGGCTGCTCAGCAAGTTCACTGAGGCCAATGCTTTTGTCCAGGAGAAGTTGAGTTTGCTCGAGAGAAAATGGTCGTGTTCCTCCTGGTTCAACACAAAACATAGGAACTTGAAGCTTCTCAGTTGGCCTCCAGGCGGGTAATAGTTGCTACAAGGCACAGACCTGGCCAGCTTGACTTTATGTTATTAAAATATCCTCCATGAACGTGACGTGGGCCATACCTGTGAGGCTGCAGGCGAGACTTCAGCGTGACCCTGCTGTGAAGGGTGCCCTAGCCCACAGTAAGGCCTCGTCTGCTTCTGGGCCACCATCAGTCCTTGGTGCCCGTGAAAAATAAACAGGGATAGGAATTCCTTTTTCACACTGTGCCCTCTGTCTTTTTCCCACAACCACTGGGTTCCTTACAGGAATCGATCCCCCCAAAGACATCACAATCAACAATGTGACCAAGGACTCGGTTGTGGTCTCCTGGAGCCCTCCTGTCGCGCCTTTTGATTACTACCGAGTATCCTACCGGCCAACGCAAGGTAATAAGGTTGTGCGACTTCTCAAAGACGAACAGGATTTGGAGCCGGGCGAAGGTTGTTATGGGAAGGGTAGCATATCCCAGAGGCCATCACCCACTGCTGTCATTTGTCCCCCTCTCAGTGGCACATTCCATCAGAGTGGGGGGGGGGGGGTTTGAGGAGCAGCTGAGGAAGCCTGCACTCTGGACTCCTCATACAAGGCTGATTGCAGTCACCCAGAAGGTAGGCCCTTCACCAGCAGAGGTAACTGGCCACTATTACTCGGCAATGTCGTGAGCGCAACGAGCCCTAACATAATCTGCCAAGAGCCAGGGTCACGTGCACATCCCTGAGAGAGTTAAGTCTGAGACTAGTTGGGCAGTGCCAGCAGAACTAGATGAAGGCTTGGAAGGAACCGCAGTGACGGTGGTCCTATTTCTACCACTCCGGCCGAGTTATGAGTCAGAGGAAGTTGGCCCAGACCTCACCTACATCCTGCCAGTTCTCACTGGTGCACATGGCATTGGTGGAGGGCACACCCACTGCCCGTGAGGGATGGGGTAGTTTTCCAGGCTACTGCGTCTCTGGTCAGCGTGAACCACTCTTTGCAGCCAGAGCCTCTATACTGCCTTTAAAAAGACCAGCGTGCTAGGAAACCACCTAAGTAGTTCTTTTTTTCTTTGCTCCAAAGAGCTTATAAAATGAGGGGGTGGAACCAGCATGCAAGGTCTCCAAGCTCCAACATTCCCAGTCAGCAAACCTTCTCTTCCTTCTGCACTGAGAGCTGATCCTTGCACCCAGCCGTGCTCCCTGACCTGGTGCTCCCGGGAGCTCCCATGGAGACTGCCCTGAGCTGCACTGAGAAGTGATTCCACTGTATGTTAACTGTGGCTTCTGCTCTTCCTTAGTGGGACGGCTGGACAGCTCAGTGGTGCCCAGCACTGTGACAGAATTCACCATCACCAAGCTGTACCCAGCTACCGAATACGAAATCAGCCTTAACAGCGTGCGGGGCAGGGAGGAGAGTGAACGCATCTGCACTCTGGTGCACACAGGTAGGTGTGTCTGCTCTCCCGTGCACACAGGTAGGCATGTCTCCCTGGCACGGGCCAAGTCAGCACCCTGGCAGAGGACCTGCCGCAAAGAGGGAAGGTGTCCTGGCTGATCCAGAGGGCACTGGTGCTGGGCTCAGAGGCTCCATTCCCAGGTGCCCCTGACTCACTGTGTCACGCAAGGCAATATGCACCCCTCTGCCTCCTGATGGCGCTCACTCCTCCTGGCCATCTAGGAGTCATGCAGGTCTAGGTCAGGGATCTTCGTGGAACCTCCCATCTGAACTGTGACTTCTCAAAGACTGTGGTGTTAGTGAATTTCAGAGCAAACAGCTGAGTCATCCCGTCTAATTTTTTTAAACGACTCAGAGAAGGAAATTTTGCCTCAGAGAGGAAAGGGTTGTTCTTTTCCAGTAACAGCCCTTGGGGTCATGAAACCTCTCATCCTATATGCTCAACCTTGGGCCTACTTTGTGCTCTGGGGGTGGAGGAAGAAGGCGGTGGCTTCGTCTGGAAGATGAGCCCCTTAGGTGGACCTGAGGACAGGGCTCCATGGCTTCTCCTTCTCAGGCCCCTCAGCCAGCCCACTGTGCAGAAGTGGGACAGATTTGCTGGAGAGGTCAACAGTGGGGACAGCCACAGTCTACTGTCCCTCCGCCCCAACCTCCCAGTTAAGCGTCTGCTCCCCTGGCACGCAGGCAAGTATCCAGCCAGCCTCCGGAGGGGAAACCTGGGTTTCCTGAGGGTGCTTGCTTTTCTGAAGGAGGGAAATGGCACTGAGAGGTCCTCACTGCTCTGGTCGATACTCGAAAAAATACAGAAGCAGCAACACCAAGGCCAAAGCCATAAAAACATTCCTTCAGAAACTCAAAATTATTCTTCCAAAGACACCATAGGATGTTCTCATCTTCCCAAGTCTCCCTCCGGGCCTGTGACTGCAGAAAACCCGCATGTGTGTTTGCTTCAGCCTTACCCCATCCATTGCATGATTGGTGGCCATCAAAGTATCAATACTGACCCAAATGATGCCCAGTGAGTCCAAAGGAGCCCCCGTCACACCTTCCTGAGAGTCTTAGAAAGTCATGATAAAGAAATTAGGCTTATTCACTGAGGACAAGAAAATGGATTTCAAGAGTCTAGCTCTAAGGGAAAGGAGAACAGAAACTTGGGTCAGAAAAACTCATTCCTTGGGGTCTCCCAGCAGTGTACCAACTCAAAATGACCCTCCTTCAAGTTCAAGCAGCGCAATGTTGGCAAACGTCCAGGAACCAGACTGCTCCCAGAGACATCTTATTTTGTTGTCGTGTGTTGTTGTTTTAACAGGAGGCCTACAGTTTTACGTTTTTAGAAATGAGTGCCCCTTCAGGGTCTTGTGCTTACGCGCAAAGCGATCAAGCTGACCTACTTTCCTTCAACTTCTCTTCTTTTGTTCTCATAAGGTTCCATTTGAAGACTTGACGAAAGGCACAAATGACGGAAGCAATTCAGATTACAAAAATATTTTCTTGTTGTTGCTTTGAAACGAGGGACCTAGGCAAGCAATGAAAACCTTCCGTGAGAGAACGGGACCAGGTCAACAGCACCTCTTGGTCTGCAAGACTTCATTGCATGACATTGAGTTGGAGCTGAGACCTAAGCTATTATAATACCATCCATTTCCATAATAAATCCTAGGGTCATGGAAGGGAGGTACAGTTCATGAAACCAAGGCCTAGAGCACAGACACATTAGAATAGGAACATGGTGCTGTGACAGGCAGACTCAGTTCTCCTGACAGGCACTCCTGGCCATAAGCTAGAAGAATCCCGTTGCCTCTCTGTGTCACAAAAAGACTACCAGGCCTGACCAGGTGGTGGCACAGTGGATAGAGCATTGGACTGGGATGCAGAGGACCCAGGTTCAAAACTCCGAGGTCACCAGCTTGAGCGAGGGCTCATCTGGTTTGAGCAAGGCTCACCAGCTTGAACCCAAGGTCTCTGGCTTGAGCAAGGGATCACTCACTCTGCTGTAGCAACCCCCACCCCCCAGTCAAGGCACATATGAGAAAGTAAGCAATGAATAACTAAGGTGCCGCAGCGAAAAAATTGATGCTTTTATCGCTCCCTTCCTGTCGGTCTGTCCCCATCTGTCCCTCTCTCTGCCTCTCTCTCTGTCTCACACACACAGAGACTACCAGGACCCAGGACAGAGGGAACCTTGGGAGCAGGAGAGCAAGAACGCAGTCATCAGATAGGACTAGAGAGGCAACCCGAGTCCCATGCAGTCACTGCACAGTGATTATTGAGAACCTTCTAAGTTATAGGAGCTGGGGAGACTCTGCCTCCACAGAGCTCCCACCACGCTCAACAGACATCTCTAGCCGAGCCCCTTACATCTACGAACGGGCAAGTAGCCTGAGCAGCACATTGTCCCGTTCACTAGAGAACTGGAAAAATTTCTCTATGTTGTTTCTCCGTCTGGCTTGAAAGCCCTCAGACACTGGCCCTGCCTTGGAGCCCCCCACACACCTGACAGCACTCCACACATAAGAAGTTAATGAATTAACTAAAAGAAAGATGTAGGGAGAGTGGAGTGTTTGAGAGGAAGGAGAATAGGGAGAAGAGGAAGGGGCGGGTGAGACCAGAGGGGAGGAGGACATCAGTCTCCAGTCGCTTGTTTTGTGAGGCACGGCAGTGGACGTGTCACGAGGAGACTGGGAGACCTGCAGGTGGAGCTACAGGGGGCCATGTGCTGCGCTGCCTGCCCGCAGCTGCTCCGATCTTTACCTGACGCCCTCCTGTTCTGTTTCAGCCATGGACAGCCCTGTGGGTCTGACCGCTACCAACGTCACTCCCACGGAAGCCCTGCTGCAGTGGAAGGCACCCGTGGGCGAGGTGGAGAGCTACGTCGTTGTTCTCACACGCTTCGCAGGTAGGTGTCCGCGGGCCTCCAAGTCAGACAGCAGGTGGGCACGGTGGGATTGGGCTGGAGGTAATATGGAAGTAAAAAACAGAACATCCTGTCAATCTGAGAGACAAATTAGAGATTTTTCTGCCCTCAATGTGTCCCTAAACTCTATCAACTATGGAAATTGAGAAAGTTGGATCTGAAAGGGGTAAGAAGGGCACATAACCAGGGACAAATACAATGTCAGAAATCGCACTAGGAAGACAAACTCAGAATTGAGTTAAGATTTGCCCCAAAATGCTATGAGCAAGAAAGCAGACGTTTCCAGGTATTTACATAGCAAGAAAACACCTAAGTTATAGGACATGCTTGGAGCAGATACAACATAACAGGTGACAAAGGACCAAAGACTGATGAACTCTTCTGTTGCTTTAGTCTTCTGTGCCCATGTCCAGCCCAGAGGCTGAGCCAGTGTGACTCTGAGCTCCAGCGTCTCCTCCACTATGCTTGTTCCCTGTGCTGAGACTGAAGAGGGGAGCCCGCACTAAAAGAGGGTTGAGTAGTCCAAGTCTCTAGGCCTCCAGAAATGATTTCCCTACCTAAGCTACGCATGTGATCACAGACTTGTTATGGGTTATCTTCAGGAATCCAGAGGACAAAGATTTCAGAAGACAGAAGGCAGGTAGATGTCTTAATTTTCAAAATTAAGAGAAAGGCAAAAAAAGCTAAGACACAGACAACGGTATGGTGATCGCCAAAGGGAAAGAGAGGTAGGGGGAGGTAGAAGAGGGTAAAATGGGGATAAATGGTGATGAAAGGAGACTTGACTTTGGGTGGTGAACACACCGTGCAATATAGATGATGTGTGAATTGTACACCTGAAACCTATATAATTTTATTAACCAATGTCCCCTCAATAAACTCAATAAAAATAAATAATTTTTTTAAATGAAGAGAACGCCAATTCTGTAAGCTGCAAAGGAATAAACTGATTTTCAAAACTTGGGCAAATAAAAACCAAAGCAGAATATTAAACAAATAGGAAGAAGAATTCATGATTACTTCACACCAACACAGGTTTCCTGAGAATAAGTTTTTCTCAAGCTACTTTTTGTCCTTGCTTTTTATTGCCAAGTCTTGTAGCATGTTCAGCAAGGCATTAGAAAAATCCACTTATTGCTTAGATGGAAAAATACTTGTTGGGTCATCTTTGAAGTTACGTAGAGTGGTAGCTGATTGAATGACCCGCCTCCGAGAACAAATACCATTCCTGTGGCTACATCCTCACCGCTCTGTGCACATGCACCATCCATTACAACTTCTACCACGCCTCCTTGCCTATCACGATCCTGTATTTCTTACCTCTCACATGCTGTCTCAAGCCACCATGCATTTGCACGTGCTGCTTTCTCCACCAGGAAATTCTCTCCCCACTTGTCTGTTTTATAAACCCATCCTTCAAGTCTTAGTTTTAACACCATCTCCTCTGTCGAAGCTTCCAGTGTCCCCCTGAGGCAGTCAGATGCACCTATTCACGGGTTCATCCTGGAGATTCATTTTCATTCATTCAGTGCATCCTTCTGATGCAATTCTATATGCCATATACCCATTCAGGGTATAGGGATTCAGAGACAAAACACCCAGATTCACAGAACTTACACCTAAGAAGCAAACAGTTATAACTCCACCTGAGCTGTCTCATTATATAGATGGAGAAGCATAAAACACGTTGGGCCCCCTCCATGGACCACTGTGATTGGGATCAGAGTGTTGAGGGGAATAAAGGAGGCAGATCTTATATGAAGAAAGAGAATGGGAAGAAAAAAATGTGAGTTTCAAGAAAAAGAGCCACCCGTGTGCATTTGCAGAGACACGAGTGACCACGAGAAGCTGAGCTGCCCTAGTAGGGCCGGACCATTGACTGACGGCGGGGTGTTGCACTCTGTTTGCTCTTCCAAAGACTTTGCTTAGATTTTAACTTGTCTGCATGGCCTTCTATGCCTTTAGACCTCAAGAAACTTGATTCCTCAGGTCCTACTTGCCTCATTCAGTGCAGTGCCTGGAGAACTTTGTTAAATGAATAATTCAGGAGTATTCTAAAGGCACAGGATGAGCCTTGGCCCTGAGCTAATGAACAGTCTTTATCGACAGCTTGAATGGATATAGAGAAGACTGCTTACCAAATTTGCCTATAAAACAGAACTGTAATCAGTAGAATCTAAACTCAAATATATGTTAATGAACTGAACAGTGATCCAAAACTGACAACAAGGCCAAAAAAAAGCAACAGAATTAGGTTCACAAAACCTGCTCCACAAGGCTGGGTTCAGAGCTGATTATATAAGGTCTTTGATTAATAATAATCTGTGCCTGTGACAACAAAATCACATGACTGTCTCAAAACCGAATGGATCGACATAACTGGCTCAAATAAAAGCAAAGGTTGACCCTGTTTGTCTCGCTTGTGAGTACATCTCAATCATCGTTCTCAGTTCTCTACTGGGCATGGCACTGCAGCAGGGGCACTGGTATACTGTCACCTGTGTGGCAAGAGGAAGCCAGGATTGGGACAGTTCCAGAATTGTCTCCTACAGGTATTGAGGGCTCAGGGCTGAATTTTCTCAGTCTAGAGAAAAGAGGGCATGGTTTGGAAGGGGGTGGGGAGGAAGGGGTCCTATAGACCAAGGAATTGGCTGATCTTTATAACTGCAGGGGCCTGACTAAAAGTTGTATATCTGTGTGTGTGTGAGTGTGTGTGAGTGTGTGTGTGTGTATAAAAGGCAATTCAGCTTTCAAATAAATAATATTTTTCTCTGTTAAGATGTGGAACTGTCTGACCTGTGGTAGCGCAGTGGCTAAAGTGTTGACCTGGAGCACTGAAGTCGCTGGTTCAAAACCCCAGGCTTGCCTGGTCACGGCACATATGGGAGTTGATGCTTCCTGCTCCTTCCCCCTTCTCTCTCTCTCTCTCTCTCTCTCTCTCTCAAATGAATTAAGTCTTAAAAATAAAATAAATAAATAAAAAGATGCACAACAACATAGCAGGGGATCCCTGTATAGAATAAAATGCTAAACTAAAGCTATAAATGATTTTTTTTTTCCCCAAAAGAACTCTCCAATATTTAATCCTGTGAAACGCCTTTGGATTTGGGAAGCCTTTCTTTATTCAATCCTTATCTGTGCTCATTTGGTTCCAGTGGCCGGAGAGACCATCCTGGTTGACGGGGACAGTGAGCAGTTCTGGCTGACCGACCTGCTCCCTAGCACCCACTACACCGTCAGCATGTATGCCACCAGTGGGCCGCTCACCAGTGGCACCATTAGCACCAATTTCTCTACGCGTGAGTACCCGCTCAGCCACCTGTCCCGTATCCCTGGAGGCTTTTGTGGGTCCTGAACTCGCTCAGCTTCCATGTGGTGGACCAGAGTATAGTCTACAGGTTTGGGGCAGTGCAGCTATGATATGAGCTGTTCTTATTTTAGCTGACTGAGGCCCAAAGGCCCATGAAAATCAACAGCAGTCTTCAGCCAACAGATGCCCGTCTATTTTCTGCTCTGGTCCCCGGTCTGCTGACAACAGTAGAACCAGGCCAGGATGGGCGGCCAGTTCTGGAAATGCATCTGGCCCAGAGAGTCTGGTGGACATTAAGGGGCTTGATATTGGGGAGAGAGTTACTGGATATGGTTGTGGTCAGGAGAACAGCAGACAAAGAGAATTATAAGTTGAAGAGAACTCTTAGACATGCAGGTGTAGCAAGGTCATGAGTCCAGACAGACGGTCAGATTGGAAGATGTCGTCCCTAGGCCCAGAGTCCTGGCTGGGGGCGTGGGGCATAGCTGTCAGAATGCTTATAATGCTGAAGGGTTGATTACCCTCTGCCTGGGGGCGTCCTTTCTGTTCCCGTCCACGCTAGAACTGAGGTCACCACATGAGCAGCCTGGAGACCACAGGGGACCAAGAGATACCCATGCCTGGGGGGGGGGCTACTCCTGGCATTTCCTCCTCTTTGCAGTCCTGGACGCCCCTGCCAACCTGACAGCCACTGAGGTCACGAGACAGAGTGCTCTGATCTCCTGGCAGCCTCCCCGAGCAGAGATCGAGAACTACGTTTTGACCTACAAAGCCACCGACGGCAGCCGCAAGGTGAGCGTTCTCTGTGAAGGGGGAGACTGTTTCTATAAAGCACCAGGGAGCACACGAGCTTTCCCATTACCCATTATGGACTAACACAGCGTGCTGTTGAGGAAAGAGCCCCGATCTGCACGTTGGAGGGTCAGCTGCTGGTCCTGGCTCTAAACAAAAGCAAAACAGACCTCTCTTGAGCCTTCACTGCTTCTCTAGGGATACCTACCCCTGCAGCCTCACCCCATTGTGCGTGCAGAGTACAATGGGAAATTTCAAGGCCTCTGAGTATATGGTCTTGGAAGGATTGTTTACTAGCAGGGCCAAGCAAACATGAGCTAGATGCCAAATTCAACAGCCTTTTCTCCCTCCCAATAAGCATTAGGAAGGATGCAGGCGCATAGCCTGCTGCAAAGAGATGGCAAATCTCTGTTTTATGTTATCACCTGACACCGTTGGTCTAACTGGGTTGTCAAACTTTGGTTAGCAGCAGAATGCATTTCTTAAAGTAAAATTGTATCAGGAAGCTGAATACACAGAAGAGATTGATGCAGAGCCAGCCCCTTGTGCGTGTGCAGAGCAGGGAGCCCTGGGGCTCTGCTCCTTTGGTTTTCGGGGGGCCCAGTGTAGTGGGAGCAGCCTCGGATGTGATCATCCAGGTGCCTGCTTCGTCCCGTCCCAGTGTGCCCCTGGGAGGGAGGAGCTGTCCTCACTGCTTATTGGCTCAGTTTTCTCCTTATTGTGGGATAGAGAGTTAACGGCCACTGCAGTCCTTGCCTAGGAGGCTGTGGGATCCGGGCTTCCTTCCCCACCCTCCTTGCTTCTCCTTGCTCCTGTTGCAAGACAGTACCTCCCTCTCCCCTCCCTTCCTTCTTCCCTCCCCTCCCTCTCCCCTCCCCTCCCTCTCCCCTCCCTATCCCCTCCCTCTCCCTACTTCTCCCCTCCTTCTCCCTCTCCCCTCCCTCTCTCTCTCCTCCCCTCCTCTCTCCTCCCTCTCCCCTCCCTTTCCCTTCCCCTCCCTTTCCCTTCCCCTCCCTTTCCCTTCCCCTCCCTCTCCCCTCCCCTCCCTATCCCCTCCCCTCCCTCTCCCTTCCCCTCCCTCTCCCCTCCCTCTCCCCTCCCTTCCTTCTTCCCTCCCCTCCCTCTCCCCTCCCCTCCCTCTCCCCTCCCCTCCCTCTCCCCTCCCCTCCTTATCCCCTCCCTTCCCTCTCCCCTCCCCTCCCTCTCTCTCTCCTCCCCTCCTCTCTCCTCCCTCTCCCCTCCCTTTCCCTTCCCCTCCCTCTCCCCTCCCCTCCCTCTCCCCTCCCTTCCTTCTTCCCTCCCTTCCCTCTCCCCTCCCTCTCCCCTCCCTCTCACCTCCCTCCTCTGCTCATTGAGCTCACTCATTCCACAGGAGCTGATTGTGGATGCAGAGGACACGTGGATCAGGCTGGAGGGCCTGTCTGAGAGCACAGACTACACGGTGCTGCTGCAGGCGGCCCAGGACGCTGAGAGGAGCAGCGTCACCTCCGCCACCTTCACCACAGGTGAGAGGCTGGCCGCTGCATCCACACCCTCTTCTCCCTGCGTGGGTCAGGCTGCTCGGCAGCCTCTGCTGAGACTTGGCCAGGGAGGAGGCCATCAGAGAAACTCAAGTGCCTCTTCCATGTAAAGGAAAATAATTAGTTTCTCCAGTCCTGCCTTTCCCCCTTCGGATCCCTGCCAGGAAACCTCTTACTACCAAGTCAGCCAGAGGGACCTGCGGTGAAGCCCTGGTCCACCTGGACCCGCTAAATGCACCAGATAAAGACATCACGTTCCCGATCAGATTTCCAGCAGGTGTTTTTCTAGCAAAGTTCACCCTCCCCCCCCCCCCTGCTGCCGGAACCAGAGCTTCACCTCGGAAGAGGAGCAGCAGAGAGCCCTCACTGCTAAGTCTGGGGTCTTCTCCAGACACTTGTGCGTTCTTTTTTTATTAATTTAATTTTTTAATTTATTGGCTTGACATGATTTTCCAAACCATATAGATTTCAAGTGTCTGACTCAATATAACACCATCTACACCCCGTGTCACATCCCCCCACCCCAAGCAAAGTCTCTTCTCACCCCCATTTCTTCCCCCTTTTCCCTCCTACCCCTACCTCCTCTCCTTCACCCCCTTCCACCCCCCTCCACCCACCTCTATGCCCCCACCCCCTCACCCCCTTTCCCTCTGGCTGTTGACTTTCTGTTGTCTGTATCTAAGTGTTATGTATATATGATTTTTTGGCCAACTCCTTCACCTTCTTTGATCCTATCCCTTCTTCCCCCTTCCCTCTGACAGCTGTCTGTCTGTTCCCTGTGACTCTGCCTCTGTTGTTCCTCAGTTTATTGTGTTCATTAGATTCCACATAAAAGTGAGACCATGTGGTACTTGTCTTTCTCTGCCTGGCTTATTTCACATAGCATAATAGTCTCCAGGTCCATCCATGCTGTCACAAAAGGTAAGATTTCTTTCTTTTTTATGGCCACATTGTATGCCACTGTGTAAATGTACCACAGCTTTTTTATCTGCTCATCCCCTGATGGACCCTTGGGATGCTTCCAGACCTTGGCTGTTGTTAATAATGCTGCATTGAATATGGGGGTGCATACCTTCTTTTGAATTAGTGTTTTGGGATTCTTAGGATATATTCCTAGCCTTGGTGCTTTTGCATTCTTATGGTCTCAACGCAGTCCTTACCACAACTGCTGAGAATGGCCTTATTAGCCCCATTTCACAGGTGATGAGACAGGTACACGAAAGTCAAATGACTTTCATGGGTGGTAAGTAGCTGCGTCTGACCTTGAACCAAGGTCTTCTCCATCCACGTCCGGCTGCTCCTCCTGTGTTCCCCATTCAAGCATCAGCAGGTGACAGCTGAAAATGTCCTTCAGGGATAGGAGCGTCCTAATGTGTATCACAGGAAATACACTACACTCTAACCTCTGAGGGCTATGTGACAGGCACTGTTCTTACTGTATTATGTGTGCAATCTGTTGTCAACCTCATGATGGCCTATGAGGCATGTACCATGATTCCTGTTGACAGGTGAGGAAATTGGGCCACAGAGAGGTGAGAGCCCTGAGAGCCCATAGCTCTTAAGTAGGAGAACTGTGATTCGAGCCCAGTTGTCTGGCTCCAGGGTCTGTGCTATGAACAGCTGTGGACAAGTCCTGCTGGGGGGTGAGGACGATGGAGATGCAAAGACCCGACTCCAGGGACCAGATTCAGTGATGCAGATCCACTTTATTCAGGAAGTAAACTAGCTTATATACATGGGTTCAGCTAATAGGATGTTATACTAGGACAAATGGCAAAAAAAGGTCAGGAGGCTGCCTGGCTAGCACTGAGTCATTTCCATATAGCAGGTGAGCTCCCTTCCTGGGTGTGCCCAGGAGGGTTCCGGGAGCTGGAGTATTCTCACAGCATTGCGTCAGCCATAGCTGCTAAGTAAATGCTCTGCACTCTACCTACAGCTCCCCCTTCTCTTTTAATTAAGGCCAGTTGAATTTGCTTGATGACTGCTTGTTGCTGTTGTAGTTTCTGAATGCTACACATTGTGCAATGGAACACTAATAGAACTAAAACAACTATAATACCTATTATACTATATGCTAATAGATTAGCTGGATTAATGTTTGACTAGTTACGAAATAGAACGGGGGTCTTAAACAGGGGATTCCTCCTAGGGGTCGAGATGTCATTTCCCTCCCATTGTGTTACAGAGACCTTCCAGGTGCCATTAAACACAATTCCATTTTGATTGTAAAAAACAGATGTAGGTCCATGCACGCCCCCTTCCTACAAAGGTCCCAGCATCCAAACACGGAACGGATGGCTTGCTGCAGGCTGCATGCTGCATATGGTTGCATTCCATCTCTCAGCTTCCGATGCCAAACTCCGAGGTTGATGGTCTGCACATCCGGGCCAGAGGCAATGCGGCAGTCTCTCCAGGGAATTCCTTCTCTCAGGAGTGTTCTTAGATGTTCATCATACAGGAGCGGGCAAAGAGGTGGCCCTGGGAAGGCAAGGTTAGTGGGGCAGGCCCAGCTGTTGGTAGCTAGGGGGAGGAGAACTTGTAGGCCAAGTACTGAGCCTTGGTTGGTAGTACCATTTTCAGCAAAGTCCCCCGTAGTATGATTTCTAAGGACCCACCCCTCCGAGGGGATGGTGTTATTAAACTTAAGTAGCATTGGGTCACTGAGGTTACCCCATATAGTGCCATTCCACTGTTGGGATTCCTATCCACTATTGTCACAAGGGAGACTAATGGATGCGAGGATCTCCCCATGCCTGGGAGTTTGCTGTGATAATGGCACACATGAGGAGGAACAGAGTGCCTGGACCTGGGGGGGTCTGTCAGGGGCTAATCTCTGAGCCTGTTCAGCTAGGGCCTTCATATCTCCCCAGGTTATGTTATGAGCACGTTGGTTACGAGGTCTCCTCCTGAAGCAGGGAGGACCTCCTCCAGGTGGCTGTTTATCAAGGCTGAGGCTGGCCATCTCCTGAATCGGAGGGTTCGCAGGTGTTGGAGGCATCGTCGGTGAGGTCATCTTGGGACACCGGGAGTGGTCGTACGTTCCTTCCTGGGATCCAAATGGGATGCAGGCTATTTTCTGGAAAAACACAAGCATAACTTCTTCCTTGTGTTAGAAGGGGGTGCGATCCCTGCCACTGAGCTGTGGCTGGGTCCTTCCAGTGTAGTAATGGCAAAGGGGTCGGTTGGCTATGAAGGCCTCCCCAATGTTTATAAGTGGGAGTTACTCCTTTAGAATCAAAAGTTAAATAATTGAGAGTGAATGCAGCACTGAGGAGCACTTCTCCAGGTGAGGCCCGGGGCATATTCCCCCCTTTCTTTTTGAATTTGAAGCTTAATGTCTCTGTGTCACCGTTCTACAACAGCTTGTCCTTGGGGATTACAAGGAATGCCAAGGCGGTGTGTGATTTGCCATTGGGAACAAAAGGCTTTAAATTGGCTGCTGGTGTAACAGGGACAATTGTCAGTTTTAATTTCCCAAGGTACACCAAGGCAAAGCATGGCCTGTCGAAGGGCATGAATTGCATGTGTAGTTTTTTCTCCTGCTAGGGCCATGGCCAAGACAGCTCTGGAGAAGGTATCTACTGCTACGTGTACATAGTGGAGTTTGCCAAATTGAGGGACATGAGTGACATCTATTTGCCACACAGCATTAGGCTGTAAGCCTTGAGGGTTGATACCCTGTGGTTGTAGGGGGCCTATGGGTAGTAAGGGCCCGCACTGTTTACATACGTGAACAAGGTGTTTGCAGGTTTGCATGAGGAAGATGGGGAAAGAGAGATTTGAGAGAATGGGCAGACATATGAAACCGGGCATGAAGTTGTCTGGCTTGCTCAATAGGGGAGCCTGCCACTAGGGGGCCAGGCAAGCCAGAATAGGAGCGAAGATGCTGAATATACCAAGAGTGTTGACACTTCTCTAACAGTCCTTTAAGCTGGCTGAGAGCCCTATCTAGTAATGTCTGCTTGGGCCGGAAGGTGGAATGGGCAAGGCCTTTGACTGTTTGTACTGCATAAGCACTATCTGAAAAAATGTTAAGGGGGCCATGTTGCAGTCATGCAGTGGTAGGGTTCCTAATGCTGCACAGGAAATGTCTCTTTGCTGACACATGGGGGCATATAGGCTGGCCCATGGGTCTTCAGCAGGAACACATGTTGGAGTTAAAGCTGGGGTAGAAAATGGAGTCTGAGAGGCTGGGGTGGGGCATCGAGCCCCTGCTGGGAATGTGGAATTAGCGACTTCCGTTTCTTCGGGTGGCAGAGCTGATGGCGCGATTTCTAACGTATCTAGTTTTGTTTCCGCACGCTCGGCTGCAAGTCCATCATACTCGGTGGCCCAACAGGGGGAGGCAAATACAGAAGTAGGGGCTCCTCTGAAAGAGGAGTAGCCTGTAGGACCTTAGGAAGCAGTGGAGGGTCCCCAGCAGGAGCACCGGTCAAGCAGGCGTGTATTGCTAATAAGGCAGGAGTGAGGCTGAGAGGGAAGGTTTGTCCTTCATGTACCTCAGCCGAACGAATCCATTGGAGAGCTTGGGCGCAAGTATCCGGGTCCCAGAGGGGCACATCCTCAATCCAGGGATTGAGACCAGAGAGAATATCCCAGTAAGTACAGAGATCCTCTTCACAAACTTCAACTCACCTACTCTGCAATAGGGCATGCAGGGTTCGAGACTGCAGGGCTTGAGAGTGGGGGAGAAGGTTTCCCATGGCAGAGGGTCACTCACCCATCCCTGGGATGCCAGTTAGATCCCTGTTTGGGCGCCAGCTGTGGACAAGTCCTGCTGGGGGTGAGGACGACGGAAACACAAAGACCCAACTCCGGGGATCAGGTTTATGATGCAGATCCACTTTATTCAGGAAGTAAACTAGCTTATATACATGGGTTCAGCCAATAGGATGTTATACTAGGACAAATGGCCAAAAAAGTTGAGGAGGCTGCCTGGCTAGTGCTGATTCATTTCCGTATAGCAGGTGAGCTCCCTTCCTGGGTGTGCCCAGGAGGATTCCAGGAGCTGGAGTATTCTCACAGCATTGCGTCAGCCACAGCTGCTGGGTAAATGCTCTGCGCTCTTCCTACAAACAGCCCTTTCTGTCACTTGCCACAGTGCCTCTCTCTTCTGTCTGTAACATGGGGCCTCCCAGTCCAGCCTTGGAACTCTCCCTGCCGCACATTCTGAGGTATGGACCTCTGTGGGGCAGGTATGAGCCTGTCTCTGCTCCCCAGACGCATGTCTGCCTGCCATCTCAGGGCAACCAGGGTGATGGATCCCTGCCCAGGCCCAAAGCCCAGCCCCTACCCTTGAGAGAGGTGATGGAGGGTCCTCTGTCCAGGGGCCTTCGCTGTGAGGCTTGTTCTAAGTGACAGAGCAGGACACTAGATCAAAGGAACCAAATGTCACCAGTGGCTCTTTAGGATCATGAGATTATGAATGAGTTCTCTTTTTCCTTCTTTTCTACACTTTTCAATCTTACAATGTGTCAGCAATGAGCACATTAATCAGAAAAAGTTTTGATTAAAAAATAAAAATAAGCCTTGGTTTCATAACCCAGACATTTATCCAAAATGTAACAGAAATTGGAGGACACGCATCTCTTCTTTGGGGCGGAAGTCGGGTGTGCTCGCCCCTGAGCCCTTACGGGCAAAGTGGGGGCTATCTTAGAATCAAGCAGCTGCCCTGTTCTTACTCAAGCCCTTTCCCGCTCATTAACAGGTTAATTAGAGGGTCCTCCATGTTCCTCACTCCCAAGCTACCCCAAGGACTCATAGACTGAAACTTTCCACTGAATTAAAAACCTCTCTTTATTAAAAGGATACAGACAACAGAAACAGAAACAGAGCGCCTGGTGTGCATATTTATTAGGTCTAAGCTAATCTTTCCACCCCCAAAATGTATGGGCTTCAGTGCTTCTTCAGTGTAGTTTGAGCTTTTCTTTCCCATCCTGGTGATGTCGCAGCCGTGTGACAATGTGCCTGCCCGCGGTTGCTGCAGTGTGCTGCAGCCGGACCTCGCTCCCAGTCCACCCAGGCTGTAAAAGTCTGCCAGCTTCTGTGCCTACCGCTGGCCTCTCTGAGGTGCAGCTGCCCCAGGGAGGGAGCCGTATCTTGGACCTGGGAGCCCAAATCCATCTGGGGGCTCAGCAAGATCCAGTAAGCAGAGGGTTAACCGTTCATTCATGGACATCTGAGGAGGAGGCCAGGGCAGTGGCTTTGTTTGGTGGACAGTGCAGAGAGACCATCAGGGTATAGTTAGCTGTTTTGTTTGTTCAATTTTACACAACTCCAGTTGGTGCTAAGCTCCTGGGGCATGAGTGATACCAACTCAGAAAGCAGAACACCAAGGAGCCAGCATCCCTGTACTTAGCGAGCTGCCTCTGTAGAGTTTGGGGTCCCGGAGGAGAACTCACCACGACCACAGTGGTACATGGCAAAGACATGCCCATGGTAGGAAGCTTTTGTAGAGTTATCTTGAAAGCTCACACTTAAATTTCAGTCACTGGTGCATGCCAAGCCTTGCTGGCTTTGTCCGGGAGATTTATTAGAGCAATGAGACAACTGGCTGCAGACGGAAAAGTGCAGGGACAGGGAAACGCCCATGGGGTGCCGTGCGCAAAGCCTGGCACACAGCAGACATAAACGGCGGCTGGACCGGAGAGTCAGATCCCAGCTGCCACGCATAGAAGAGGGGTTGCTGGTGGAACAAAGCTGCAGGGGAGAATTCTCCTTGTCCCTAGCATAGGTGCACAGCCAAAAGGTACTGCCGGCAGGATGCGGCACCCAAAGTTCCTCTATTTCAGGCTCTTTCTCTGCAGCCCCAAGTGCAAAGTCCCCTGAATAAATTACACTGAGCCTGCAGAGTCATTTGAATGTTAATATCAATGAACCTTCATTGCCTTGCCACTCCCCTCCCTCAGGACCCTCACATACTCCACCACACACTGGGAGGTGAGGCAAACAGCACACCCTGTGGGCTCCATCTCTGGGCTCCTGTTTGGAGGAAGAGAGAGAAAGAGGAAGGAAGGGAAGGAGGGAGGGAGGGAAGAAGGAAAGAAAGGAGGAAGGGAGGGAGGGAGGGAGGGAGGAAGGAAGGAAGGAAGGAAGGAAGGAAGGAAGGAAGGAAGGAAGGAAGGAAGGAAGGAAGGAAGGAGAAGGAAGAGGAGGAGGAGGAGAAAGAGGAGGGAGGAGGAGGAGAAGGAGGAGGAGGGAGGAAGAGGAAAAAGGAAAGGGAGGAGAAACACAAACAAAGAGCAGAGCATTTTCCCATAAAGAAGAGGCCGGCATGCGGCCAGGCTGAGCCCCTGAGTCCCTCCTACTGCTGAGCACAGAGCATCATGTACAACGGCAAACCAGGGCTGGTGGACTGAGAGGCTAGTTTTGGTCTAGTCACCAGCACCCACTCTGACTTCACTCACAGCACCTGAGCTCTCCGCTGCATCCTCAGCTGACTATTCCAAACACTTTCTTATGCCTGGTCTTTTGGAACAAATAGCTTCAGCCTGGGTCCCCGAGTGGCCTCTCTCCCTTGACAAGCCCTATCTTGTCCTGGGTGGGCCAAATCAAGCGCACGCCTACTTGATGGGCCGGAAAGGAGTTGAGGTGTTAAAAAGACATAAAATAAAAATAAATGCGAGAGAGAAAAGATTGGCTTCCACAGAACCTCCTTTGATCAAGATGTCCTGCCTTATAACATAAGCCCGTTTCATTCCAACAACGGTGTTAATAGCTTCCTGTCCTCTCGTCTCTGGTGTTTGCACAAGGCTCTGAGGGGATTTAATAGAAGTAGTATGGGAGAGAAAAAATATGGATGCATTATTTATAATGTACTGTCGCCTGAAATTTCATCCAAGGTCTACTTGTCTTTTGGAGACATGAATATAAATGAGGAAACAAACACTCCCCACAGAGCAACAGGCACTTGGTGGCACGATCTTCCGAGAGGCAGATTTCATTGTCTCTTTTAATACCGCAAGAAGCAAACAAGGCACTCACTAAAGCTTGTCCTCAGAGGCAGGGAACACCGTAAAATAGGTTGTCTTGACCTTGCGGTTAAGCGAAGACAGTCATCTGTGGAGGCTCCCAGAGACGGCCATGAGAAGTTTTCATTACTGCCTTTGCTCTGGTCCTTGTGATCCCACACCCAGGCCCGCTGCTCTCTGGGCTCTTTAGGGAAACTCCAGGAGTTCAGTCCGTTTTTGAGGTTGTGAACATCTATTGTCACGGAACAATAGATGGTGGGTGGTGCAAATCTGCATAGTTACAGTTCATGGTTATAGTACTCTTCAAGTTATTTTTTTAGTCTTGGGTGGCTTCGTCTTGGGTAACTTTTGGTCGGTCATGATTTTCAAGGGATTGGTCCATTTTGTTGAATTTATTTAGATAGCATTGTCTGCGCTATTCAGTAGGACAGGGATGTGTGGCCCCTCCATTGGGACAGCAGTGAATGTTGTCCACAATAATGCCATCTGCCAGAGAGCCTTCCATGTCACTCTAGACAGAATGTGACCTGGCCCATTTTTAGTCATGTTGTCCCAAGTGTTTCCAGAAAACCTCATTTTAATTTCCCTTCTCATAATCATAGAAGGGAAAATAGTATTCATCTGGTAAAATACATTAAAGAAATATTTATTGAGCTCCTCCTGTGGGTTAATCACTGTCCTGCGTGCTGAGGACAGAGTGAGGAACAAGGGAACCAGATGGCTACCCTCATGAAACTTACATTCAGGAACATGGGGCACTGGGGAACAGGCGAAAGAAGGAGGTGGGCTCATGTCCAGGAGTAATAATACTGTAAAAAATAAAGACAACCACGGGATCAGGACCGGGTAGTAGAATAGGACGGCTCCTGCAGTAGACAGTCTCCTGCTTGTCACTTGCCTCTTTGTTCCCTGATCCCCAGACCCTGGCCTCGACAGGGGCGGTCAGGAACAGCCTGTCTGAGATGAGACGTTTGAGCCAGGAAGGAAAAGATGAGAGTCAGACAAAGAAGTCTTCGGGCCTGGGGAAGAGGAATCCCTACACCCAGAAGGAGGAAGATGGTTGGCCCTCTCAGAAGATTAAAGGACAGCCAGTGAGAAGGGGAAAGGGCTTCTCAGCAGAGCCAGAGTGCAGGCACTGTGGGCCCCGGGAAGGATTTTGGATTTTCTTGTAACTGCAAGAAGCCATTTCAACTGGTGTCATTGCCTTGGAGAAGGCCGTAGGAGGGTTGTTGGCAAGTGAGGGATGGAGATCACAATGGCTGCAACTAGGGCCAGAATGGCAGGAGGAGACCAGAGCAGTGGCATCTCCCTGATCCAACCCTCTCCTTGCCGTGTTAATTGAAGAGACACAGACGGAGACCAGGCCAGTCTGTCATCAACTAACCTACCATGGAATTGCGTCTCCTGATATAGCAAATCCAAGGACTAGTACACCAGTTATGTGAGCATGTGTCTCTCCGGTCAGGGAGCCTGTGTTTGATTCTGAAAGGGAAGACTAGGAAGCCTGATGAGTCAAGGCAGGTGGGCTACAAAGCTGGAGGACCCTCCCCAGCAACTCTGCTTAAGAGGAAGACATCCACGCTGTGTTACTCAGCTGATCCTCCGTTCCCTTCACCCCCTTCAAGTCTGTCGCTGCCTCTTCTCTTGGATTCCCAGTACTACTGCCTCCTAAGAGAGTCTTACCTCCAGCCTCACCCCTTCTGACTCATTCTCCATACCATGATGAGAACCAGCTTTCTAAACACTTGAGCTTGAAGTCCATCACTGGACTCTTCAGCCTCTGGCCTTCAGGAGAAGTTCCAAGTCTTTAAGGGGCGTGGTCCAGCCCCGCCTTCCTCCCCAAACCCCTCCCTCACTCAGCCCACCCAGCTTTTGCTCTGTCTCTTGGCGAACCATGTGATCTCCCCAAATCAGCTCTACTTTTTCATTGGCCTGGGAAACACCCTTCCCCGCCCACTGTGGCTCACCTCTATATCCTATCAGAGCCTAAAGTAAGGAACCCTTTCTGATTGGCACCTGCCAATCCCTACTCCATCCCAGGCCCAACGCTCACCCTACCCTCTCCAGCCCCAGGCTTCCTGGCGTGCTCACTTCCTTGCTCTATAGCTCTTTGTGTTTACCTCTTTTCAAGAGCTCATAGAGCTTGGACTTACATTTGCCTGTTTCGCCCACCTGAGTGTGAACAAGCTGAAAGAGAGGACTATATTTTTTTTTCTCTTTTATATTTCCATCTCTTTCTTAGGCCAGTACTTAGAACCCAGCAGACCCTTCCTGTATGTTTGTTGATCAAATACATAAAAGTATACATGACTGACTCCCCACTTCTAACTTCAGGGGGATAAAAAACTTTACAAGCAGTCCCCAGGTTACAAATGAGATAGGTTCTGTATGTTTGTTCTTTAAGTTGAATTTGTATGTAACTTGGACAGGTACATTTACCTATTAAATGCAACTTAGATGTTTGTCTTAACATAGTATTTATTTTTACCTTTCTGTGCATATAAATACTTAAATATTTTAAAGTAAACCTTAAACAGTCTTGGATGATGCAGGAGATGAGGGACTTGTTGGAGAGGGTGGATGGTGTTAGAGTCAGGGTTGATCCTGCTGCTGGAGTCAGTGTCCTGAAGGAGGCATCCAGGGAGGTTTGGACAGAGCCTTTCTTTTTCTCATCATCAGGCCCTGTAGCGTCTCAGGCCTTCAGTAACTGCACAGTAAACTGTGGTGAACCTCTCTGTGTCGGGATCTTGCTCCTCTAACTTTGCTATTCCTGCTTCAATAAAAGAAAAAGCATCAGCTAAATCTCTTGTAGAAACCTTTTTCGATTCTGGGGATTCTAGGTCCCTGTTTTCTTCCCTAAATGCTGTCCTCTGCTGCTCCAGTTCCAGAAGGTCGTCACTGGTTACTGCCATGGGAGTCAGGTAACTCAATGATATCAATTTCACTGATGTCCAACTGCAGGGATTACCAATAGCCCTTAAGGTGCTCCGTTCATAAGTACAAGTTGGATGTTTGTGACTCGGGGACTTATTGTAAACAGACGAATGAATTAGAAAATGCCATCAAGGTGGCTAAGGTGATAGGTTTGACCACCCCCGTGGGCTGAATGGGTAACTTTGCCCTCCCCACAAACCTGCCAAGCACCTACACACGTCTAGGGAAAACAAATCCAAGTTCTGGTGGCCAGAGGTGGTTCTGAGTCTGTTCTCAGAGAGAAACACTGACATCTCGGCTTTGGTCCTGATGCTGAGGCTGTAAGGGCGGGCGGTGGACAGATACTCTCCAAAGACACTCACTCAGACCATCTTGAAGACTGTATCCAAGAACACAACCCAAGGAAGGGACAGGGCGGGGACAGGAGAGGTCTCTTCCTTGACTCCCAGCCGCTGGGAGTTATCTGAGTGCACGTCATGTAGCTTGCCTCTGTCCACTCGGCCGGCCGCCTTCAGATGCCCAACACAAACCAATTCCCAAGCCGTTCTTCCGGCAAGTGGCCGGTCCTATTGATCTCACAATTGCATCTAGAAACACTTAACCATGAGACAATTCAGTGTCCTGATCACTTGGCATTGCTTTCTTCCTAACTTGGTAATCAACAAAGCCTGAGCTTTTAAAGAAAAAGCCTCTCTGTCAGGCTGAGTCCCAGCTATTATACCAAAAGGAAGAAAAGCCCGCCAGCTTTGCTCGGGGTCCTGAAATTTCTGCCTGGAGGAATATTACTGGGATGACCTCTGTGTGGGTTAAAGGTCAGTTTCTGTTGATATTAGATGGAATGTGACAGCCCGAGAGCCTTTAGGGGATGCCTAACATCTTCCCTGACAGTTCCCTGAAAGTTGAATCCACAGTATACACACAACGAACACAGCAGGACTGCAATCAGTGTCATCTTCGATGTTTGTGACGCCGAAGTCCAGGAACCCTCCCCTCCCAAAAAAATCAGAACTTCAAGGCAAAACGTCTCTTCTCTAGGGCTAGTCATCTCAGGTAATTATGTTTTTGTTTTTGGTAGGTCTATCTTGAGAGCAACTAATATATTTGAGCCTTTTAAAAGTATCTATGCTATAACCTATTAAATAATTTACATGATCAGCATGAAGTAGCCTGTATAAGATCATTTATTTACTTATTCGGAAGTCTGGTTTTGTATGTGTATTTGTGTGAGGTTGTCATTGTAGGGGTTTGAGAGGTCGTCAGGGGCACACATGTTGGGTATGGGGAAGAAATGTGCGGTTCTGGCTCCTTTAAGAAGCTGAGTTGATTCAGAAGAAAGGGCTGTTAGTGCCAAAGGTAGAAGTGAGTGGAAGACCAAGAACATTCTGATCTTTTAAAATGAGAAATTCAGGTCACGAGAGAGGGCTGGTTGCTCCTGAGACCGGGTGGAGAATGGCCCGGAAGCCGGGAAATAATTGCGGTGCTCCCAAAGCCGCCAGGAACGGGGAAGAAGCTCACTAGCAGCTGTCCCTGAAATATAATTGTGACCTGTAGGCACAGGTGGGATGGCGAACACTAATGAGCTGTAGGACATGCTGACGACGAAAGTGAAGAGCATTTCTGCAGCTATTCTGGAAGTCGGCTTTCATTTTGGGGGGGTAAAGATATTTAATTTGAACATAGGACTTTTTTTTTTAGGTCACTTTAGCCTTTGGGGCTTTGTGCACTCACAAGCTAGATAGAGACATAAATCCATCCTCTGCCGCGTGGAGAGAGACAGGTCCAGTAAACTGTCGCATGGTCTCGTCCCTGTTTTAGCGGAGTGCACAGAGCATTTGACTTGAGGTTGGAAAGTCAAGGTCCAGTGACCGGGAGAAGTCATGTGATTTTCCTGAGCGCCATCCCCTTCCCTGTAAAACAACATTTTGACTCATAACAATCAGACTTCCTCTCAAGTTTCTTGCAAGAATTACATGAAAATAAAAACACGCTTTGTAAAGCCCAAGTTCCGTAGTAATACACTGTTATTCTCTGGTGTGACCATGCCTGAGGTAGGCGGTGCCTTTGTTCCAAACTTCCTTCAGTCAGAGCCACCCTTGGCCGTGGTGTGGCAGAGCTGAGGGACAGTCCTGGGCAGGGGGAGTTCACTCATCTCTGGGCGGGGGGGGGGGGGGGGGGGTAAAGTATGTGGAATACCAACCTGTTCCCAACACAGGCTGCTTTGCTTCACTGATGATCTGTGACCTGTGCCTTAGGTGACCTGGGCCTTCAGTTGGGTTATATCTTCTTTCTTGTGTGACCCACCAGCAGGCTTTCCAAGTGGCTGGGTGTCACACCCTGCAGTGCACAGGTACCGCCACTAGGGGACACTGTAGTGACTGGCCGGTGAGGTCTGTAGCCAGCCTCCTCTTGACTCTGCTGTACAGTTCAAGGATGCATGCGGAACCACATCAACCACACCACTACCTTTCCCGGGCCCCCAAATCACGGTCCCTCACTCACGAGCTCTACTTTGAACTTGCTCTAACAGCTTCTGCAGTCCAGAGAGCCCCTCTGCAGGGATCTCTGCTCCTCAGCTTGCTTGCTAAGCATTAAACGGTACCCTGAAGCTAAGCTCTTCAAGACACATGATTTAAGCTTCTCTTTCAGCTAATTAGATATTGTTCTACAAATTGGGCTGTACTCTCTGAAAGATGAGCAGCAATTTATTCCCCCTGCCCTCTCTTTAAACTTGTGCTGACCCGTAAAGCATGGCCGTTTGATTGTTGAGTCCAATCAGGAGCGTGTTTGCGCGAGGACTGGATATCCGTCTTGTTGCTAACGCGGGGCTGGTTTGGGCATTCCTCGGTGGCTGCTGCGAAGATGGCACAAGGCTCTGCTTAGGTGCCTCTCGCCCCTTTGAAAGGTGGGCCCTATGGGGATGCAGTGTGGCCCGTGCTTCTGTCATCTCCTGAGTAACCAGTCTCTAGTTGCATGAACACATCCTCACCTTTGGGGAGAGGGGTATTATTAGTTTTTTATTTATTTTTATTTTTTATTTAGAAATTAAATGTAATGGGGCAACATTGGCCCGTAGGAATACATAGTATACACCTCCATAGCATGCGAAGTATTTATTGCGTTGTGTTCCCATCACCTGAAGTCAAACCACTTTTTGTTACCATATATTTGGCCCCCTTTGCTCCCCTCCCCCACTTCCTCCCTCTGATAACCACTTCCCTTTTGTCTATGTCCATGAGTCTCAGTTTGATATCCCACCTATGTGTGAAATTATATAGTTCTTAGCTTTTTCTGCTTTACTTATTTTGCTTAGCATATTCTCAAGGTCTACCCATGTTGTCACAAATAGCAATATGTCATTTCTTATGGCTGAGTAGAATTCCATTGTATATATCTATCACATTGTCTTTAGCCAATCATCTATCAAGGGACACTTTGGTTGTTTCCATGTCTTGGCCACTGTGAATAATGCTGCGATGAATATGGGGGTGCATGTGTCTTTACATACAAATGTTTTCAAATTTTGAGGGTAGATACCCAGTAAAGGGATTGCTGGGTCATATGGTACTTCTAGTCTTAATTTTTTGAGGACCCACCATACTGTCTTCCATAATGGCTGTACCAGTTTACATTCCTACTAGCAGTAAATGAAGGTTTTTTTCCACAACCTTTCTTGTTATTACCCGTCTTGTTGATAACGGCCAATCTAACAGGTATGAGGTAGTATCTCATTGTAGTTCTGATTTGCATTTCTCTAACAGCTAGCAAAGATGAGTATTTTTCATATATCTATTTTTTGTTTGTATGTCTTCATAAGAGAATTGTCTGTTCAGTTCCTCTCATTTTTTAATTGGATTGTTTGTTGTTGAGCTTTGTCAGTTCTTTATATATTTTGGATATTAACCCCTTTTCAGAGCTATAGTTTGTGAATATCATTTGCCATTTGGTTGGCTGTCATTTTGTTTTTGGTTTCTTTTGCTGTGCAGAAGCTTTTTAGTTTGATATAGTCCCCATTCATTTGTTTATGCCTTTACTTTCCTTGCCTTTGGGGCTAAATTCATAAAATGTTCTCTACGGCCTAGGTCCAAAAGTTTAGTATTTTATATTATCCCTATTTTACTGATGAGAAAACTGATGCCCAGGAAGTCAGGCCATTTGCTGAAGCTAAATAACAAGTAAAAGGAGGAGCCGGATTGTGAACCCAGCTCTTTGGACCTCAGATCCCATAAGACTATATACTGTCTGGTTAATCCAACTTCAGGTGGACAATGGGGGAATGCAGGATGAAGCAGGAGTCCCACACACTGTGGGATCCAGAGTGGATGAAGTACCACGAGAACCTCTACACCCTCCTCTGACCCAAGGGCCTCATGATCAATGCGAGGATCCTTTCAGGATGTCACCTCTTTTTCTGTGCAGGGGGCCGGGTCTTCCCTCATCCTCAAGACTGTGCCCAGCATTTGATGAACGGAGACACTCTGAGCGGGGTTTATACCATCTTCCTCCATGGAGACCTCAGCCAGAAGCTGCAGGTGTACTGCGACATGACCACAGACGGCGGGGGCTGGATTGTAAGTACACACGCGGCTCTCCATGCAAGTAAATGTCCTGGTGTTCTAGTCCACCTTGCTCAGCGCCGGCAGACCCAGACTTTGCCATCCTCTACCCATCCCTTTGTCTACCCCCCTCATGTCCCTCTTGGGGGCTTGTCATTGTCCTCAGGGCCCTTTCTCAGCAACCCAGTCATAGGTTTGGCCGGGCAGAGAAAGGAGTAGCATATGGAGGCTGCAGTGGCCTGGCCCAGGGAGGGGGGGGGGTGTCCTTCTGCAATGACAGTTCATGCAGAGAGGTGCCAGGACAGGGACCAGTGACTCAGATAAACACAGGGTCTTGCCTGCTGGGGACTACAGCTATCATAAAGGAATAGAGGAGGCGAGCCTCTCTGGGGGGGTCATGAGGATCGTTCTATCAGACGACTGCATTTGAGGGAGCAGAGGAGGGACAGACCATGCGTAGTCAGCTCTAGTTACAAAAACCACTCCTGCCCCCCAGCTTCCTTGGCCTCCCCGGTTCTCCCCCAGAGCAGCCGCAGCCTTCAGGTAGCACCAATGACTAGGAAAAGGGGAGACATTTCCTGTGACCACCCTCCTCCCTGTCTGGGAGCTCAGGACAGAGAGAAGGGAAAGGTAGCCTCAGAAATGTCCCCAGCCATCAGGGCAGCCCACGATGCAGACGGGAAGGGTCCCGCAGCCGGGCCCTGAAGCAGCCCGGCATCAGCCGAGTGAGTATGGGTGGAAAGAAGTCTTTGAATGGAGTAAAATGGTGACTGTGCCCATAATAGCTACTCTTAGGAGACACTGCCTTGTTTGTTCCTGACATATCTGTGCCGCCTTCATAAAGCATAACTGGAGATTGAAGCCGAGGCTAGGGTGTATTGGAGGCTGGATGAGATTGGCACTGAACCAGCTTGGAAAATGAATGATATGCAGTAGCTTTGCCTGTGACGGAGTGATGTGAAGTGACTAGCTGATGTGAAGTGGGTCCTGCTCTTTTAGTGAGAAATGCTGTCTGCCGCACTCCTGGTGCAAAAAGATGACTCTGAGAGCCAGTTTCCCCTGACTCTCTGGGGGCTCGATGTGTGATGAATCCCAGTGTCAGCATCACCCCCGGCCTGCTCCTCGGGGCCTCTGCGCTTGGCGAGAAGGGCGCTGAGCGTCCCCTACGAACACGGCTGTGCAAGTGCTGAGCTCTGTACTGCAGAGCTCTGTGTCCGAGCGCCGGTGTCCTTGCGCATATAAAACCGAGTCCCAGCGATGTTACTCACAAGTTCCTTCTCTGGCTTCCCGTGATCCTCGCCCCCCACCCCCTACCCCACCTCTTCGCAGGTGTTCCAGAGGCGGCAGAACGGCCAGACGGACTTCTTCCGGAAGTGGGCCGAGTACCGAGACGGCTTCGGGAACCTGGAGGATGAGTTCTGGCTGGGTAACGCCCCCGTTTTGCTTGCCCACGGCCTGCTGCTCTGGCTTTCTGTCTGCCTCGCTCCTCTCTGCATCCATCCGGGAGGCTCAGCCACCCCGCGTCTGCTGAGGAGTTGACAGCTCGTGAATTGCTTTCAGTACCTCCGGCTCTGTTTGGCTGCACTATTGATTTGTTTTGATCTCATTGTGGTGGTTTCCTCTTTGCTCTGTCTCTTCCCATCCTTATTAATGGCCTCTTATGCTGATGGGTCTTGACAAGAGGCAACTACAAAGGCGCGGGTCAGCCTGCCGGGCAAGGGGGGCGCGAAGGGCACCAGGGCGGCTGGCCATCTCCCACGAGCCGGCACCAGCCAGCCAGCCGGCCGGCCTGCGGGGCAGGAGAGAACCAGGCAGCCACTCTGCTCCCGTTCCTTGGGGGGACGCTATTGCCTGACTTGGCGAGGGAAGGAGAACAGGGCGAGTGGCATCAGAGGTGGCCGTCAGTTTCTTAGAGGGCCGACACTGGCGAGAGGTGCAGATTGAGACAGAACAGGTGTGAGAAGGTAAGCACATGCCCGGCCCAGGTGAGTGGCAGGTGGCGGGTGCTACTCCCTGGAGGGAGTACATTTTCTGACCTGCCTCCCCTCTTGGTTAGATTTTCAGTGAGAATAACCGGGTTCCGAATTCGCGGCCTCCTCTCTACCTCCCTGTCACTGTCCCCTCCGGCCCTCACCATCTCTCTCCCCTAAACGTCCTCCCCGCCTCCAGGACCGCTCATTGGCACATGGCCACCAGGGTGGTCTTCCTCACACCCCAAATCTGCGCAGTGGTGCACCCCATATGTAAAACTTCCTAAGGACTCCTCATAACCGCCAGGTGAAAGCTAAGCACTTTAGCTCAGGTACTGGGCCTCTCCGAGCTACCATGCAGCCCGCTCCCCACCGAGCGCCCCCCTCTTCCCCGCAGACCCCCCGCCCGACACCACACTCCAAACATTCAGAGCCACTGACGTCTCCTCTGCGAGGAATGCTCCCCCAGCCCCCTGGCCGAGGCCCTGTGTGCCTTGGTGTCTATGTATATCCAAAGACCCAGAGAACACATCCTGCCCATCTGACTCAACCTTTATCTGTAGGACAGCTGGACACTCCCTTATTAGTGGCCAATTTCCACGCTCTGAAATCACAGACCATTTCCCAGTCTCCCTGACTATATTATGCCAGCTCTGTGTAGGTCTGGGACCACAGCGTGTTCCTCTCTTAACCCCATTGCCTCTTGCAGTGCCTGGGGGCCTGTAGGCACCTAAAGTGTAGCTCGCAACCAGTCAATGATAAGAATTTGTTGGGTGCCTATTAGGTCTGTGTTGGGTATCAAACCACAGAAATACTAGCACCAAACTGAGATGAGAGTTAAGGTTAGAATCACGGTTAAGGTTTCTCCTTAATCTTAAATTGAGAAAGAGAATTTAGAAATACCACTCCCCCTATCAATTCAAGGTTATTTACTCCTTAGGCCCCAAATATCTGTCCTGTCCTCAGAGATGTCATCCTGTACTGGGAAGCACCGTACTAACCTCTGAGCTACTGACGAGAAGGCCGCAGACCCTGAGAGGAGGACGCGTTCCGCTTCCTGGAGGGGCACGGAGGAGCAGCAGCACACAGGAGGGGAGGGGACCAGCACAGAGGGGAGGCAAGGGTCCCCTCGATGTGAACCAGCGGGACAGGGGAGAGACCAGCCAGCCAGAGAGGAGGAGGAGTCAGGGACAGAAGAAAATGGGGTGAGGTGAATAAAGGCACACGTGGTATCTAAACTCTGGAAGAGACATCTGGACTTGGTTCCGTAGGGGACAGGGAGCCAGCGAAAGCTCCGGAACAGGGGCGTGGCCTGGGGATGTGTCGTTTGGCAGCAAGACTCAGGTTGGTGTAACCGAATGGGTGTGACCCATGGTTTTTGTCCTGAGTTGGGTTTCCTAGCAGCAGAGCCTAAGAGAGGGATTCTTGTTCATGGGTTATATCTGGGGGTGCCCTCAGGAGAGGGGGAGTAGGGAAAGCAGAATAAAGCCGGTATGGGGAGCAGATGCAAAAATGGGGTCTTGGCTGGAGACTAGCTTCAGTCTGATCCTCAGGGAAGCACTGTAGCCTAGACTGCTCCTCAGCGCTGGGGTCAGGGGGCTGGGCTTCTGTCTGTAGCCCCCACCAGGCATTGATGGGGGTCTGTCCCACAGTGTGGGGCGTGGAGACTGCAGCTTCCAGGGCGAAGTGACTCCTGTTTGGTCAAGGGCAGTTATCCAAGGAGGCGGCAGTTATGAGTTACCTGGAGGCTGAGCAAGTGAGGAGGGTTTGTGAAGAGAGGTGGACAGACCCCTTTGTAGGCTACTAGGAGATGCAGGGTATTTGGAGAGCCTGGGTCGCAGGCTCCTCTGATCACTATTTCTACCCCTTACTTCCTGTCACTCATGCCAAAGGATTGACGCCCATCTGATGCCCCTTGTCACTTTCACCCAACGCCATGTTTGGCGTGAGAGGTAGCAGGGACAGGGCCAGGCACACCGGGGCTCAGGGCTTGTCAGTCACTGGGCCTAAACTAGACATCAGGGCCCCTGAGCTGACCTGGGGTAGAGACTCCTCTGCAAACCTGGGACAGGCTTTCCAGGAGGACGTTCCGGGTCTGGGAGGGGCTGTTTGACAACAGCCTGGGACAGGCCGAGCCACCCAGACGCCCTTCCTCTTCCTGGTGACACCTGTCTTGAGGCCACAGTCCCAGGCTCCTACATTCTCTGTTCATCTCCGCAGGGCTGGACCACATCCACAGGATCACGTCCCAGGGCCGCTATGAGCTGCGCGTGGACATGCGGGACGCCCAGGAGGCCGCCTTCGCCTATTACGACAAGTTCTCTGTCGAGGACAGCAGAAGCCTGTACAAACTCCGTGTAGGAGACTACAACGGCACTGCAGGTGCCCTGGCCCCTGAGCAGGCCCTGCACAGACGTGTGGCAGGACCAGGTTCCCCCTGCTCCAGGCCTGAGCCATCCTGGCAGCACCTGAGTTTGGGAATTCCCCCCTGGCCAGGGAGCCGGGCACAGGGCTGCGAATCGCTGGCTCTGGTCCAGCTGTCCCTAACCACGCAGGTGACCCGAAATCAATTTCCCAAGGCTTCAGAGTCCTCATGGGGGGGGGGGGGGGAGGGAGTGCAATTTAAATACAGTGAAAGTTCTTTTAAGATTTAAAAAACAAAGTTCAGTGGGAGGGTAAGAATTATTTTTCTTGTCAAGATTAATCAGTGTGGGTTCCTACCCAGAGAGGGCAGAACCTTTGTCTGGGTAGACATCGCCCCTGCAATGACATCTAGGAAGCCATCTTTAATGCAAATAGACCAGATTCCCCCTCCCGTATTCTGCGATGCGCCCCCCACCCATGAGAAATCATCATCACCCCATCAATGAGCAGACAGCAGCCCTTAATTGTCCCCCACTGGCCCGTTCCTGTTCATTCTTCCACAGAACCACACATGTCATCACGTTTTCTCTAGAGGTTTTTTATGACATTCCTACAAAGGAGAACCACTGTTTCTGGAAGCTCCGTTGCATTGATACTTTTATCAGAACACAACACTGCGTCTGCTCCTTAGGCTTAGCCAGTCTGTTTCCTGGGTTCTATTAGACCACGTTTCCTAAAAACCATGTCCTGCCAAATATGTGCATGGCATTGTCGGTTCTTTTAATTAACTAAATGCTAGTGCATAATTTTAGCAACATGTCTGTACCTCTTGGCACTAAGAAGACCATCAAGGTATTGCTCGTCCCAGTTCTGCCTCTGTCCGGTTATTTCAGGGACATGACTCCAAACAGGATGTGCTTTCCTTTGTTGTTCTTCACATTTCAGACCGTTCCCAGTGCCCACGAGACAGGCCTGAATGGCCCATCCAAAGGTCCACTTACCACGCATTGGGCATAAAATAACCATTGAAACAGTATATTAAAGGCTCTGACTGAATCGTTTCAAAAATAAGCAGGCTGCAAAGTGGTGACCCAGATTGTCCCATGTCACCGTGCCTCGTCCCTGTCCCCTCTGGAGACAAAGGGAGTCACGAATGCGTGTCCCAGGGCTGTCCCGGAGAAGACAGGCAGCGGGTGAGGTGGTGCCCAGTGGACAGAGTTCTGAGCAGAAGGTCGGGCCGAGGAGATGGGTCGGAGAGAGCAGCGTGGGGTAGCCAGGCTGACCAGCAGGCGGAAGGCCAGGTTGGTTGGGACGTCCAGAAAATCCCGACGAAAGAGTGACAAAGTGAACCACCTCACGAATGCTCCTTTCTTCCAGGGGACTCCCTCAGCTATCATCAGGGACGCCCTTTCTCCACCAAGGACAGAGATAATGACATTGCCGTTACCAACTGCGCCCTGTCCTACAAGGGGGCGTGGTGGTATAAGAACTGCCACCGAACCAACCTCAACGGGAAGTACGGGGAGTCCAGGCACAGTCAGGTGGGTGAGGCCCAGGGCCGTGGAGCCCACGGGCCCTTAGCTTTATGTTTAAATCGCACGTGTGGGTCTTACCTTCCCTTTTAAAATGAAATGCTCAGTCTCAAGAAGGGAGGGGTACAAAGAGGAAAGGAAGGCAGACCCGGGGTGAGGGCAGGATGGAGTGGGAGGCAGGAGTGGACTCGGGAGCGAGAACTCACCCAGAGAAGCCCTTGACAACCAGTCAAGTCCTAGTTCATTTCCTCATCTGGAAGATTCCATGAAGATCCTGTCAATGCCAGGGGCAGCTTTGTGGGTTCAGTCTCAGCCTAGAGAGTAACCCAGGAAGAGAGAGGTCAGGGCTCTTCCCCATGTGTAAACAGGGCTGTCTGTCCCCATTCGAGGCCACATATCTCTAGGATGGGCTGGGTGATGGCGTGACCAGCTGGGACGTTCTCAGCCTTAGCACTGGAATGCCCACAGCCAGGGGAACCCCTAGTCCTGGACAGACCAAGAGTGTTGGTCACCTCAGTGGGAACCACCTGACTCTCCCTCTAGGAGTGAGCAGTCCCACACTGTGACTCTCTCCGAAATGCTTTCATGCTGTTGGGATTTTGAAGCTCTAGCGTCTGGTGCAGGCAAACCCTGAAGGCCAAAAGCACAGAGCTGGCAGTAAGGAGTGACCTGCGACACCTTCCAGACAGAGACCCAGGCTACACGTTTAAAAGGCAAACGCTGGGGAGAGGCTATGCTCTGAGCACACTGGGAAACGCGCCACATCTTGGGTTCTCTGACATGCTACCCTTCCTCCTTCCCAGGGGATCAACTGGTACCACTGGAGAGGCCACGAGTCCTCCATCCCCTTCGTGGAAATGAAGGCACGCCCCTACAACCACCGTCCTGTGGTGGGGAGGAAACGGCGGTCCTTGCATTTCTGAGCCGTGGGTGGCCACTGGCCAACTGATCTTTTCTGTCATTTGTATTTTATAATATGAAACAAGGGGTAGGGGGGTCATAGTACTGTGCTTTGCAACATAATCCGAGTGTCTGAAGGAAGCGGGGTTTAGCAGGATCAGCTGAGCATCACTGCCCATGGTTTCTGCCACCCGTGGGCCTGACCCTCAATCCATTCTCCCTCCTCCCCCCGCCCCCCACCCAGCAGGAAAGGGGAGATGTTTTCGTAGAAGACCAACTCAAAGGCAAGTGCAGGAGTCAGGTTGTTATGGTGATGGGCACATACCTTCTCTCTGTGCCCTCTTTCTGAGATGCCCTTCACTCCCACATTTTTGTCCCTGGCCACTGCCTTCGATGGCCCGGTGCTCACGCAGGCCAATGGAAGAAGCCTCTGCAAGAGAGTTTTGCCAACAACTCCCCTTAAGAGGACGTGGACTGAGCTGACCCCATCCCACCAACTCAAGTCCTCTTTCACAGGCCAAAGAGTCTCATCTTCTGACCCTTCCGGCCGAGTGTCCCCTGTTACTTCTCAAGGTGTGGTGGCTCCCTTCCAGCTCCAAGCGATCCTGTGCCTGCCTCCATGCTGCCTGGAGACCCCCAGGGCCCAACCACTGCCTCAGGTTCCGGTTCCCAAGGTGTCCATCGCCCATGTTTGTCCCGCAGCTGCACAGTGGCTGTGTCCCTGTGGGTCACACGTCACTGCTCCCTCCCTCTTTGGGAGCGGGAAAGGGAGACGGTTGTGGCTTTTAATGCTTTGGGGTCTGGCCTTGAGGAAAAGACAGAAGAAGGAGAATTCGGGGCCCCCACCACTGAGATTTGAGGTCCCATGAAGAACAGCCTTACCTAGCTCCGTTCTGTTTCTGGTCCTACATGTCAGGAGTGTTATTTTTTTTCTCTGAGTTACAAACTGATTTCTGTCTTCAGCTGGGCTCTCCTCTGTGTGGAAGGCTTAATCGGAGTCAAAGAAGCTCTATGGTCAGTTGGCCAGTCTCCTGACCGATAATCCCTGGGAAGAGGTAGAATTTGAGGCTTTTGTTTTTGTTTTCCTCTCCTTTGGTCCCATGTGAAACAGGAATGACCTCCTTAATGAGGTGAGGCCAGGAGAAGCCTTTCTTCATCTTCTTTTATTATTCTGCCTTTGAGAGGAAAAGTGAAAAGCACAGGAGGAAATTACATCTGGAAATCCAAAGGTGAACCGGCGAGGGTTGTGGCCCACCTCCCGCCTTATGAGATGTGCTCTCTCCACTAGCGATGATTTGATTTTTAAGCCCAGGCGCACTGGAGGCTCTAGAAGCCAAGAGTCTTCAACTTCACCAAATCAGATGTCGGCTGCAGCTGACCCTGCAGCGTCTGCCGAATCCGAGCTCGGTTCCCCAGCTGCCCGACCCCTTCGCCTCCCTTTCCTGAGGGCCCGGTTCCATTATCTGCATCCTGGTACCTTCCCAGCCAGCTCCGGATGGGCCCAAGAGTAGGAAATGTTCTAATGGGACCGTCCACAGCCCAGCCGAGCTTGGATGAGAAGGGATCGTCCTCGAGGCTGAGAGGCACACCTGTGATGTCACCAGACGCGTCAGCTGCCGCTTGCTGCGGCAGAACCCACGCCCACAGCAGGCCTCCTGAAAAACAGGGATGATGTGTTCATTTCTTCGTTCACCGTGGGCTTCCGGAAACACCTAGGAGAGGCAAGAAAACATGAACAATCCTGTCTAGAAACCAGAACATTAAGTAAGGCTCGGCGAGAGCGGTGGGCCACCGGCGAACAGCAGGACGCCCGCTGAATGGGGATGCTGGGAAGCGAAGGTCTAGGCCAGTGTCGCGGGCTCTGTGACCGCAGGGAGGTGGCTGCACCTCCCTGGGCCTCAGTTTCCTCACCGGTGGCATGAAAGGGCGAACCAGAGTGACTTCTTCCCTTTCAGCTCTGACAGTCAGCAGTGCTCATCTGAACTGAACACCTCACTGGCATTGGTGAGAGCTCCAGCAAGTAGCAAAAATTCACCGGAAAACCTGCCTTATTTGGAAAGGGGGGAAGGAAGGGAAGAAGGGAGGAAGGAGACAGATTCGGAAGTCACAACACACACATACACACACAGTGCAGGAAGGCTTATGCCAAGCAGGAGGCTGCACTGATTTTGTACATGAAAGCAGAGCCCCGGGGCTGGGGTGGCCCCGGTAACAGCCCACCACATCTAGGGAGCTGCAACAGGACCCTGAGCCCTCGTGTAGCCGCTCAGGTGACAGCCAGGGAACATCGGTGCAAACCCAAATCTGCCTTTCACTGGAACCATTTTACCCCAAGGGACACTTCTAAGAATAGCCTCTGTGGCACCACCTAGATTCATTTTAAAGGATCTTAAAGCAAGAAAGGGACTCCAGAGATGAGCTCACCCAAAAGGATTTAGATTCCTTTTTTTTTTTTTTAAGTAGAATCATTTTCCCACGAGTTTTTACCATTTGTAAGAGACACTGTGCCTCTTCTCTTCCCCAAGACCCCTGGCCAACCTGCCTCGGAGTGTTTCACCTTCACTCCCTGATCTCTGCTAAGCCGGCTCTTCCACACAGGTAGTTCTTCCCACAGGTGGATCCACAGCAACACTCAAAAACACCCACCCTGAGCACCCGAGTTCCCCTCCAGGGACACAAAAGGAATCAGACCCTGCCCAAGGACAATTTAACTGGAGACACACCAGGATAGTATGTACTTACAAACACAAACGAGAAAACCACCAATGACTGCAACAGACTCACTGCCTAGACCCGAGATCCAAACAGGCCCTCCTTGTTGCGTTTCCCCATCAGAAAGACAGTTTCCAGCACAGGAAACTCGCTTCCTCCAGGGTCACTGCTGGAGGGGAAGTGGTATGGAGAAGCCAATGTGTGGAAAAGTGCTGGCCTTCAGATCAGACTTACCTGGGGGAGGGAGACTTGCTGAGTGTCGCCACAAGGTGGCGATCACAACCCCCAGTCCTATCCAGTAACCCCGTGGGCATTGTCGTCGGGGTGAGGACAGTAAGGTCCTCCACGTTCCTGGGAGAACCCACACCAAACCAGGACCCAGGAAAACTGGCCAACGGATTTGCACAGATTTGTGAAAGAAAAAAGAAAACAGTTAAATGGAGAGCAAACGTCCACAGATAGCTCAGTCCACCTGACCCTCCACAGACCCACCCCATATGCAGCGGTCAGGACTTCGCACCTGCTCCTCTCCACCTGGGACCCCCTCCCCCAGCGCCCTGCACACAGAATATTGGTCTTCCCGACACAGACCTGGAGAACCAAGGTTGCCAATGAGCTCAATGCCAAACCCAACAATCCCTACCACGTTTAGACTTGTGAAATTCAGTGCTGGAACAGAGCTGTCGGTGGAGGCCCGGAAGGTCATTATGGAACCTTTCCAAAGAGCTGTTGTAAAACCATCAGCTGAGATTGGGTTTGTGAGCTCCTCTCTGTTCTGCCTTCTGGAGGGAAAAATAGACCCTGTGAGAACGATGGACCAAGCTGAGGGGTTGGCACCACCCAGTTGGTGGCCTGGACTGGCAAATACTCTTGGAGCTTCAATTCTTTTTTCTTCTTTTTTTTAACCCCCACCCAGAATTTCAGGAAAGGTAGGGCTGCTGACCCAGGATATGTGCTTTCCTATGGCTTCTTTCTGGTTCACTAGAACACCTTCCTTCCGTTTCTTTCCCTCCCAAGGGGGCACTGGCCTTGCCCCTCACTGTCTGCTCTTAAAACCCAAAAGGAACCTCTAGAAGATTCCACCTTGAGTTCCGTTCCCGTAATCCCACAGAAGGTGGGACAGGGGTTCTCACTTGGCTTGTGAGGACTTGTCAAGGCTGCAGGAGGGCCCTGGACCTCAGAGGCCGGGGCGGACCTGTGAAGCTGGGTGTCTGCCTCTGCCCAGAGCTCCAGATGCAGGAGCTGCTGGCCGGGCTCTGCCTGGTCCGTTTCCCCCCAGGGGACAGGGGCACGGGGGCTGAGGAAAGGTGACTCCCAAGGGTGGCTTCTGGATTGTGCCTGTGGCCTCTCTCTGGCCGTACCCTGGCGTCCTTTGGCCACGTCCCTGAAGAGCTTTGACTGCTTCCTCAAACCCTTGTTTTCCCGGTGTGATGAGGTTTCCCTCGACTGCATGGGCACCACCGGGCCAAACGGGAACTCACTGACTCAACGAAAACCCCTGAAAGCAAGTAGGGAAAGAACCCCAGTGCACCTGAAGAGGGCGTGTGGGGTCGGCTCCAGTCCCGTGTGACAGTGTGGCTCTGGTGCTTCATCCTAACGGTTTCACCCTGGGTTTGCTTACATTCATTCTGTGTTCTTCGAGCTGGAGAAATGGCTGGGAAGAAGGAAAAATAAAATATAAAATGCCAAATCACATAAAAAAACGAGCTGATGGATCATTAGGGACTGAAAGCAAGGCTTCTCTCCAGGGGCCCCACCATCACAATGTGGAGACGGGTGTGAGGTCCCGGCTGAGGGACCAGCATTAGCTCCTCGCTCTCAGGCCCCAACCTCCCCACACCCCTGTCAGCTCGCTCACGTCGCCTGAGAAGAAATGAAGGTCCCAGGAGCTTGTCTCTGCCCAGACACGGAGAAGCAGGCCTTTCCTGGCTCGCTCAGCCTGCCTGGACCTCTCCTTTTCTCCCCAGTCACAAGCCTGCTTTGTCACCTCCAGCATTCCTGATTATTTTGTCAAGGTCACCCCTTGCCTGAGGCAGGACTTCATCACACCTGAAGCACTTCGTTGTCCCAGTGTCCTTGGCAAGCCTCGCTGTCTTTGGGCAGTGTTGCCTTTTCTCTGGACCAGAAATCCTCCCTCCTTCCCCAAGCTTCATCGGGAAACTGCAGGACATCCACAGAGCACGGCTCTTGTTCCCCAGAAAAACTCGGCCCCTCTGTTAGCTTACTAAAACAGCTCCTCCTTGTCAGCTGTGAGGCTGTGCTCATGCGAAATTTCCAATTCGGAAACATTAACCCTTTCGGTCTCACCAATCGGCTCTCCCAGGTGCTAGCATCAGCTCGTTGGCCCCTGTGGGTTTGTGGAAGGCAGTGCAAACATCCGAGGAGGCCTGCAGCCCCTAAGCCACAGAGAGGGTTGGAGTCCTGAGACGTGGCAGAGGCAAACGCACAGATGAGTACTATTATTTTCTTCCCGTCAGCGGTTTAGCAGCCCCCAGCGATACCTTGGGTTGCTTTTCCGCATCCGGTCATTGAACACTGACCTGCTCAACACTGCATCCAAAAGGCAAATGTTAGGAGCACACCTTCAGCACTGGAAGAGACTCAGGGTATCTCCCCCAGCTCTCTCATTTCACACTCCGGGCCCAGAAAGGTTAGGCAGCTTGCTCAAGTTCACACAGCTGCTTAGTTAAACAGCTGAGCTCAGATGTAGCATAGGCTTTTTCATTTCCCTCTCTCCAAATGAAGACTTCAGAGAATTGGTATTGTGGCACACCTACTGTTTTCCAAATAATGGGTTAGGAACTTGACATATGTTATTTTGTTAAGTTGTCACCAGAACCCTGACTCAAGTTTAACCATTTTACAGATGAGAGAACGAAGGCACAGAAAGGTTCAGCAACATGCCGAAAATCACACAGCTATAAGGAGAGTCATAATCGGAAGTGCTTTGTCTGATTCTAACACTCCCACTTTGCTACTTCATGAGTGGCCGCCCCTTCTATCTACTTAACCGAGTGGCCACCATCATGGATTTGCTCACGGTCTCACAAAGGGGCTTCTCGTGCCACTTCCCCTCAGTATTTTAAAAAGAGGGAGTCTTAAATTGTTTTTGCAACATACTCCAGGGGATCCTCAACCTCACCATCAGGAGTAAGAAACATCCTGGCTGTTTGTTTGTTTTTCTTACACAGGATGTGAGAAAGAGGGTCCCAGCAGGTTGGAAGGCAGCTATGCTCACCACTATACCACCAATGCTGCAGGGGTCCCAGCAGGTTGGGAGGGGAAGATCAAGACCAGAACACAAACACTGGTACCCCTACCCCCAGACCGCTGCTTTGGGGATCTGTGGCCTCCCTCTCACCCAACATTGGACAGTGGGAAACTCCAGAGCCATGCTTTCCAAACTGGGGCAGACAATGTAGCCAGGATTGGGGCGGGAAAGTCACAGAATAAACATGGCACCTGTGCCTGGAGTGTCAGTTTCACTCCTGAATTGGGGAGGGAAAGGCTACATCAGTAATGTATTCAAACAGATGCAGGTGGTATCAAAGGCAGAAATCCCAAGAATTTTTAGGCTGAAACTGGCAGGTGACAGACTAGTTTGGGCTCCCTCTTCCCAGACTTTCAGGGGCACAAAGACATCATTCTTTGTGGGCCCTGGCAGGAGCACATCAGCGGAAATTTCGGAGGAGATGGCTAGAAGACGGCAGGGGACTTCCCCAGTGGGCCCGGAGCTCAGAGGACAGTTGGCTATAATCTCAGCTCTCTATGCCACTTTGGGGAATTGAGAAGGAAATTGTTTCTTGGTAGTTTTAGCTGCCAGGCCAAAACCCCAGAAATGAACCCCTTTCTCTTCATTGAATGACATTTCTATAATATATTGGGGCATAGCTAGAACTCCCTGAGAGGGGAGTTCATGTCATGGTCCTCTTCCATGCAGGGACACCTGTGTGTTACCCGCAGTGGAAACCATGGTTAATGCAGTTGTGTCAGCCAAGAAAGTGCTCCTCAACCACCCACCCTGCCTCCCACTCCTGTCCTGAGACCTAGACTCAAGTTTAACCATAGGCTCAAGGGTCAGAACCTGTAGGAGTTATTGTTAACTGACAGACACCTCCTTCCTGTCATTCACATTGCCCCCCACCCTCCTCCAATTATTCCAACTTCAAGTTCACTCCAGGCCCATAGACTGCCCCATGCCCTGAGCAAGTCACTGTGACTTCACTGTGACTTTAGGGAGCGGTCACCCGGGGCGCGGCCAGCTGAAACCCACCCTAGATAGTCGTTCAGAGAACTCACCAACACCAAATCCTCCAATCCCTCTGAATTTGCGTTTGCCATTTTAACCTTTTAACAGCCTTTTCAGGTAAAAAAATAAATAACAAAGACCAATTTACTGACTTTGTAGCTACAGTGTGCTCAGAAAAGCATTGATGTGAAAGAAAGGCTGGAAGGAAGAAGGAAAACAAGGAGAAAATGGAGTCCGCACGGCTCAGGTGGGGTACGCTTGTATGAACTAAACTAAACAGAACAAAAACCCCGGGAGGGAGCGGACAGACCGACGCCCCCAGCTTGCCTGGCCCGGTAGCTCAAAGACTGGGATCTCCGCTTGTTAACCATTGTTAACTAGTATTTTTAGTCCTGGTTGCTTTAAGCCTCTGTATAGTTCCTTTTTTAAACACATTTTCTATACGTTAATAAAAGATCCTGAAGGACTGATGTCGTCTTCCGAGTCCTGTGGGGAACTGGGGAGGAAGGCTTTCTTCCTCAGCAGCCAGCTGCTCGGACCTCCTGTGCACATGCACCCACCACTTCTGCCCAAACGTCTCCTCTGGGTCACCCGTTCAGGGAGGCGACTCTTGTTCCCAATGTCCTGCTCCTCCCCCTGTGTCCCTTTCCTTCCCTGATCCTGTTTTCTCATTATATCCTCTTGATCTCTCCACCCCTTCCCTCTCCTCCTCTCTTCCCTATCTCCCACCTGCTTTGAACTCTTCCTCTCAACCTTTGCTTTCACCAGCAGAAAAGTCACTGGCAGGTGGTCGCCCCTGCTGGACGCCCCAGCATTACCTGCCATGGTCTTGGGTGTGTGGTTCTGAGCCCCGACCAGCCACAGAGACGGTCTCCCTGTGCTGCTGCCTCAACTCCGGAGTGTCCGGGGGTAGCCAGTTCTCCAGGGCTCTAGTGCCATCTATGGGCCCTGGCGGAGAACAGTCAACAGGCCCAACTTGCTAGGCCTGCCTCCCCTTGGCTCAGTCCGTGTCCAGCTCCTATGCCCACCTGCTCCTCAGACTTGGTCATCTTGGAAAACATTCCCTCCCCCCCCCCCCTTGAAAACGGACCCAGTGCACATTGTATGACCGACTGTAACCTCCAGGTAGCACTAGGTAAGACTAGCCAGGTTACAGGCCCACGAGGAGGGCCGCGGAGGACCCTTCTGCAGTTCAGCCCTGCAAGCACACACACAAGTGCAGAGTCACTAACAGAGGCTGTGCAGTGGTGCCGGGACCCCCACCAGCTCTTCCCCGCTGGCCTGGGGAGGGCGTGTTCGGAGACCACCTGGCGGGGGGGAGGTCAGCCTGGCTGGGTCCTGTGACGATGGCAACACCCCAGCATGGACAGGTGAGGAGGGAGCAGTGTGAATGAGAGTCACAGGGCATAAAACAGCATAACCTGGGGGAGCAGGGCCAGGGTGGGGGGCTCATGTTTGCCTGGCCCCTGGCGACCTCTGAGGGACCTCAATGACAGAGCTCCCCCCACCTCCAGGTGCCACAGACTAAACATTATGAATCCCCAGGCCAAGAGGGAGAGACCTTCCTCCATGTCCCCTTGTCAAAAGGGAGACAGAGAAGAGTACCTTTCGAAGGAACAGAGTCCCACACTTGGCAGTTTTTTCCCCCCAAACAGAGTCCTTCCCCCAGTCTTTTGTGGACACCAGCAGGCCTTTTCTCAACCCTGGCAACAGCTCCCAGCCACAGTGACAGCCACCCCCCCCCCCAAGGTGCCCTGCATGAACAGGGGCAGAGCGCTTCCTCGGCCCTCTCCCTGGGGGACGCGGGGGGTGGGGTGGGCTCATTTCCTAGAACACAGACTTCTGGGCTACCAGGCAAGAGGGGCCCTTTGAAAAGAGCCACATTTCCTGGTCCTGTTCTAAATAAGCCACTTGGGGTCACGTTACCAGAGGAACAACCGTTGTCATACGCAGATAAAACTCGTCACCCGAAGCTCCTATCTCGGAAAAGGAGACTGACGGGGGGTGGGGGGACCTGAAGGCACCCCGGTCATTGTGATTTATTCCTGGGGTGGCTGAATGCTACCATTAGAGGCTAACTTCAACTACTATAATTCACCCATTGCTGAGGACCTCCGGGGGCATTTACAACCATCTAAACACAGATTTAATCATTGCTGTGTTATGGGAGCGAAGAACTGCCACGGGTAAAATTAAAAGTGGATTATTAAGCAAGAGAAATGTCAGCAGCATTCGTAATCAGTGCAGTTACCAAGAACCCGACCTAAACACAGTAGCTAGCATCTTCTCTCCTTGTCATGTCTCCAGTGTCCCTGGGGACACGTGTCTTTAGCGGTGACCTTTTCGCTGCATCAGTGGTAAAACGTCATCATGGAATAAGGGCCCATGGAGCCTGTGATCGCTCCGCCCGTGTGACTTGTGCAATAGAGTCCATCACGCAGGCTTTCAGAGAACCATGAAAAGGGCACACACTGGCCACCTAAGTCCACACACAGCGGCGTCTCTAGTTCGCCATCCCTCCACGTTCAGTACGACCTACTATGGGCCAGACCCAGCGCTGTCTCTGCATGTGCAGAAATAAAGGCCTGGTCCCCCTTGAAGAGATTCCATCTCTTTTGGCCTCTTCCCGTGTCATCCACTTGTACCAAACTGCCTCCCCGCCCCAGGCTAGATGTCCCACACGCATGCGTGAAGCCCTCGCTTCCAAGATTTTATAATAGAATAAAATGAAGATTCCCCAATATGTGTTTATGTGTTCACGAGGAACTTGGAAGGAGGTATACAGAGAAAGAATTCAGTTAATTAGGATAAGTGTTGTCATTTCAATATTGACCATATATTTATATAGTCACAAAAACTAGGGGACTAGGGGACGTGCAGATACTCCAGTACTTTCAGCCTTTTGTAGAGTACACTTTCACCAATGAAATAAAAGTTGGCTTTGCATCTCATTTGCCTAATTGAACAACTTTCTTTGACCTGTCGTTCTTGTTTGCTTTTCTGATGTTCTTGTTTAATAAAAAAAAAAAATCAAATGCTTCTTTTTTTTATTGCTTCATATTCATTCTGAAACATCCCCTAATTTTTGTGAGCAGACTACATATATATATTATCTCAGGTACATTTGAAACACTTCAAATGCTAAGAAAAGTGGCAATAAGTAGCTTCTTGAATGTGAAAAGCTAACAGGACCTGCTCAAAGGATTACATGCTGTAGACTCTTTCTTGGGGGAGTGGAAGGGGGAAGAGAGCATCAGAAAATAAATGTCCCGGTGCCTTTAGGTATTGTTGCCCCTGAAGGCCTTAAAGAACAACAGCTCTGACCGAGGTCACCACGAGGCCCTCTGTCACAGCTTGCAGGGTCTGCCAAAGCTTTGGGTCTGCTTGTCACAACAGGCCATAATAAGCCCTTTTGAGGTTTCTGGGAAACGCACGTAAATTATAAGAAATGCGGTGGCAATTATGAAAATGCAGTATGCGAGCTGTGCAGGAAGTGTAAAGACCCAAAGAAAACAGTGGGCACCAGGAGGGGACGTGTAAATTATGTCTCCGTTCAGGCACCGCCCGGTGTGATTTGTGGGCCACACTCGCTTTTTATGACTTGCCTTCCATAAATAAAACCCTCAGAGCAATAATCCAAACTTGTACTTACAACCCAAGCAGCACTGCAACTGTTGTCAGCCGTGACCACCTGGATCTCAGCTGACGTACTGCCACAGAAGTGTCACCCACAAGGAAGGGGTCCACATGCCACATAGAACTAACAGTCCCCCTCTACCTTCCCCCTAAACCCATCATGTAACACTTGAATACTCTGAGAGATCGTCTTATAAATCTAGCCTTTGACCACCCTTCTTATTTTCCCAAAGAAATGACCTGAACTTTAACTCAGTTTGAAATGTCCATGCTAGCTACAGGGCAGGGTTTTAACACGCCAGTACCATTAACATTTCGGTCAGATGGTTCTTCGTTGTAGGACGGTGTCCTGTGCATTGTAGAATATTTAGTAGCATCCCTGGCCTCTACCCACTAAATTCCAGTAGGACCACCACCCCCTTCCAAGTTATAAAAAACAAAAATATCCAGATGCTGACAAATGCAATCTGCCCTTGGGGAGCAAATTCACCCTCAGTTGAGAGTTGCTCTTTCATGATTTATCACCAAAAGAAGATGACTTCAATCCAGACTTCATTAAAGCAACATTTTAAGAAGCATCAGTCCATTTCAGCCCATAAGACAAAAGAGCCCCCCCAACACCAAAGAGAACATTGCTATAGCTTTTCTATTGAATTTCCTTTTATGTACTTTATAAATGTTTGAAGAGCTATCTGTGTTCTCAGTTCCATTTCGTTGGAATCACTGTGGGCATGAGATTAGATTCCAAGGTAGGGACTAGAATTTAAAAAGACAGTGCTGATAGAAAATGAGAGTTTGACTCTCCACAGTTCAATTTGTCATGGCTCTCCAGGAATTAATTAAGCTTCAAATTCAGGGTCACTTATAAATTAGACCTTTGGCTCTGCTGCTTCCCCTGATGGACAATAATAAATGGTATTGATTGTTTAAGATCCCCAAATGCCTCCCAATCTCATCTGTCCTGGAGTTTTCTTTTAAAAAAAAAAAGAAATGAGGGTAAGTTAGGCACCAAAGACAAGAGGAAGGGAAGGCTTTATCCCAACATACTGCCCTAGTTCAGGGTTCTGGCCATCTGAACAAGGAAGCAGGTGTCACTGCCCATACCCCCAGGAGAACGAGGACATCAAGTCACATGACTATGCGCTCCATGATATCAGGGAGCAGGCCCCGGCCAAGGGAAACTTGTGTCACAAGAACAGAGATGAAGCAAAAGGAAAAATCAAAAGCTTTCCAGGAAAGAAATTTGCTACATCCTCAGTAAGTGACAGAGAAGCATGCCACCACTGAACCCCTCCCCCGACTCACCCTCCCAACAAGCTCTTCCGGCTCCCAGGAAGGGGGCTGCAGGGAGGGACACCACATTTCCTCTGGCTTTATCAGAGAAGTCACCATGCTGGCTTTTCTTTCCTATTGCCCCAGCCACACATGCCTCTTGGTCCATGTGACCTAGTTCTTCTGTACTTAGAAGGTGCAGTCACCATGGTGATGTATGTTTAGGGTACCCGGGATAAAAACAGGATCACCACGCAAGCGTGATGGGCAGCAGTGGCCCTTGTGTTTGCTTCTCTGGGTCAGGTGAGATGGGCCTGGTTCCGTCTCTTTAAGAGACTGATGGGGTCCCTTCCAGCAGGTGTGTGTGAAGAAGCCACAGAGCTCACAGCCAGGGAGGAAAACTTGCGTTTCACATCTTGGTGCCAAAGAGTTGCTGCTTTCCTTTGGGATCCTTTGCACCACAGTCCTCCTCCAGATCAAGGGTCAGGGAGCAACTAAGTAAGGGGCTCTACCAGCAAGCTCTGCCTGGCACTCGTCCTCGGACTCCCAGGACCATTGATTTCTCCCTCAAAGTCAAGCCGCTACGAAGAACTGAGCTGTATCACCCTCTATCCTTCAGATAACAGTTGTGTGTGTGTGTGTGCGCGTGCACACACACACACACATACACAGAGTTATGGTGACCAAAATGTCCCCTGGGAGAAAAGATCATTCCCCCCCCCCCCTCTGCTGCCAAAATCACCGCTCCAGGGACAGGGCACAGTGGTTCCAACCTGAGCAAATCAGCCCAGACCTGGTCTGACCCAGCCCACAGTTACTGGTTCAGGGCAAGCACAAGTTCCAATTCCACCCCAAAATATGAGAGCTGACATTTTGAGTGGCTCTAGGAATGAAACCCCCACTGCCTCTGAATTCTATTGTGCTATGGCTAAAACTCTCAGAACATGTTTCCATTTTCTCTCCATGACCAAGGTCAGGCTCAGGGTGAAGCTGACACCACATGGGGTCACACAGAAACGGGATGAAAGTGGGTTCTGATACATTACATTATTGAATCCAGTCTGACCTGGATTTCAATATGGAGTTATGAAATCACCTCCCATATTGTGTAAGACAGTTGGGTTTTGTTGGTTATTTGATACCAACAGAAACTTAACTTACCATCTTCAACAATAAAGGAGATGCCTCATAACATTTAGACCCCAGGAAAGTTTTAATCCAGTCTAAAAAGTAATGTACTATTAACTTCTACTGCTGAAAAAAACAATTAAGAAAATTTGAAATAATTGCCTCTCTCCATCTTTGACCTCACCACATCCATCCCCAAAGATATGTCCTTAATGTACTCAGATGGATAATATCAAAAGAGTCCCATCTGATACCCTCATCAAAATGTCCCTGATTACCAACTCATAGTGGTCCTGAGACCCTATGACAAAGAAGAAAAATAACTGAACACCTGGATTCTAGACGTTTCTATGAGTGCCTTGCTGTTGACATTGGAGAAATCCCCCATCTAGGGCAGTGGTTGTCAAACTGTGGTCCACAGATCCTCAGGGGTCTATTAGACCTTTCCAGAGGACCCATAAAATCCAAAATGTTTTAAAAGACTATGAAGATCATTTTTAGCTTTTTCGTTGCATGGACTCTTGCACTGATGGTGGTAAAGCTACAAGTTCTTAGCAAAGATCAAGACAACAGCAAGAAACTGTACTCAGTCATATTTTTTACTCAGCAATAATAATAATGCCATTTTCACTTGATGAAAAAGTAAAAATTATTAATCATATTGTATCTTGACCATGAGTGCTTGCGCCTCTTTTGCAGTTGGTGTGACTAAATGGGAAGAATGATTGAAGCATTTCCACAAAGAACTGTGTGATTGCATCTCAGCTCAACTGGTCGCTTTTGTTCATGGGATGCCATTTTTACTTGAAAGGACAAATGACAGAAACTATGGGGTTTTTTCAGGCATGGGTACTGGCAGACACTTCCTCGGAAGTAAGCCAAGTGAGCCTGTCATTTCGAGGAAAACAGTCGACAGTGTTCGTAGCTAGTGATAACAATTTGAGCTCTCAAAAGAAAATGAAAATTTTGGAAAACTTGTCTCCACCATGCTAAGCTTGATATCTTCCCAATGCTCAAGGACTTTCCTGATGAGATCAGTGGCAATATTAAAAAAAAAAAAAAAAAAAAGAGCACTTCTTAAAATTTTTGTATAATAAACTACGTCAAATCCTGGAAGATCCAGATAACTCCTTGAATGGATTTTCTACAAGTCTGCCTGTCAAGTTTTCCTACTGATTTTAGGGGTTATTTTTATATATGCTAAATGGAAAGCATTTAGCTGTTTTGTGCATTTAAAATACCTTATTGCACTCTGTTGCTGGTCTCCGCTCCCTTCATGGTGTCTTTGATAAAGAGAGTTCCTGGTTTCGATGTAATCAAATTTACCAAGCTTTCCATGATGGTTAGTGTGTGTTGGTCTTGTTTTCTGATCCTCAGACTTGAAAATGTTCCCCTGTGTTATCTGTACTTTTTTTTTTAAGTTGGTCACCTTATATTTATTTATCTATTTATCTATTTATTTATTTATTTATTTATTTATTTTTTACAGAGACAGAGAGAGAGTCAGAGAGAGGAATAGACAGGGACAGATAGGAATGGAGAGAGATGAGAAGCATCAATCATCAGTTTTTCGTTGCGACACCTTAATTGTTCATTGATTGCTTTCTCATATGTGCCCTGACCGTGAGACTACAGCAGATGGAGTAACCTCTTGCTCAAGCCACCAACCTTGGGTCCAAGCTGGTGAGCTTTGCTCAAACCAGATGAGTCTGTGGTCAAACTGGCGACCTCGGGGTCCTCCACATCCCAGTCCAACGCTCTATCCACTGTGCCACTGCCTGGTTAGGCACTTTTATTTTTTGCATTTAGGTTTTCAATATACCTGGAAGTTTTTACTGGGTAGAATAACATGTAACTGCCCACAGTTGACTGTTTTTGACCTACAAAATGATGAACGTAGATGGTTCAGCACCATCTGTGAGGTAAAGAAGGGACATATTTATATTTTTCCCCTATGACCTCACCATGTCCATCCTGATTTCCCCACATTATTTATTTAATTCTATCCTTATCACTGACCTGTAATGCCACCTTTCTAATTGGCCCCAGTACCACATTATCTCAATTGTTATGGCTTTAAGATAACTGTTGGTATCTGTAGGGAAAGACCTCTCACTTTGTTCTTTATCTTTAAGTCTCTTGAGAATGTTTGGCTATTCTTGACTCTTTGCACTTCCAAATCAATTTTAAAATCAGCTTGTCAAGTTCTATAAAAAAAAGAACTTTTATTGGAATGGTGTTGACTCTAATAATCTGGAAGAATGGACCTCTTCACAATCTTAAATCCTTTAGTCAGTGCACACAAAACATCTCTCAACTTATTATATGTTCTGTATTGTTCCTCAATAAAGGAGTCTAATTCTCTTCAAAGAGGTTTCATACATCTTTTATTAGATTTGCTGCTAGGTACTTTTGGGGTCTGCAATTTGATTTTACCCTGCTTACAAGCTCATACATTAGCCTATTGTTGCTGTGTGAATGAATGCTGGTAGAAGCCCAGAGACTTGAATTTTTTGGACCACTCATGTCCACACAAAGGCCAGTTTAATATTTTAATTACCAGGAAGGGTTGTTTGAGGTTTTTTGGGTTTTGTTTTGGGTGTGGGTTTTTTTATTAACTCTGTTGTGTCTGGTCCTTAGGCAACTTGCCTTGAAATTTCCTGAGTGTGGAGGATGCAGTTGGATTTAGTTCAAGATCATGTCTACACAGAGTCTGTGACCCACTGCAGTCCCAGGATTTGGGACTGGCTCTGGACTTGGCTCTCTCTCTCTCTCTCTCTCTCTCTCTCTCTCTATCACACACACACACACACACACACACACACACACACACACACAGCTTGTCTTACAAAACTAAGAAAAACTGAAGTCCAAGTTCATCAGTCTCAGCCACACCCTCAGGATCAAAACTATGTTTGATCTCTTGATCCCTACTTTCCATTAGACTTTAGGCTGATAAATTCTTACTGCTATATTTCACCTGTTCTTCCAAGCTTTTCTAGAAGATTTTATAAAATGTACGTTAACTTTCATTTTTTATTGTTATTAGCAGAGTCTGTCTCAGGTGCCCGGCCATCACATCCCAGCCACGGAGCCACACGTCCTCTGAACATGCCAGTTCACAGCAGGGGGCTAATTCAGAGCAAATTCCTGCTGAACAGGACAGCGCAGAGATCTGTGGCCTAACGGCTTTTCGAAGGGAACTTAGAGGAGTAGGATGGTAAATGTGGTCACGTGCAGATATGTACCAAACTAGAAGTTTCGGGCTACTGAGGACTCAAGGTTCAACCTCCGTCAGTGAGGCGCAAAGACACCCTTCTCTGAGGAGACAGATTTTATAGGGCAACTCTTCTGTATTCTGGGGATGCAGCAGGGAAAACTCCAAGCTCCTGTCCCCACTGATATAAATCCAAATGAAGATCCGTGGCGGTGCCTCCCCGGCACCAGGTCTGACCCAGAGAGGCATGTGGGCTGTTGGGACACGGCTATACCCAAGTGGTAAGTGTTGTATTTCCGGGGGCAGACTCAGCAGGTGAAACAGGTAGTCAAGTGAAAAGAGCTCTTCTCCCCGTTTCCCACCCGTGCCCCACAGGTGATCTGGTATTTTTCTTTCCTCCGAGTTAAGGCTACTTTGGTCTCTGCTCTTTCCACACTGGGCGTAACTGGAAGCACCAAGGACACTCTGTGTCCGTTTGCATGACAACCCTGGCTGTCACCACTTTTCCGTGAGCTGGAAATGCCCAAATAAATTAAATTGATTTCAGGATCAGGAGGTCTTGGCCCTCATTTTGTCAGGACAACCTGCTTCTACCAGAATGCCCACGAGCAGAGACACAGGACCAGGACTGGTCTGCTGGCTCCAGACCAAGTCCCCCCTTCTCATCCACAGGGGATTCCAGGTTCACACTTAGAGAACCAGGGACAAAAGGAGAGAAGCTTCCTCCACGCAACGTCTTGTCCTCACTGTCCCTGTGAGACGATATAGAAGAAGAAAGCAGGGCTCGAACCTGCACGTGCCCCCTGCCACTGTGTGCAGGTCACACCCGTGTGTGAACAGAGCGGCAGGCAGCACTGCACAGGTCACGTGTGCCCCTCTGTAGCCCCGAAACGTTCCCAGGAAAACAAATGTACTTGAGGAGTATTGAAATAAAGAAAACTACATGATAATAGAAAACATTTTTCAAATTCCCAAAGTCATTTGATGATGGATATTTTTTCTGTCCACGTGACACCTATTGTCCATGGAAGTAGCACGGGGAAGGACCGTGAAGGAATCATAGGGGTCATTACTTTCCCGCTGAACTGATAGGGTCATGGGTGTCTCTCCTGCCCCTTTCAAACGTCTTGTCATCTAAGTTGTCTGACGATGTGACTTGTTTGTTTGGGATCAAGCTTCTTAGTTGCAAGCTGATGGCTAGGGCAGAAAGGGGACCCCAAAGGACATCAGGTTGCTCCCAGAGCTCCAGGGGTATCAGAATCGGGTTTAAATGCCACCTACACACAAAAACATCCCAGAGTCTCTCATAGAACTGATTCTATGAGGATGTGGCTGTTACTTCTACTGGACACAGATGTAGCTGCCCATTCCACAGATAGCACTGCTACTGGACAGTGACCTCCATGGACTCTGGAAGCCGGACCGTGACCTCCATAGACTCTGAAGCCAACCGTGACCTCCATGGACTCTGGAAGTTGGACCATGACCTCCATAGACTCTGAAGCCGGGCTGTGACCTCCATGGACTCTGGAAGCCGGACCATGACCTCCATAGACTCTGGAAGCAGAACTGTGACCACCATGGACTCTGGAAGCCGGACCATGACCTCCATGGACTCTGGAAGTTGGACCATGACCTCCATGGACTCTGAAGCCGGGCCGTGACCTCCATGGACTCTGGAAGCGGAACCGTGACCTCCATGGACTCTGGAAGTTGGACTGTGACCTCCATAGACTCTGAAGCCAGGCCATGACCTCCATGGACTCTGGAAGTTGGACTGTGACCTCCATGGACTCTGAAGCCAGGCCGTGACCTCCATGGACTCTGGAAGTTGGACTGTGACCTCCATGGACTCTGAAGCCAGGCCGTGACCTCCATGGACTCTGGAAGTTGGACTGTGACCTCCATAGACTCTGAAGCCAACCATGACCTCCATGGACTCTGGAAGTTGGACTGTGACCTCCATGGACTCTGGAAGTTGGACTGTGACCTCCATGGACTCTGGAAGTTGGACTGTGACCTCCATGGACTCTGAAGCCAGGCCGTGACCTCCATGGACTCTGGAAGTTGGACTGTGACCTCCATGGACTCTGGAAGTTGGACCATGACACCTCCATAGACTCTGAAGCCGGACTGTGACCTCCATGGACTCTGGAAGTTGGACCATGACACCTCCATAGACTCTGAAGCCGGACCGTGACCTCCATGGACTCTGGAAGTTGGACCATGACCTCCATAGACTCTGAAGCCAGGCTGTGACCTCCATGGACTCTGGAAAGCAGATCCAGCTACCATGGGCTCCATCAGCCTCACCAAGCTGGTGTCCGTATAGCCCAGCTCTTTCGGATTCTTAGCTTTCAAGTCTAAGTCCACCCTGAGTGAGTCTGACTGTGAATCATTGGTCATATGACTGGTCCAGCTGTCGGGAAAGCTGAAATGGTACGTAGCTTCTCCAGAGAGAGAATGCCTCAAAGATAAAGGGGGTAGGGAGTTGGGTAGCAGCCAAAAATCACAACCAACGCCCTCTTCCCCAGGTGTTTCTCATCCCCACCGACTTCCTTCATCTTCAGTTATACTTTGTCTTCCCATTTCCCACATATATTCCATCTCCTCCATCCAGGACAAAGTTCAAGTTTCAGAGGTGAATCCACAAATAGCTGAGACTCTCCAGCAAGCACTGACACCACGTTCTTTAATGAGCTGGGTTTACCATGGAGCCACACCTGACACGAGGACTCGGGTTTGAAAGCTCCGACCCAAGCCTCCTGTGTTTTTCTGTATGTCCATTTCACCACCACCTCCCCCAGGGAGTCCTCCAGGGCTTCACCATACACTTTCATTTTAAGAAAACTTTTATTGATTTCCATAACACTGGAATATATGTTGCTCTTCTCATAGCCTAGAAACACAGCTGGTGGGGTCTGTATTGTGAAGCTGGGAAACACCTTCCCAGAAAGCTCCCCGTGTTCAGGGAACTTCTTATCTCCCAGGAAATACTCAAGGACTCTCGGATGGTTGCCCAGTAGCAGGTCTGATCTGCCTGGAGCCCAACAACAAAACAAAGCCGTGACCAAACGTGTTGGTGGGATGAGCCTGGGACATGGAGGAACAAAGGTCTAGAGAACTGTGATGTGGCTCCTGATAAGACCCAGCCAGATGCCTCCTGGACAGGCTGTCCATGCTGGGAAAGTAGACCACAGGGCAAGGACACACTGGTCACTGAGGTCCAACAGCCCAGAAACTGCTGGGAGGAAGAGAATGACATTCCCCAGCTGACCCAGAGAGAAAAGAGTTCCAGAGGCCAATAGGCCATCTGGACGTATATGGAACATCCCTGGGTGGCTGCCACGGGTGGCCGGCCAAGGACCAAGGCGTCAGAGCTGCCAGCAAAGGCTCTGATTACAGCTATGTGAAAGCCCTGGCCTCCTTGGGGGGTTCCCGGGACCAGGGAACATCTGAGATGCACCAACGCTCTGTGAGGCAGAGCCCGAAAATACCTGGGGAGAGGACATCCTGCCTGCCAAGGACAGCTGGACCCTGAGCACCGCTGTCTGGGGAACCTGGTTTCATAGCCACGATCTGGCTATGCCACAGAAAGTTCTTCGGCCTTCCAATCACAAGGGCTGAGACTCCTTGTTTAAATTTTATGGCACCCCTTTGAGTACTTACCAGAAGTATCGTTTTCCTCATACACCCAAATCCGTCACCCCAAAGACAAGCTCCAAACACAAGCTCCTGATGGACCCTCCTCGCCACCCTCCCTGTGCACGGGTGGCCCAGTAATCCATTCAGAAGTAGCCCCAGAGACTGAGAGTTCTCAACCCACACGGCCCTGGGAAGACTGAGGTCCCACTCAGGTCACAGGAGGGGCAATGTCCAGGCAGAGCAGTCGGCACACTTCCTGCAGGACCCCACCTCCTTTCTGTGCCCCGATGCATGGCTGCTTCAGATAGGAGACGCTCCAGAGAATGTTTCCTTAGCCCTTTCCTCTTGCCCTGGTGCTTCTGGGGCACACAGACCCCACCCTTCCCTCCTGTAAGCTTCCTGAGGGCATAGTAATATCTGCTGCTTGTTTTTATCTCTGTAACTCACATGACAGTGGCAAATATTTGGATGGATGGATGGATGGATGGATGGAGGCATGGATAGTAGGTGTATGGAGTAGCAATGCTGTACCATTCGAGGGTCCAATGACAAGTCGACATCACACATTCACTGCACAGGAAGGCTCTCACTTTTCCAGGTAGATAGTTCTCTATTCATGCTAAGAAATTACTTGAAGGCTATTGTAATTCTCCACCCCTTTCCTGGCCAGTCTCAGCATTTCATCCCACTGAAGGTTTCGTACACACACACACACACACACACACACACACACACACACACACAAAACCCCATAAAAATAACAAACCAAAGAACATGATAATAGGTTCAGCCAGGGCTCATGAATCCCCAGAAATGCTCTCACAAAGTCATTGTAGAAATCCAATGTTGTGTGTCTAAGTGGTCCCTGGGGTGAGAACACAGTTCCCTCCCAGGGGATGGCACTTGCACGCATAGAGTTAGAGAGGTGGGCATTAAGAAGCAACTGGTTTGAGCGGACTGCTCCCTGGGCCCCAGGAATGCTGCAGTCTGGCTCTGAATACCACTTATTCCGATAAAACGGCTGCAACTGAAGTCACCGACAACTCCCTGATGAGGAAAACCAATGACCCCTTATTTCACGTAATCTCTCCACAGCTTCCAAAAGCATAAGCTCTCATCCCCTCCACAGAATGACCCTCTGGTCTTCTGCCACAGTGGGAACTCATACAGACGGGGAAGCCATTCGGAATTCCAACTCTTGAAAATAATTTGAGCCAACTCTCCTGGCTTTAGGTCCTCCTTTCCCTGCACCGCCAGAGTGTCCCTTCCCTTGGATTCCTGAGATGTCTGGGGTGGGGGGCAATCTCTGGTTCCAATTATCTTCCTGTCCTGTTGTCCCCACTACTTACTTAAGATTAGAATTCCAGTGGGCTCAGTCAATTGCCACACTTCCACATAGTGCCTAGCTCCTAAAATTTTGTCATTGTTGTGCTTCTTCTGGTGTGTCTGTCCTTATGGCTTACATATTTATAAAAATCGTATTATCATCCTCTTAATAGCGTTTTGGCAGGGAAGGATATGATGGATGCGCTCACTTTATCTTCTTTAAATAAAAGCCCCCTGGCCTTTGAATTATATCTCTTGATACCCTGCCAAACACACTCTACTTGGGGTTCTTCAAATATATATTCATTCTCTCTCTCTCTCTCTCTCTCACACACACACACACACACACACACACACCTTTGTGACTCTCTCCCCAGATTGGCTCTTGTCCTCCCCTGCCCACACATCCACCTGGAGGAGTCCTGCCCCGCCCCCCCCCCTGCTTCAGCAGGAGTTCTCACCCCCCCACCCCAGGACAGGCCCTGGGCCCCTGGATCCTTCAGCTCTCTGGAAACCTCCCTACCACAGCCTTTACCTCCCAACATCACTGGACAGTGAAGACCCACGGGTCTCCCCCAAAGCCTTCTTCCTGCAGGGATGCCCCTGGCAACAGGACAGTTTTTTTTAATTGAGTGGGAAACCACAGACTCTGCGATGTTCCCCTAAGGCAGTGTTCCAGACCAAGAGAAGGCCTGGGTTTAAACCATTTTAGAAGACTATTTATTATTATTATTATTATTATTATTATTATTATTATTATTATCTCTCTCCTGGATCAGCCCTCAAAGTTAGACCAGAAATTACTGCCTTAGAAATTACATAGAGTGCTTTGTAGTCAAAGCACTTTAGCATTCATCAATTAATAATGATAATTTACCATCCTTAGCTAGCAAATTAAATTGAAAGTGAACCTTCAGAGGAGAATGACCATTTTGGTAACACTGTCCCAAGCAGACCCTGCTGCACACTTCCTGACCTTTCATAAAGGAGCGGGCCCTGGGCGGGAACTGGGCCAAGCACCCGAGTTCCCCCTCCACCCTCCCCTCATTACGCAGTCCCAGCCCGACGCCTCCCCCCCCCCCAGGTCCAATAACAGACAGCCCTGACAGCGTCCTCCCAGGTGACTCACCGGAATCAGGGTGCTATGATCATCAGTCGGAAAACAGAGGTTGTCAGTAACACACATACAAAACACGAGCTTCTCCAGCCCTTACTCTTGCACGAAAAAGGACAATGAAATGGCTAGAACTGTAACCCAGCCAGGCTTGCAGCATGTGGGGGCTGTTTAAGGAGTGGTCTTGTCAGAGGGGGTGGGGAGGATGGACACACGGAAAGGGAACAGGCCCTTTGAGACCTCCACTCAGGAACTGGTATTCCCATGATACGGTGCCATCAGACCCCTGGATTTTCTTCTGTCCTATGTGCCAGAGACGAGTGCACACAATATGATCACATATGTGTGGTGTGGGTATGACCACTATGGAGGAAACTCCACTGAGAGCAGGCAAAGAGACCTGAGTTCTAACCATCGCTAACTAGCTGATGGTCTTAACCTGCCTCATCTTGACTCTTACCTATTTTACACTAGATAATAGTAGCTATCTTTATCTACACCCCAGAACTTTTCTTAATATAAGTGGCTTATGAAATCATTATGGCCATCCAATTGAAGTCCTTTTCCAATGGATTAATGCAACAGGGAAGATTTCTGGTTCTGAAGGCACATCGGGGACCTCCCCACCCTTTCCTTCTCTCCAGATCTCAGACAAACCTGGGACGTGGGTCCACCCCCAGCGCCTGGCCCTAACCCAAGGACTAGGGTGTATGTCTGTTTCCAAGCTGCTTCTAAGAATTAATTCACCGTAATGTTCACATTGAACCATGCCTGTCTCCACTTTTTACAGAAGCCATGTGATGAGGGCGGGAGTGTCAGGAATCGAAGGGACAACATGTCCTCCGAATGAAGCCAAGGAGACTCGGAGGGACCTGAAGGAGGACTAACAGTGTTCCGGCCCCTTTGTTCCTTTGCCAGACGGCAGCCGCTTCACCAAGCACGTGCCCCCTCCCAAGATTCCCAGGTACCTTTCTCCACTGATCTTCCCTCGCTCTCTGGTCACATCCTTTAGGCTGAGATTTGTTCCCTGATTTTAGCTTAGCTCTGTGCCTCTCTAAATCACCTAGTCAGAGTCACCAACTTCACTGTTTGGTCACAGGTGTGCCCACACCCCCGTGTGGCACACCCCACACCACTGAGCTTGTTCTTATTCACTACAGTAGTTCTGGTCATAGTTTTGCCTTCATCCCTATAATTCATAGACTTTCGCTGTTTGCCTGTGAAAGAGCCAATCATAAAACCATGTTCAACTGAACCGGAAGACACTTAGAGACCATCTAGATCCCTGCTACTCCCAGTGCGGGCCACAAGCCTGCAACACTAGCACCACCTAACTGCTAATTAGAGATGCAGGACCTCAGGCCTGCCCCATACCTCCTACCAGAATCCACATTTTAACAAAACCCTCAGGTGACTCCCAGGCATAGGAAAGTTTGAGAAGCGCTGATAGACACCCACTACCTCATTTCACAGAGAAGTAAAGCAGCTTCTCGATGGCCTCACAGCAAATTAGGGGTCAAACTGGACTAGACCTCAGGTCTCCTGATGAAACTGCCCCACACAACCTCTTCAATACCATGGGTTCCATTTTGATACTTAGCTAGCTTATCCAGATTTTATTCCCATATAGGGTAATAGGCACTGACATAAAGCTATGCCAGTATTTGGTTTTCACATTCCCTTCTCTTACTCACTATTATCTATTATTTTGGTAAACAGCTTCCTACATCCTTTGTATCTTTCATCCCTGGATTGGATTAATTCCCCAGGACCTGTTCTGGTTCAGTTAGTGACTTGAGGACAGCTTCTCTCTAACATCTTTCTCCTTACCTCATCCTTTCCCATTTCCCCATTTAGAACTCCATCAACGGGACTGTCAGCTAGTCTCGCTCTCTACTGATATTTTATTTAGCATACTTGTACCTGTATCTAAAATGAAAATCATCCAGGCCCTGGCCAGTTGGCTCAGCGGTAGAGTGTCGGCCCAGCATGTGGAAGTCCGAGGTTCAATTCCCGGTCAGAGCTCACAGAAGCTCCCATCTGCTTCTCCACCCTTCCCCTTCTCCTTCCTCTCTGTCTGTCTGTCTCTCTCTCTCTCTCCTTCTTTCTCTTCCCCTCCCACAGCCAAGGCTCCACTGGAGCAAAGTTGGCCCAGACACTGAAAATGGCTCCATGGCCTCCGCCTTAGGCACTAGAATGGCTCCAGTTACAATGGAGCAATGCCCCAGATAGGCAAAGCATCACCCCCTGGTGGGCTTTCTGGGTGGATCCCGGTCAGGCACATGTGGGAGTCTGTCTGACTGCCTCCTTGCTTCTAACTTCAGAAAAATACAAAATAATAATAATAATAAAAAAAATAAAATGAAAATCATCTAAAGTTTCATTTTTATTTCAGTTCTTGGCAAAGATCCTGAGATTAAAATTATGATTGCTTCATAATATGAATTGGGGAGTTTGAGAATGAATTTTAAAACTTAGGGATCTCCTTTATGACAAAACTGGTAGGTCACATTTTATGGCCATCTATATTTTGAACACTTGTATTAGATTATGCTATGCTATTTGGTCCTGGCTGGTTGGCTCAGTGGTAGAGCGTCAGCCCGGCATGTGGAAGTTCTGGATTTGATTCCTGGTCACAGCACACAAGAGAAGCAGCCATCTGCTTCTCCACTCCTCCCTCTTCTTTCTCTCTCTCTCTCTCTCTCTCTCTCTCTCTCTCTCTCCCCCCCCCCCCCTCCTGCAGCCATGGCTTGATTGGCTCAAGTGAGTTGGCCTTGGACGCTGAGGATGGCTCCAGTGGCCTCTGCCTCAGGTGCTAAAACAGAACTCCATTGCTGAGCAATGGAGCAACGGCCCCAGATGGGCAGAGTATCACCCCTTAGTGGGCTTTCCAGGTAGATCCCAGTTGGGGCACATGTGGGAGTCTGTCTCTCTGCCTTCCTTCTCTTGCTAAAAAAACAAACAAACAAACAAAAAAACTACCTAACAGCAAAAGCAGGATAATGTTTTCTTAGACAAAATATTCTGCCATGCTTGTACCTCTAAGATTTCTGGTGACTCTTGGCAAGGAAGGAGGGAGGGAGGAGGGGAGATGTGGCCCTCAGACCCCCACTCCATTCCTCAGTACCCCCTCCTGAAATATATAAACTCATGGACCTGTGATACTGTCTACCTATCCATTGCCTCTACCACTAGCATTTTCAACTCTTATCCTGTACCAAGCAGCTAAGGAAACTGGGTCTAGCTGTCCTAGACTGCAGAGCAGTGTGTTTCCGGGATTTTTCCATCTCAGTGCCCTAAAGGTAGGGCAAGATCATTCGAACAGTTCCCAGTCACGCCCAGGACATCTGACTAGGCATGTGCCGCAGTCACAGGAACATCTGTGGTGACTCTGACACCCTCCCTGAGCTGGAAAGACATGGTCACGATCCATGCTTCTGCATCAGAGGACGGGAGGAACAACCAAGCCTGCCCCTTGCTAGCAAGGGTCCCTGCTGCCCTTGTCCTCACGGAGTGCATTTCCCAGCGGACGATGGTCTCTTCACCTCAGGAGCGACCTGCACTGAGGAGTCCCTGTGCAACAAAGGAACACCTGTAATTTTATGGCCACCACCCCCACCCACTCGGTTTGCTTTGATAAATCCTTGTAATTGCAAGAAGCTAAAGGGGGCTGAAGAGTCTTAAAACTTCCTGCTCAAAGGCTGGTGTTTCCCTGTCTTGATTAATAGGTCAAGTAGGCAATTGCTCCTGTAATGTGGTCTGAAGACATTAATCAAAAGGTCTGCCTACCTCTCTCTCTGAAATTCTGCTGCTAATTCGGTGATGGAAGATCCCCCCTTCACTTTCTGTTGCAGGGTTGGAGGGGACATGTGACAATGTACCTGAATCCGTGCATTCCACCGTTTGCCCAGGACTGAGTTTATGCGGAAATTTTCACATGGGTTCGGGAGACTGGAGGGTGTTCCAGGTGGGTGTCAGGGGCTACAGGGTGGAGGGTGGCAGGGACAGAGTCGGAGTCAGAGAGAGAGAAACATTTCTGAACTGGGAAGACCCCCCTCCCCGTGCTATGCTCTGTAAAATCCAGGAAGGAGCCACATTTTCAGGATCTCTCTGCCTCCTCCAGCTCTCAGGATCTCCTTTTCAGGGGGGTATCGAGTCCCGCCCAGCCACTGAGTGGGAGAATAGGGGTACAGGAAAGAAATAAAATCGGCAAACAATATCCGCTCTGACAAACATAACGGTTTCTTTATGCTCATGTTAATTTTATGCAAGTAGTCTCAGAATCACAAATCGCTTTTACTATTTCCTGCATGTGGATCCATAGAGAAATTCTCTTATTACCCAAACACCAGCGGGGTGAGAAAACAATCTGAGAATTACAATAGGGTGGGAAATATGCGAGCAAGTGACACGTGGTCTCCGAGGGACCAGGCACCAGGCACCGCTGTTAGCTCATTCTTTAAGTTCTGAGAATAAACTACAGGGGCCCGGTCTCCACTGACAGATTTGGGAGGCTGGACTCCCTAGAGGCTATGCTTAGATATCCATTCATTCATTCAACAAATATTAAGGAATCTGTATTATGGGCTGGGTCACTGGCAGCCCAGATAGTAGTAAAAATGCACTGGACAGTCAGAAAACAGAAAATTACAAAGCAATGTGGTCAACTGTACAGTTAAAAGGGCCGAGTCTTGTGGTAGAATTAAGAAATGTCATCCACCTGACCTGTGGTGGTTCACTGGGTAAAGTGTTGGCCTGAAATGCTGAGGTCGCCGGTTCAAAACCTGGGCCTGCCTGGTCAAGGCACATATGGGAATTGATGCTTCCTGCTCCTCCCCACCTTCTTTCTCTCTCTCTCTCTCTCTCTCTCTCTCTCTCTCTCTCTCTCTAAAATAAATAAAAATTAAAGAAAAAAAAAGAAAGGTCATCCAACTGAGAGAATTAGCTAGGCAATGTGTGTGTGTGTGTGTGTGTGTGTGTGTGTGTGTGTGTGTGTGTGTGTGTGTGTGTTGAGAAGTAACATGGCATGCATAGGGAACAAAAGAAACTTTGTTGCTAGAATATAAAATGTAAGGCAAATGCCAGGAGAGAAACCTGAAGAAGCCAGCAGGGGTCGCTCGTGAAGAACGTTGCATGTCATGTTCAAGAATGTTCAAAATACACACTGAGGAGCCAGGCACAGAATTCCATCACGGGCATACCCTAGTTAGATTTAATTATGAAGATGCAATTCTCTGGCTGTCCGGAGGATGAGTTGGAGGAGATAAACAACGAAGGCAGGGAAAGCAATTAGGCAGTCGTCATCGTGGGTAGGGGAGAGGTGACAGAGACCTGAACTGGGGGCGTGGCTGTGGGGACACCCACAGGAATAATGGTGAGAACGATGTAGGAGGCAAAGCCGACTATTTCTGGTGGTAGACTGAATATGGAGGGGAAGGAGGGAAGATATTCAGGATGGCTCTCGAGTGTCTTACTTAAGCGATTAGTAAATGGTAAGGCCACCAATCTAGCTGGAGAATAAGGAAGAAGGTGTGACAGGGAAGACAATGAATGTAGCGTAGGCATATTAGGTTTGAGGGGGCTGAGTGGTATCCCGGTGAAGATTTCTAGCAAGTCATGCAACAGAAGGATCTGAAGGCCAGGCAAGAGGTCTGGGAAAAGAAAACAAAGTCATCAAGCATGGGCTAGACTTTTTCTGATTCAGCCACTGAAGCCAGGCCAGAGCTCAGCCTCCCTGACGAACATGCCACCGAATTTCTCAAACCAAATCTGGGTTCTGTTACCAAGAAAAAAAATGGGAAAAACAGTTGGGTAGGTGACCAAAGTGTCTGCCACAGTGGGGACAAATGTGGAAGAGTAGAAATGATGCTGAATTTACTTGATTTTTCTCAATTTTCTGCTGAGACAGAAGGAACAGGGGTTGAATAGGAGGCCTGAGGCAATAGATATGATTTGAAAGTCATCGAAGGAAATGAGAGGAGGAATTGAAGAAAGACCAAAGATGGAGAGGTGTTGCTAAGGGACCAGTTGAGCTGAGAGACGATGAACTTTTCAACAGACTGACCTACATGTGACTATTTTTCCAGGATGTTCCCCTACTTGGTGTTGGTCAAATAAGTTTATAAATATGATATATAGGTTTGCTCACTTATAGTTTGCATTGGGTGTGGGGGACAGGCTGTAAGCAGGCAGGGTCATTATACCCTAATGCTTAGTTTTAAGACTAAGCCTTCTCCACCCGAAGTGACTTTGTATCAGAGACTTCCTTGTCTGTATATTGGATTAAAGGTTTTGATTTCTATACTATAAAATGGGGCAGGCCAGGAGCTTTCTCTCTCTCAGTTCCTGAGATTAGCATTAGAGAGGAGAGCAGAGAAAGGCCATGTGGAAGAGAGGAGAAGCAGCCAAGGTGGTGGAGTGCTAAAGGAGAAGCCAGTTTGTGCAGAGTTGGTGCAGAGAGAAGGAGATGGGGAACAGAGGTGAATAAGGCTGGTGAGGTACAAACTTTTGATTCTAGGAAACTCGGATAAGTCAGTGGCTTTGGGAGCCCTGAATGGAAAGGGAAGTGTTTTCCCACTGTGTGGGAAATACACTGTGTGTATTTCTTGCCTGCTGGGTGCAAGCTAGAATTAAAGCTAATGGCCCACCAGTTCTTGGCTCCATTGTTTCATTACTGTCTGTCCGAATCAAATGTGAACCTGCATGAGCCAGGTGGCTGTGATGGTGGCCGTGGCTACTGGCTTTACACTGGGTACAAGAGGAAAGGAGGTAGGAAATAATAGTACTGTTACTTCCAGGTTGGGATTTTACAGATACTATGATAAAAGCAATGGAAAGGAATAAAAGATGCCTCTGAAAGAGTGATTTAGATTTCTGTGTAACCCGTGGGATCAAGCTTATAGAGAGGAAAAGCAGATAACTATGAGAAAATGATGTGATCAAGGGGCAGGAAGTACATATTAGGTCACAGTGGAATGGGAGAGACATTGTGGGGACAGGGCATTGCAACCAGGCAGTAGGATATTGAAGTGTTGCTTAGGCAAGGTTGGCTGAGAGGAGAGAAATGAAGGACACTGGAGTTAAGAATGTCCAGGAGTTTGGAAACTGGATCGTTGAATGGGTTGTCTAATAAATGGTAAAATATCCTAGGATTGTGTCTAAAACGAATAGGAATAAAGACTGACAGCCTTCTCAAACTCGTCAGGGGAAGGGGAACTCACCAGGAAATAGGCAGATGTCAGGGACCGGGGGAAATGGTGGTAAGACCGGGACGGGAGAAGAGTTTCTGTCTGACGGTTGGAGGTCTGGAGGCCAAGGGGAGGGTGGGAACAGCAACCTTTCTCCAGGACGCCTGTGGACACAGCAGCAGGAGTGGCCTCGACCCTGAGGACTGCAGAAGCCAAGACCTTGAGGAGATGCAGGTTGTCATTAAGAAAGGAGGTTGAGCACCTTCTGAAACATCTCTGAGCATGTGGAGGAGTGTGTGTTAACAATGGAAGGGGATCAAACGTCGCCAACACCCCCGAAGGGTTCTCAGGTCCTTGGTCAGGGTAGATGACAGTCTGACTCCAACTCAATGTATGTTCCAATAAAGTCTACTGAGCCCTCCGCCCACCAAGAGAGGATTTCAATGTGACCATGACTTCTAAACCCTATAAAACATTAACAGTATCATCACTAATGCAAGGAAACCATTTTATGCCAGAGCAAGTAAAAAATAAAGGTGTGAGTTTAGATATGAGTTGATGTGTCTCTGAGCAGGAATTTATATGTCTCTGCTAAGCTGCTGGCGGCTGGCTCACACTCTTTGTTTTAGTTCATTTGCATTTCTGGTTTCTTTTCTCATTACAGTCACCATTTATTTGACAGAGGATAGAAGGCCAGCTAAGGGTGGAGCACGATTAGCATATAAACAAGATTTTAAAATAGCTGGAAAGGGAAAGAACTTTAGAGTCTGCTAATCCCTGGAGACTTGACCTCAAAAATAATCAAGAGAAAGTGTACTTGGGCAACCCTCAGCCAGCCCTGAGAGGGCCCGTGCCTGCCTCCGGTGATCTGGGTGTGTCACTGTTTAACTTGGCAGAGAGCACCCACCTGGCTTTCCATTTGCCGCCAATATTTCAAAAAAGACTTAGTAGCAAAGGTATAGTACTTAAAGAAAACATAGAATAGTGCGAAAAAGCGAAGACTTTCGACTCCCAGCAAACCTGGTTCTGAGTGCCAGCTGCCCTGCTAAGCTTCATCTCCCTTAGTAAATGACTTGAACTCTCAGTAAGAGAAGTGACTGGGGTAGGTCAGCTACAGGCCAAGTTCTTCATGGCCTCACCAGACTATCCCCACCTCCACCAGCGTCCTGGGGTCAGCCTCCCCAGGGACACAGGCTGAGCTCGTACCTAACATACTAAGTTAGAGAAGTCTAAGATCTTTTCCAGGATGTCCAAGGTGGACACAAATGCTCTTCAGACTGCTGTGGCCAGCTCCCTTCTGACCTTCTGTCCCCACCTCCCCCCTGGCCTGCTGTCCTCTCTCCTCTCCCAGGGAAGAGAGGATATGGCTCCCCTCTGTAGGCCTCCACACCGCACCAGCTGTTCCCAAGGGTTCGGTGATAATGCAGGCAATTATGAACAGGACAGACTGAAGTGGGGTTTCACACCAGGCCAGCTGTCTCTTGCTAATGACCCTCTGTACCTGGGGTCCCAGCCTACCACTGTGAGCTCCTCTCATCGTCTTTCCTGTGAGCCCCAGGGCTTGGGAACAGACATTTCCTGTTACTCTATTATGCAGTCACTTACAGACCCTCTGTGTGTCACCTCATCCCCCTGTGCTTTGCCTTCAGTCACCACAAAGAGTTCTTTGATGTTCTACTCTGGGCGGCACCCGAACAATGACACAGAGAACCATCAGAAGTTCAGACATGGCCGTTTTTCTTGCACGTGCCGCAGATCACCGGCGGGTCCAAGATCATCACTCTCCTATAAGGAGCTCCTGTAAGTGGGAAGGATGGGGACAGAACCATTGACTCCCCCACTCCTCTCCGGACTGGCCTTGCAAATGCCCAGGTCCTAAGTTCCTGGGATTCTAGTCTCCTGTTAGATACAGATCACTTCAAACCCTCACAACCACATTCCAAGACCTGTCTGGTCAACCCCAGTTCACGGATGAGAAAATGCAAGCTTAGAGAATCGAAAACATTTGTCCTGTGTCGCCAAGTTCAAAAGTAATAGTCGAGGTCAGAACTCAGTGTTGGAACTGTTGTTGCTTCTTGGAGGCCAGCATGCCGTGAGACAGCCCTGGGTCTGCATGGGGACAGGAAGCCTTACAGAGATGCATCGAAGCATCGAGACAAACCGGGAGCCAGAGCGAGCATGGGGAAGAGCAGTCTGGTGGGGAGCAGTGTCTAGTCTCAAAGTCCTCTCTGAAAAAGTGACTTTTGAGCACAGACTTGAATGAATCCAGGGAGAGAGCTATACGGAGAAATGGAGAAGAATGATCCAGAAAGAGGGGAGAGTATGTATCAAGGCCTTGAGGAAGAAATGAGCTTGGGTCACTAGAGGCAGAGCAAGAGTGCAATGTGACTGGAGATGGGAGGGGGGAAATGGGAGGGGAGAAGGGGAGGGAAGAGGGGGAGAGGGGAGGGGAGATGGGGAGGGGGAGGAGGGAGGGAAGGGGGAGATGGGAGGGGGAGATGGGAGGGGAGATGGAGGATGAGATGGGAGGGGGGAGATGAGAGGAGGAGATGGGAGGAGGAGATGGGAGGGGGAGGGGATAGATGGGAAGGGGAGATGGGGGTGATGGGAGGGGGGAGATGGCAGGGGGCGATGGGGTCACGTGGCAGAGGCCCTCCTACCACAGCCGGGAGTGTGGATTTCATTCCAGCATGTTGTGGGAAGGCATTGGGGGCTCTGAGCAGCTCAGTCGGACCTGCTGGGTGGGAAACAGACTGGAGGGGAAAGTGTGGAAGCACAGAAACTAGTGGAGCCCTTACTGCAATTACCTAGGAGAGCGATAACAATGGCCTAAACCTGGGTGGTAAGAAGTGGTAAGACACAATGCCTTTTGAAGGCTCAGTTACCCACACACATCGTTACTCAGACAAAGCTCCTCAGCTCTGAGATTTGGAAGCACTGCCATTCTTTACACGTGTGACTGAGAGCTAGCCAGGAGGGATCTTCATCAACACCCTGGGAGGCAATGTGTGGCTCTCCAAGCCTGCCACCTGAGGGCACAGACACCCAGATCACTGGATCACCACATCACAGGGACAGCTCTAGGGGAGGACACAGTGGGTTTTACTGATCCCAAGGACAGTGATGGACCAGTGGCGCCTCCCGGCTCTCTGCCTACCAGTGGTCGGCTAACTCATTAGTCAACAGAGCCAAATATCAACAGTACAATGATTGAAATTTCTTTTGAGAGCCAAATTTTTTAAACTTAAACTATATAGGTAGGTACATTCCTTATCGAGGTAGCGCCTGCATGTGGCTCATGAGCCGCAGTTTGCCGACCACTGTGCGGACAGGTACAGTAACCCTCCACTCAGTCCTACAACCATCCACTGAGCTTGTCCTAGTGACCATCTCGGACGGGATCTCTGGTTTATGACATGGTTCTTGGAGAACAATGCAATTAAACTTTCTGTGGCCTGACCAATGCTCCTTGATACGCAGACCTCGTTTCCGGGACAGAGGAAGAGAGACTGGCATAAGGAGCCCAGCCTCTCCTGGGACGGAAGGATGGAACCTACATGCCTACACCTTCCCCCCCAAGACTGAAAACCAGGGAAGCAGAAGGAGCCCCCGCCATGTTTCCTGGGCAGAAGCGATTCCCAAGGTCCCAATGTCAGGAAGGGCAAAGGATGCTCTGTTGGGGACCCAGGATCATTACTAGGGCCTGAGGTTTTTGGGGGGACCAGTTCTGGGACAGCCCATGAATGAGGCAGAGAGACCATCCCAGGGCAGTCTCCAGGGCCCACGGGAGTTCTCTGGGAAACTAGAAAGCCGTGACTTCGCAGTCCATGTGCAGGCTTCCTCATGATGAGAGTCTAGACCTGTGAAGACATCACAGTTCGGCAAATAGTTTTCAACAACAGCAAGAAAAACAACTGGCGTGGGCCCCACCGGACCTGGTCCCGTCACCTCCTGGTGAGTGAAGGCAGCTCTGCTCCCTTTACACCGGGGGGGGGGGGGGGGCTGGTATTCACGGATAAGTCTCAGGACAAGCTCCTGGACTTCTGGCAAATAAGGACAGACAAGGACCCCAGGCACTAACTGAGACACATAGCACCACAGGCATGGGCCCAAGCAGGGCTACCGTTGTGCGTTGTGAGACCACAAAAGTTTACTCTTGTTTTATTATTTATTAGTATTATGACTATAAACCTACTTTTGCTCACCCCTGTATTTGGTAATGAATGTGCATACACACACACACACACACACACACACACACACACACACACCTTACAATCATGCAAATTTGGTACTGGCTACATTTACCAGTGGGACAGTGGGTGCTTTTATTTATATTTTTATTTGTATTTATTCTCCAAATTTCTACAATGGGTTTGCATTACTCTTTCCAAAAGAGGAGGAGGAAAAAAGTAAATAGAATGTAAAGACAAGAATATTTAGTCACTATCCCTTACCCTGCCAGACAAGTTTCCTGTGGGTGACCCCAGAAACCTATAACCAGCAATGACTTCCGGGTGCTTTTGTGGCTCCTGTGACAGCCATAGGTGGCGACACCGAGGCCTGGGAGTAGCCAGGGTCTGCTAGCTGCTCAGCAGGAGTCCCAGCCAGCCTGTCCTCTGAGCTGAAGTGAGCATGGCCAACCCAGGAGAGGACGGTGGCAGAATCCTCCCCACTCCCTGTCACTGCTCAGGGCGCCCTCCACAGTTCAGGTGGCCCCATGAGGTGACCGGGTGTCAGGCGAGAGGTTCCCACATAGGTTCTCTGGCCCCACATGGGGACTCTATGAAGAGTTTCACTTCGGGCACCAGGCATCACACCTACAGAGCGATAAATAGAAGCTCCCCCTGCGATTTGCATGCTACCTCCTGTTCTCCTGGGGTTGCTCAGTTGTCACAAACACTTACATAGCATTGCCTCCCCTTGGCCAGAGCCCTGAGCAGAAGGCTGAGGGGCCACAAAGGTGAGAGGCCCAAGTCTCCATCTTCCACGAGCCTCCAATTCAGAGGAGACAGGAGAAACACTGATAAGACAGAGCCGATCGGCAAACTTGTGATTGAACGCCTCCCACTCCAGCCGAAACCACTTCTGCAGGGATCAGGCCCTGCCTTCGGCACTTCTCACAGACCATCCCCCATGTCCATCACCACGGTCTCTGCAAAAGCCCCGCCCTCTCCAGCTCTCATCCGGACCCATGCTGGCCTTGGCCTTGAACCACCTCTCAACCCACTCTTCATGCACTGCCAGGAGGATTTTTCACACATCCACGTCTCCTCCTCCCCTTCTTAAAAACTCAACAACCCCCCATTACCTCCTAAAGGGAGTCTTATTAAACAACCAGCATCCAGTGCCTTTCCCAACATGACTTACCTTCCCAGACAAGCTCTCTCTCTCCCCTTTTCCTTCCTGCCCTCTGCCTCTGCCCCCAGAGCCATCGCCCCCCCCACCTGCCTACACTGCCACCCTAAACACTCTAACAAGACCAGACTTGGTGAGCAACATTCCCCAAATAGAGAACAACCTGGAATATCCTTTTCCCTAATCTCTGCTTCTAAAAATTCTATTCACTCTCCAAGGTGCAGTTTAAATATCTTTCCCAAAGCGCTTTCTTCAGACCTCAGGTCAGAACCCGTCCTCCCTTGACCATGAAGGCAGTTTGCTTACATCTTCTTAACTGCACTCACCACATTCAGCTTGTCGAGACACAAGACGTTCTGATCTATTTTCTATACAAAAAAAAAACACCTGAAGAAGCCTCATGGCTCAGGCAATGGTCCACAGATCCTAAGGGGTCCAAGGAACTAGGTTCTGATGTATATCTTTACAGTTTAATTTCGTTCAGTGAACCTACTTACATTGATGATTCTCCCCTCTCCCCAAATTCTCTCCTCTCTCTGACACACACACAGAGAGACAGAGATAGAGGCAGAGACAGAGATATCTATCTATTTTGTATTTTCCCTGGAGAACCCTAATAACCACAATCAACCCTAACAGTACAGAAAACTAAGCTGCTCCCACTAGATGACTTATATAGTATAGTATAGAGGGCTTGGCCCAGTGGATATTACATGCCAAGGCAGTACAGTTATTCAAACAGGAACACTTTTTCCCAACTCCTGATGTTTCTCCCATGTGGAGGGGCATCCATTAGCGTGACACTCCTGACCCTCTCCACCCCTCACTCACCTGGTTAGTGAGTTAAATGGAGAAACCAGACCGAGTTGCCTCGCGCCTTCCTCTTCTTGCTCCCCTCTGCCTTCTTACACTCAAAGTCCTACCCAGAAGTGTCCAGCTGGGCCTGTGACCGGGCAGGCAAGTCTGCCCAGCTCTGTGCCAGTGAGCTGGGCCATTTATTTCTAACTATAAGCTGCATCTCCACCTTAACCTCTATCAGTAACAAAGGAAATATTTTTTCTCCCCTTTTATGGTTGCTTCCTGTTTAGAAGAACCCTGGGCCAAGAAGAGGCCCCTGGGTGATGCACACATCTTGGCTTCCCAGGTCCTGACAAGGTCTACCTAAGGAGCAGCCCATAGTGGGCCCCTGGGTGTCTCCTAAGGACCCTGGAGTGACACAACTGAAGTGGCCTTGGCATTGCTTGTCTAGCCCCTCCTGAGAGGTTACTAGGGTCAAATAAGAGCATGGTTGGGAATGTTTCCATAAAGTCCACCGCAGTCTATGTACACGAGGCAGAGCCAGTAGCCTCGTGTCTGTTGTAATCCTGTTGATGCAGGGTCCCACCTGCCCCCCTGCTAGGTTCCACCAGCTCCGGGTGTCCCCAGAAGCTGTCTTACATGTGCTGCACCAGACATTCAGATCAGCTGCCACAGGGCTCCCACAAAACACTTCCCCCGACACCCTCCATGTCCCAGCACACACACTCAGCTATGGCCAGATGTGGGAGAGACGCTTCCCATCTCCACGTGGCATGACAAAGATTTCCAGGACTCCTGAGGCAGAACTGTCTATGGAATTTATGTGAATTCTTTCCATTTCCTTTCACAGCTCATTCCCCCGTCCCCGGAGCAGGGGGCCGGGGCTGAGACAGACTCACAGGACAGATCCAAGCTCACACATTACTCCCCACTCAGAAGCCTGCAGTCCTTCCAGTCACCAGGCCCAGATCGTGGTGCTTGGGTCCTGCTTCCACAGCACAAGGCATCTACTAGGGGTCTCCTGAACGCCTGGCTGGACCACCAGATTCATTTGCCAGTGATGCCCAGGCCTGTCTGAATTTTAGTGGTGAATACAGTTCACCCTGCATTATAAACAGTGACCTGGCCTCTAGTCCTTCTAAGGCGGTGACACAGCTAGCTACCTTGATGGAAAGGACCCTCCAATCTCATCCCCTTCCTGGTCAACCAAACTCTCTCTCCCCCCCACTTCACTTCTCCAAGAACAGAGGGTGCTGTGAGAGGGGTGAGATGTGGATGGAGAACAGCACAAGCAAGAATTACCTGGGGGATATTTGTCCTCCATTGCTCAAGCAGAGAATGGATTTTCTGTCTTGCCCCGAGCACTGGAGGCTTCTCATTTTCACCCAGTGCTGTGCGCACTCACCTCCCTGGGGAAGGAGGACGCATTCCAGCCCTGAGCAACCCCGCCCCCACAGTTGGTCCCGAAGCTCTGACTCTCAGGCAGCTCGCTCTCCACTCTCCCCTCTCCACGGGTGGGCGGGGAGGCGGGGAGGCCGGAGGATGGGGAGCAGGGTGGTGGGGGTGCCCTGCCCCTTGCCACTCAGTGGAGAGAGACTGCGTCCCAGATGGGGCAGCAATCCCAGCTCTGGCTGCTGGCTCCCTGAAAAATTCTCCGCACAAGAAAACCTCATCCTGTTTGCCAGCTTGAACCAGCTGGTTTCCTTCTATGTGGGTCATTCTCTAGGGAGGGGGGAGGAGAAGGGAGGAGAACATAGAAAGGGTCAGGAAAGGTTCTGCTCTCTTCTAAAAAAGGACCGAGCCAGCGGAGCCCAGAAATTCCCCTTCCTGAGCTAGTGGTGTTGGGGGGACAGCCAGGGATGCTATAAATTTGCCGTGACTGTCCCCCATCTGGACCATCTGAGGGCTCCGATGCCTGGGCCTTGTCCCTGCTGTGGGACCATATGGGGCAAATGCTGTATCAGCAAATTCCTAGGGAACCAGGCTTGGGAGCAAGCCGGGCCCTCGCTCTAGGCGGGGCGAGCTGAAACCGGGAAACGCGTGGCTGAGAGTCCAGGGGGACCCTAAGGTGAGGCACGGGTGCTGGTGTGAAGTTTGTTGTTATAATTTCCCCGACGCCCTCCCCAGCTGTCCCCCACCACCACCTTGACGAAAACCTAACAGGAAGGCAGATTAGGCTACAGACTTGGTTGTATGAGAAATGTCCTGCAGCTATATTTACTCCAATTTAACTCTGAGTCCCTGTTTCTCTGGTCTGGTGGGAAATTCAATCCAGTTATCACTACAGCCCCCACCCCCCTTAGAGTTGTGCAAAGGGCCTGGGGCTGCTGCTGCCACCTAAAATATTTGTGAGGCCCATCCAGCCCACACTGGTTTCTGCATCGGGCCCTTCCTATGACTCTTTGAAATCTAATCTCACCATGACTTTCATGTGACCTTAAAGGGGGCTAGGAGCCCATTTCCCCTGGGGCCTGGGGGTCTGCCCCTCTAGTTAGTCATTCCACCCAAAGTCATGTTAGCTCTCCAGAGACACTGTCAAGAAGTGAAGCAGTGGTTCCTACCCTTGAACCCCTCAGGCATCTCTGGCCACCTCTCCCTCCTCTTCTTCTGTCACCTCCTCCCCTCACAGGTCTCAGCCTTGTTCTCCCCTCCCCACATGTAAAACCCAGCACAGCATCTGGCAGTGGCCTCAAACTGGAAGCTGACAGGACCAATAATCCCAGAGATCTGATTTGACCATCACAGTATTTTCAGTTGTCTACATATGTGGTCACACTGGGAGAGGGACACTTAAAATATGGGGTTTTCTGGAAAAAAAAAACAAAAAAAACCAGAAAATATAGAAAAATGAGGCCCATTGGATGGTGTCTGTCATCCATTCACCCAACACATGATAATTGAGCACCTGTTGCATTCTGGGCGATCATCTTCTGAGCCCTGGAGCTAAAGAGGTGAGCCAGAGAGATGAGATTCCAGTTCGGGTGGAATGTACACTCTGACTTCTGTTGGGAAACAAGGAGCAGGCTTCCTGGGGGAGGGGGAGGGGCGACCACATGCCAAGCAGTAATAAACAAGACGCTGTAGGCAATGGTGAGGACTGAAGGCTGATGAGAGGGAGAGGAGACAGTGCTGTTTAGAGTGAGAGGTTAGGGGAGCTTCTCCAGGGAGGTGTCAGTTGAGCAGAAGTCTGAATGGCAGGGAGGAACCAGCACATGAAGATCTGGGGGAAGAGCCTGCCAGCAGGGAAGACACCAAGTGCAAAAAGCTCCGAGTTGGGGCCCTGGCCGGTTGGCTCAGTGGTAGAGTGCCAACCTGGCGTGTGGAACTCCCGGGTTAGATTCCCGGTCAGGGCACACAGGAGAAGCGCCCATCTGCTTCTTCACCCTTCCCCCTCTCCTTCCTCTCTATCTCTCTCTTCCCCTCCCGCAGCCAAGGCTCCATTGTAGCAAAGTTGGCCCGGGTGCTGAGGATGGCTCCATGGCCTCCACCTAAGGCACTAGAGTGGCTCTGGTTGCAATGGAGCAACAGCCCAGAAGGGCAGAGCATCGCCCCCTGGTGGGCGTGCTGGGTGGATCCTAGTCGGGCACATGTGGAAATCTGTGTCTCTGCCTCCCCACTTCTCACTTCAGAAAAATACCAAAAATAAAATAAAATAAGCCTTGAGTTGGGTACAAACTTGACTTTTATGAGTAACAGACAAAAGGCCACTGGGGCCATTGGGCTAACTTTAGGGTTGGGGTTGAGGCTTGAACTTGAACTGAAGGCCAGATGGGCACCCATGAAGGGAAACTTTTGCAGAAGAGAGAAATGAATCCTGAGACAATGCAACAGGCTGGGGTCTGAGGGCAGAGGCGCCAGTGAGGGGCCATCCCACCATGAAGACAAATGGCCAATGGACTCCAGGGGCTCCGATGACTGACCTAGGGTATTAAACTCCCCTTCTCTGGGTCATAATTCTCTTGTGATCACATCAGGTTCCCCGGAAAATTCATCAAATCCCTATAGCCTTGAATTAACTGAATTTGAGGGAGATAAAGTCCTAGCTGTGGTCTTGTTTCAGGGACTAAACCACAGGAAACTAGGGACATGGTTACAACAAGTCCAAAGTGGTCAGCGGAGCAAGCTGAAGTCAGATGGAGCTAGCAGAAGGCTGCACGGCTTGAGGGACACTAGTGAAATCACTCACTGGTGAATTTCAGAAACACCTGGGGGAGGGCCGGCCTTCCAGAGACATGCAGGATGGGTGGGGGCTCCGACCGTGAGGGCTGGATGTTAATAGTGGAGACCACTGGTGGTGGGAAAGCCTCTGACCAGAGCCAGAGAGCTGGTGCAATTTAGATCCTGTTGGAAAACAAGGATTGGATCGCTAACATAAAATACGGAACCTCCTTCCAAGAACTCCCTCTGGTTATCTCAAAGCCAGGATCATTACCATATTTCCCTGCGTAGAGGACACGCCCTTTTTTGAAAAATTTGGGGTCTAAAAGCTGGGTGCGTCTTATACAGTGGTTGTGGCATTTCAAATGCCATAGATGGAACTGAGGACAAGGCAATATACGAAGACAGTGATTCGTCATCAGACACAGATGAGGACGAGCTACTGGATGGAAGTTTTGATGGTGATGAGGAGTTGTATGAATTTTATGATGAATAAAACTTGAGTTCAATAACTTTATGTAATATATATTTTTTCAAATTCCGGGCCCAAAATCAAGATGCGTCTTATACCTGGGAGCATCTTATACATGGGGAAATACGGTAAGTGCCTGAACACACTGACCAGGAGAGTGGTGTGTCCCCATTCCCGCGTGGCTACTTGCTCTTCCCACAGGAACCATCATAAGGAGGGTCCTCGTGTGGCCCACCGTGCTGAGAGGGCCTGACAAACCTTCTCTGATGCAAAGTCAAGGGGGAGACTGGGGAGATGGGAGGGGAGCTCAGCTCACATGAAGCCCTGCAAGGGCCTGGCGCAGAAATGCGGGCGGGCAGGGGGCCCCCTGAACCCCTGCTGCAATCTGTCCCCTCCTCCCACAGGCCCCGTGCTGGGTGCTCTGGGCACACCGGTGTTTCTCATCTTCGGGGAACTTGTGTTCTAGCAGGTGAACAGACACATCAGCAGTAACGGCATAATAAATAAGTCAGCTCTCTGCTATGGTGGGAAGGGCTCGATGCCTCAGAAACAAGGGAGAGCTAGGTAAGGGAGCTCATGGCCGTCAGAATAAGGTGAGATTCGAGTACAAACTGAAGAAGTGAGTGGGAAGAACATTTCAGACAAAGGAAGCAGCCAGTGCAAGGCCCTCCGGTGGGAGCAGCTCTGGTGGTTCCTAGAAGAGCCAAGAGGCCCGCGTGGCTGCTGTCGGAGGGAGCATGGGGCCAGGAAGGAGGGGACGAGGTGAGGAGGTGATGGGACTTTGTGGGAGCCTTTCAGGCTGCTGTGAGAACGTGGAGCCCACCAGCTGGAACAGAAGCTGCTGACGCTCCCTGACAGCAGGGGCTGTGTACTCCATCTCTGCATCCCCAACGCCTGGCAAGTCACCTGCACACAACATCATGGCACGTGGGCCGCACCCTTCACGATGTCCTAGAACTTGGGTAGGCACCAGCTCATCCACACGGGCCCCCCTCCCCTGCTCCCCCACCTCCACGCCCCCTCCAGCAAGCTTAGCAGACAGCATTGTCACCATCCGAAGACATGTCCTCACCCACCCTCAAAGGACACATCACGTGTCTCCAGAGACCATATCCTATAAAATGCATGGAGAAGAGGGTTGGAAGTGCAGGTCAGTGTGACCAACGAAACAAGTCCACCAGTCACCGTTCTCGCTGGGCCCTGCCTCCCCGACGCCACAGTGGACAGCCCTGTGTCCACGCAGCCTGCTCCTCCCTACCCCCCAGAATTCTGTGCAGAGTCAGGACATGTATAGGGCCACACAAATAAGCAAGAAAGGCGGGTGTCCTGGTTTTGTTTTCATTTGATACAGAGCAAGTCAGCATACAGTCTTCCTAGAGCCAACCCCTATTGGCCAACAGCTGAGAGAAGGAAGGACGGCTCACAGCCCGGCCAGCACCCACTGCCAGCCCTACCACATCACACAAGGTCAGGGCCCTACATTCCTGTGAGAGACCAGGTCGGGGAGGGCAGCTCAGGTCACCATGTTCGTATGAGACCTCTCACCCAGAAGAGAATAGGGTGACACCTCTGCGTCCCTGGGCTGTCCCACCTGGGAATAAGATATGAGTGAACCAGAAACATTGCAATGAAGCTTTGCGAGTGCTTTTCAAACTGTCAGGCCCCACCAGGATTGTTCTCTGGGTTTCATTTATGGCTTCCCCGCCCAGTTACCCCTCCCTGGACCGCAGGGCCAGGTGCCTCACAGGACTCAGCTAGCCCTGCCAGAGTCCCCCTACACCCGGGACCCCAGACCAGGAGAGAATCAATTACACAAAGGAACCTGAAGGTGCTTTAGAAAGGTAAACACTTCAGACAAATGCTTGTCAGACATCAGCGGGGGTCACCGTGCCCCTTGACATGTACACCTGTTTGACTCAGTCCCTCATTTTTGTCCCGGGAAAAAATCTACTGCATGCCTGGGGTGGTCGACAAATTGCAAGGGGACCTGCCTTCTCCTCTCACCCCCGCCCTTGCTGAATTCTTATTCTCTGCTCTCCATAATTCTGCACCCTCTTTCCCCAGCCCTATCCTCACCTAAAAGCAGTCATTTTTTTTCACAAATGTTGCACGCTAGCAGAATTTTTATGGATGGTTTGTAGGTCAGGAGGGATGGGTTACATTTTCTCACCACACAGCCATCAGCCTAACATCTGATACCTGATGTCCCATTTCTGGAACATGCTCTGGGGATTTCTCACTGGCCATGCCTTACTGCGGAGCCCCAGGGCTTCTGGCTCCCGCTGTCCCCCGGGAATTCTCCCCAGAGCTCCCGCCCCTGCTTGCCTATCCAAAGCCCAGCCCGTGTTCAAGGGAGCCAAACCCTCTGACTCCTTTAGGAGGGCCAGTTTTCAAAGACACTTGCTTTAAATGGGGAGGCTTTCCCTTTGTCTAGCCAATAAAATGATAACTTTAATTCTAACTCACTAGAGAGCAAAGGGATGTCTTCCGTTTCTCTCTCTAAGCGCTCCCCTTGATCTGGAGCATTCTCTGCCTGCTTGCTGCCCTGAGGCTCCGGGCCTCCAACTGCCTTCATGGAGAAATAGACTTCCCTATCTGGGACACCCACCTGCCCCACACCCAGCCAGCGTCGTCGTCACACTGGCTCCTGTACAGAATGCAAACGATGTCTGGACAAGAGCACGTCAGAACTGCCGCAAATGCCTCTGCTAGGGAGTGGTCCAGACCAAGCGACTTACCCTGGGGTACAGAAAGCCCTTAGGGCGCTAGGCATAGCTACAGACATCCCTGAATCCCCTACAACTGTCTGCAACTCTGCACATTCTTCTGAAGAGAGGTTTTCTAACTTTCATCAGATACCTGCACCCAAATTTTAACCACGGCCAGGTAGCTAGCGAGTAGGGCCCGGCTCTGGGTCAACAACACAGCCCCAGGTGCTCGAGGCACTGACAGCCGGCTCACTAATTAATTGGCAGTTTGGGAAAGAGAAGGAACTCTTATGAAAAGACCTAAGTTTCCAAAACTAGTTGTGGAGGGGAAAAAATCAACAGGAGCTAGAGCAGAAAAAACAAAAACACAAATTCTTGCTTTTGATAGAGTTTTAAAAATGCGATTCAGTAAGCCTATGCCTTCTCACCGACACCAACAGAGTAATTCTGAAGACAGAGATGATGCCCCTACGTTTCACATTCTGAAGAGTCTGGTGTTATCATCTTCAAATATTAACCACAAAAACGGTGATGAGGCAGACACACGGATTTACTGTGTTCATTAAAGGCCAGCTTAGCACAGATGAAACAATTGCCACAAACGAACCTCAGGTTAAGTATGGCGACGCCTCCAGCCAATTAAAACGAAATGGAAAGAGATTCAGGTCTGAAAATGAAAGATAAGGGTTGGCAATTATCCTGCCATCTAACCAAACACGCAACTGCTACCATTCTGGACAGCTTGATGTATTTTTAATTATTGTATCAAGCGTCTGACTCTAGAAAAATGAAAAGAATGAAACTGACCATAAAAAATTTTCTCCCCTTCCCCCCGTCACTCAGAGAACTGTTCCTGTTCTGCCCACACCGTGTCTCTGCAGACGCACCCGAGCTGCACCGTCAGAACTGCGTCGTAAATTACGGAGATAAAACGCTCCGCGTCTCCCGATCTGTGTTTGCCTCATATTAATTCTCAGCGGAATGCGGACAGGTTTAGTTTTGCTTCATTTACATTTGTTAATAGCCCTACCGTAGACTATTGAGGGACCAGATACTAAAGAAGGCCCTTAGTTAGAAGGTGGCAAAATAGAGCTTAAAAGTCTTACCTGAACTTGGCCAGGGGAAGACAATGAAACTGACCTCAGGTTCCAAGCGAGAGAGCCCCGGGCCTGGACCTCTGTGGTCAAGGGGTCCCACACCTCCCAGCACACACACACTCACTGAAGACCATGTGAACGCCTCTTGGGCCCTGGCACTCAGGGACTGCGGTGGCTCAGAGCAGCCCACACACACCCCTGAACAGCCACTTTTGTTTTTAGCACCCTCCAGGCCCCGGGGAACCCAGGGAAATACTTTTAGCCGTTGCTCACTGGGTCCTTAAAACAGGAGGCAGCTGCGCCTGGATGTCGCGAAGCATTGTGGGTCTTATCTTGCAGACATTGAACCTGGGGAGAATTGGAGCACCAATAGGTATAAGAGAAGAGACAAATTAACTTGTCAAATCCTTCCTCTCAGCCTACATGCAATATGTCTTGCATACGAATGATCGGTCCCTGGTAAGTACCAGGTGTCTGTGTGCTTCATTCTTGTTGTATTTTAACTGAAGGCTCCCCGTCGTTGCAAGTAATCACAGGATTCGCAGCAGATGTAGGCAGCAGCTGAGAAGCATTTTGCAATTAATAAACAAATCATGTTACCCTTAAATTTGTGTGTACGGATGAAGAAAGATGTCAATATTTTTACTGGTAACTAGAAGAATGTTGAATGCTAAAACCATGAATGCTTTTGGGCTTTTTTGTTTTTGTTTTTTGTGTTGGTTTGTTTTTTGGGGTGTTTTTTTTTTGTAAAAATACTTAAATTACAAAAATATCAAATTAAAATTCAGCTTTACTTAAAACATTTCCATTAAATACTTCTTCAGGGAAGAAAGGGTTGATATACCTAGCTATACCTATTGCTTCCATTAAGTACAACTGAAGAAACCCTGGGTAAGAGCCTTAACCAGGCCAACTTTAATATCCTGGTTGTGAGGGTGTACAATAGTTTTATAAGAGGAAACTGGGCAAGGGTCCCTGGGAGCTCTCTATATTAAGTCTTATAACTGCATGTGAGTCCACTATTGTCTCAAACTTCGTCTGTAATAAAAATTATTTATAACTTATATTTTACTTTTAATTTATATATATATATATATATATATATATATATATATATATATATATATATAATTGTAAATGCTTTAGAAAAAACCTTTGCAGTCATCTACATGAAAAATAATGTTAAATTTTCACTTTTTAACATTCACAGTTGACCCTTGAACAATGAGGGGGTTTGGGAGCACCAACCCCTGTGTAGTTGAAAATCTGAGTAGAACTTTTGAGTCCCCCAAAAGGTAGCTCCAGTCATCCCTTGGTATCCACAGGGGATTAGTTCCAGGACCAAAGTCCACAGATGCGCAAGTCCCTTACATACAATGGTATAGAACACTGCGTAGAGTGCTTCCATTAATAAGGATGACAGTATATCTGAATGTCATCCTAAGGATACCATTCCCTGGTTTAGACATCTTTCCATGGCTTCCTAAAGCCTATAGGATACGAACTCTTAGCTCAGCATTCAAGTCATGTCCGTTCCAGACCCTGACCCATCCTGCTTCCTTGCTGTCTTGCTGCCTTGCTGTCTCATGCCTCCCTGCATGCTCACCCTGCCCCCTAAACGCCTTTATAGCTTTCAAAGCATCATAGCTTTCAAGATTCAGCTAAACCCACTTTCTGTGGTAGCTCTTGCCTGTTTTTCCCCTAGGAGGCCCAGACCAGAGACAGTTCACCATCCCTCTACAGCACATCTGTCTTGGTACCCAACGCTCAGTTGTTCACATGTCTTTCCCCTCTTCTAGTGTCTGAGTGCCTTGGAGCTGGAGACTGTAACACCCACATTTGCATTTTCAGTGCCTCAGATAGTGCCTGGCACTGAGGAGTAAATGTTCGTGGGATGGCTGAATACCCAGCTCACATGACTCCTTTATCCTGTTGGCTTCCCTGTTCTCCCATTTTCTCATTCTTCCTCTCATATTGTTCATTTCTCACTCTTCCAAAGTCCCTTGGACTTTGCTCACAGTGTTACTGGACGGGGGACCTAGCCCTCCGAGTCTGTCTAGGGCCCGCCGGTAGTATGTGGGTTCTTGACTTCAGGCAGGAAAGGTTGCACAGCAGGAGTCCAGGGGATTTTGAGAAGACACTTACTAAAGCTGGGGACAGTGAAACAAGGCCGTGCCCAGGACAGAAGGAGCTACGGGAGACTGCCCTGGCCTCTAGAAACCTTGTGGGAAGGGAAGAGCCCACACTGGGAAGTCAGAGGAACCAGCCTTGGGGGCAGGGGCAGAGGGTGAGCCCGGGACAAGCTGCCGCTGCCCACTGCTCCCCTGGTTGCAAGTCTCATGGGGGCCCTTAGAGTTTAGGAGATGTACACCTGTGGGTGAAGACAAGGAGGAGGGCGAAGGGAAAGGCTCAGGTGTGCCTCAGGGAGAGAGAGCACCCAGGCTTGGTCCTTTGTTGTGAGGAGTTTTTAAGGTTGGGAGTTTAGGGGAGGCTTTAGGGGAGGTGTTAGGGGAGGATCTCAGTAGAATATTCCTCAGCTTTTCCAGGTGTGCCCTTGCAGGTTTGTGGTCTGTGCTGATTGGTCAGCGCCAGGGCAGGGGGTCACTGGTTGTGGCAGCTGGTCCTGCCATCCCCTGCCTGGTTTGGCTGCTTTTCTGGGCCTGGAGCTGAAATACAACTGAAGCCTAGGTGTCATCTCTAGGGAGGTGACCTTCAGTACCTGGCTGTCAACTGCTGAGCCAGTCCTTGCAGCTGTCTGTCTCAGTCTCCCCATTCTACCTGCCAAGCCGTTTTCCTAGCTCCTTACTATCACAGGACACAGACGGAACAAAGGTGCCGTCTAATCACCGGCTGCATGCACGCTCACAGAATTCCTCAAGGATAGGCAGTATGCATTTTTTAGATACATGGAAGACACATCAAAGAGCTCAACTGATTGATAAACAAATTGTCCAGTTGATTGAATGAACAAGTAAAATACCTTGTAAATTGCACAAGGTAGAGTTTTTCTTTTGCTTTGTGTATTGGGTTTTTGATGTTGTTGTTTTGTTTTGCATTGTTTTACTTTGCTCCAGGACATTTTAGAGAGCGAGAAGAGAAGATACAGAAAAGCTATTTGGAGCACACACCGAGAAGAATGAGCACGAGTTGGGAAGCAGGAGCACCACTGACCAGCTTCTGAGTTTGGGGTGAGGTCCCATGACTTGTTCTTTGGGGCCAATGGGAGGAGGGAGTACGAGAAACCAGAAATCAGCCCATCATTCCCAGCTGCTTACAGAGGCCTCCCATTGTGAGTCCTACTGCTCACGTAAAGAGAGAAAAGAGACAAGAGACACAAAAACCTGTCAAAAATCTCCAAACGGTACATTTCTGTTTTATGCCCAGTCCCATCCTCAAGGAATTTACAATGTACTTTCAGTTATAATCGGTCCAAACATTTGTCCTCAGGGTAGTTTAACGTAATAAGGGAAATAATGCACGGAAAAGAGCGTGGGCTAGCTTCAGACCAGCCAGAGGGGAGCCCCTGGCTTGACCTTTGCTCCTTACAGAAGCCTAGAGTCTCTGAATCTGTTTCCTAAGCCATAAAACTCAGCATGAGACCACCTCCACATGGGACAGGTATGAGAATCAATAAGATAATATTGGCCTGACCAGGCAGTGGCGCAGTGGATAGAACATCAGACTGGGGCGCGGAGGACCCAGGTTTGAGACCCCGAGGTTGCCAGCTTGAGTGCGGGCTCATCTGGTTTGAGCAAGGTTCACCAGCTTGAACTCAAGGTCACTGGCTTGAGCAAGGGGTCACTCGGTCTGCTGTAGCCCCCCAGTCAAGGCACATATGAGAAAGCAATCAATGAACAACTAAGGTGCCACAACGAAGAATTGATGCTTCTCATCTCTCTCCCTTCCTGTCTGTCTGTCCCTATCTGTTCTCTCTCTGTCTCTGTCATAAAAAAGAAAAGATAATTATGTAAATGGGGGAACAGAATGTCTGGCCATCCCCAAATTATGACCGTCCCCATCAAAGCCACCACTCTTTGAATTACAAACTTCAAAACACCTTCAAGGGAAATATTTTTCTCGTTTAAACTGTATTAGGAGCCCAAGTTATTACATCAGGAGAATACTTAAGAAAAATACATGTGTTAAAAGTGTTAGATTCCCCACAGGGCTCTCAATAAATCCTTCCTGACTGACAAACGCAGCATCAGAGCGTAATAATCACAGAGATAGAAAGAGATAACCGTGTAAAAACAGCCGTGGAGTCAGCACAGCATAACGATTATACATCAATAAGGATGTTATTTTTAAAAAGCAACAGTGACAGCCACTGGAAGTCATTTGAAAGAAAACAAATCAGGTCTTCTTTTATTGCTACAAATTTATATGAACACCTAGAGGCACAGGATTCAAAATACTGGCATCTAACTGGTCAAATTGCTAAGTCGGAAGCAGAAGTGCTTCATGTATTCAGGATGTTGTCCCTTTTAGCCACAGGACTCCAGGAGCCAGAGATACAGCACCCGTGACTGAGGCGCCCGCTAGAAGGCATCTTAGAACATCACTGCCCCAAGGGCATGGTTCACCTAATGAATGTTTATAGAGCATCACATGTTCCAGGTACATGCTGGGCTTGGGGACACAGAGATGGACAGATTGAGATTTCTGTGCTCAAGAGGAGAGGTCAACCTATTAACAAAGAATCGCAAGCTGGTTGACCCTAAGGTCTGTGCAGGACATGGTCACACAAAGAAAGACGTGGTCCAGGCCCTGCTTAGAGCGTTGTCCTGAAAACTCCAAGGTCACTGCGGGTTTGATCCCCGGTCAGGGCACATATGGAAGCAACCAATGAATGAATAAGTGGAACAACAAATGAATGCTTCTGTCTCTCTCTCTTTCTCTCTGTCTCTATCTATCTAAAATCAATCAATAAATAATTTTTTTAAAATGATGTGGTCCATTTAACCTGAATAATTAAGGGAATATTTCTCTAAGGTAGTAACAACTGAGCTGAACCTTAAAAGATAAGACAGTTGTCGCACCAAGAGAAGGTAAGAGCAATCCAGGCAGTGGAACCCTGAGACAAAGGCCCAAAGTCCAAACAGAGGGGTGAAATCAGGGAACTATGGGGAGTTCCTAAGAACTGGGACGTTTATCAGTCACACATAATAGATGTATATTATGTGTTCATACATGTATACACACATGGATAATGTATATAGTTTGAAATATATACATATCTATGTATAATTGTGAAATTGGCAGCAAATAATTATTTCCCTTTGTTGATGCATCTTCCCTAGTTTATGAACTCGTTGGGTTCACTTAATTTTTTTTTTTTTTTGTATTTTTATGAAGTGAGAAGTGGGGAGGCAGACAGACAGACTCCCTCATGCGCCCACCCAGGATCCACCCAGCATGCCCACCAGGGAGGAGGTGATACTCTGCTCATCTGAGCCATTGCTCCTTTGCATCTGGAGCCATTCTAGTGCCTGAGGCAGAGGCCATGGAGCCGTCCTCAGTGCCCAGGGCCAACTTTGCTCCAAGGGAGCCCAGGCTGCATGAGGGGAAGAGAGAGACAGAGAGGAAGGAGAGGAGGAGGGGTGGAGAAGCAGATGGGCGCTTCTCCTGTGTGCCCTGGCTGGGAATCGAACCCGGGACTTCCACACACTGGGCTGATGCTCTACCACTGAGCCAGCCAGCCAGGGCCTCACCTAGTACTTTTATATCAAACACCTGGAGTTTTACTGGTGACAGGTCATTTCATGGCCCTCAGTTGTCAATGCCTTGCTCCTCACAGGTTCTTGAATTCATATGAGACAGGCCGCCCACAGTTATAAAAGTCCTGGGAGGGACGGAAAGGAGGGTAGGTGGAGGTACGGACACACTTCTCAGTGGCCCAGCAAAATAACCCAACCTCCTGGGGAGAGAAATATTTTAGAATTGTCAGAATATGGTTCTGTATTCCACAATATAAAAACAGAAAATTTTCCATCCAGATAAAAAATAAAAACCAAGAAAGACACACGAATTTGTGGAGAGACCACAACACACGGGGTGCCGTGCCACTGCAGGGCATCTTTCTCATGCTGCAGAAAGAGCCAGTAAGTTGCACGTGGGCTGCCACCGCAGACATCCCGCTATGGCTTTAGTGTGTCCTCTCCCCTCCCCCCCGGAACCTGAGATAAGAGGAGGAGAGGTCAGAAAACAGAGTGCAAGTATCCGCTATGCTGTTAACAATGGTGCTTTTTAGGTGTCTTTGACATGGCCATATGGTTGCATTAAAATTGCCTTTGCAAAATGTCGTCTACCCAGTTTTACATCCTAGACCTGTCATTAAATGGTTATGCGACCTTCCCCAAGGTCACATCACTTCTCTGGGCTTCTCATTCCTCTTCTGTAAAAAATGAGGACCGGGACCGGATCCCCTCCAAAGGCAGCTCCCGTCCTGAAGGTTGATAACTCCAACTTTCCTGTTCCCCCCACACCTGCTTATCCCAAGCCTCTTCTGGCACTGCCAACAGATTGTCTCAGGCAGCAGCAATCTAAACCCCCATCCCCAAAGGCACACGGGTGACTTCCCGGTCCAAACAGCACAGCTCAGCTGTAATGCTCCCATGGGCTCCTCTGGTCAGTGTCTTGGCCTCCACTTGGGGCAAACGTGTGCTGAACGTGGAGCTGCAGGACAAGGACCGCGGCTGCTCACAAAGTGCTAACTTGAAAATCGAAGTTGACCTTGCCCTCTGTGGTTTCATTTCCTGCCCAGAAATCGAGCTCGGTGCTGCAGATGGCACCAAGATGACAAACACGCTGAGACAGGTTCTGCGTTCAGCCTGGCTTCCTGCGCTGTGACACACCAGTCCACACTGCAGGACTCCTCTTCCTGGGGCTCAGGCAGAAGCACGGCGCCCTGGGTGTCACACACCTGGAGGAAATGAGCGGGAAGGGTACCCTGGAGTCGGCATTAGGGGGAGCCCACCAGCAGCGGTTTCCAGCCCCACAGAACCCACCAGGGAAGAAAAGAGGAGGACCCTGGGGGTTCTAGGCAGAAGGCACCAGGTATGAGGCATGCAGCTACACTGAGCACCTTCCAGGAGGACCACAATGTCACCAAGCGAGAGCCCACGCCCAGCTCAGCAACACTGGGGCACAACCTCCTGCTGGGGTGGTGAGCACTGTCTGTCTATTGTAAGGGCACCTAAGGCAGTGTTTGAAAGCATGAACTATAAAGCCAGAGGCCTGGGTTCAAGGTCCATCCCTGCCCTTCACCACCTCTGCGTCCGGAGCTCCCCAAGCCTAGGCTTCCTCATCCAGGAAATGCTCATCGTAGAATCTGATCATAAAGGTCACTGCAAGGATTAAAGAGGAGAATGAACTTAAAGCACTAAGTTGTAGCTGTGCATACACAGAGCTGTGCTCAGCCAAACCTGAACCTGAGACTAAAGGAAAATCAATAGTACGGTTCCTGTCTTTATTGCAAATTCTGGTATTTTATTCATCACGAATTTTTTGCATTTTTTTTTTATCAAGTGAGAGGCAGGGAGGCAAAGAAACAGACTTCCACATGCATCTTAAGCAGGAACTACTGGGAAACCTTCACCTGGGGCTGATGTTCTGCCCATCTGGGGGCTGCTGCTCTGTTGCTCAGCAACCAAGCTATTTTAGGGCCTGAGGTGAGGCTATGGAGCCATCTACAGCACCTGGGGCCAACTTGCTCACTCAAGCCATGGCTGTGGGAGGGGAAGAGAAAGGGGTAGGGGTGGTGAAGCAGATGGACACTTCTCCTGTGTGCCCATGACCAGAAATCAAACCCGGGACTTCCACATGCCAGGCCGACGCTCTATCACTGAGCCAGCCAGCCAGGGCTCCATTTTTTTCATTAAAAAATTACATATATTGCCCTAGCTCTCTCTTTCTCTCATCCTGCTCTCTCTATTGCCCCAGCTCTCAAAACATAAAAAAATAATTAATTTAAAATTATTACCCTAAAGTATTAGTTATCTTGATGACTGAGAGTGTTTTTGGCATCCCTAAAATCTCGTGCACTCAGCTAAGAACTCAGTAAATACTGGCTGCCATCATCTTACCATCATCACACAGTGACTGCACGCCACAATTCAGTACTTCATTATCTAATGCCCTGTATTAGTCATTGTTCCAAGTGCTTATTACCTGTTCCCCAACTAATCTGTTCACTTATTAAGAGCAGTATTGTGACATAAGTCTTTTATCCCTAAAATTGCTGAGTGCATATGAGAGCCAAGTAAGTACACATCCAGCGATGGCTTGTAGCCTGCAGCACACAATTTACCACTCTATTGTTCTTCAGGTTTTTTTCATGTATTTAAAGGTTTCACTTCATGATTCTGGAGGGGAACAATGACACCTGACATTTATCCTGTGCCATGTCTGGCACAAAGTTGGGGGGACAGAATCAAAGAAGTGGCAGGGACCTCTGAGTTCGTCTAATGCCACCTGTTTGCCTTACAAATAAATTATTTGATGGCCAAAGAGGTTGCACGATGTAGCCAGACCTGTTAGTGATCACGCTGGGACAAGAATTCAGGCCTCCTGGGCTCTTCGCCCTCCAGGACTTTGTCATTGTTTTTTTTTGTTTTTGTTTTTGTTTTTTTATCTCTCTAGTACAGCATCAAGCACAGAGTTTTGCATGTGGGAAAAATTCAAAGTGATGTAGAATATTGATTTCGGAAACATGTATTCTTTGTGTAAAGGGGAGAAGGGACTGAAGGCTTGGGACAGTAGATGTCTGTTAACAAACACGAAGATCCTGGCTTAGCGCAGCAAGGTGGTTACGAGAACACTGAGTGGCTATGTGACCTTGGGTGAAATTAAGGGTCTTCATTTAATTAATGGTACTCACACATACAATTGTGAAAAATTACACAAAACAAAAACATTTCAAGAGTATGGCAGGCTTCCTCACACATAGTAAATGCTCCACAAATACTGACCATTATCGCTATTCTAAGAGTAAGCCCTGAGAGCTAGGCAGGCTACAGGGCAGAAGGACAGAGTTGGATGTAGGGCTGGGTAACATAGCCACGTTTTTATATTATGGTGGGTCAAGATCGGTAATGGGGGTGGGGGGGCTAAATGATCAATAAGCACTTATAATTTTGCTTTATCTATTCCATGAAGCCTTATAAATAATTATAATACCCAATGTATTTGGGGGGATCTCAGTCCCATATAACCATGACAGGGACTCCACACACACACACACACACACACACACACACAGAGAGAGAGAGAGAGAGAGAGAGAGAGAGAGAGAGAGACACACACACAACCAGCTGCCTAGCTCCTGAAATCATACAGATTTCAAAAAGCACCAGGAGCCCAATTCAGCAGACTGTCAAAAGGGACCTGTCATAAGAGTCAAGAAGGCCTAACTATAATTCCATTTTCAGTTCCATTTCAAGAGAAAACAAACTGTATTAGCAAGGATGCCGATCGATGAGCAGAACCCCAGACAAATATAATAAGACGCTCTGCAACTTGGAATGTCCCCGGCACTGGAACAACGAAGACAGCCCCCCAGGGAGACCAGCCGCGCAATTGAGTTCTCACAATACGTTACCTTGTGTCACTCTTTTTTGCCTTCAGCACAAAGGAAGACTGAGCCTAAGCATCCATGGCTCCACAGGAAGACGGGAGGGAGAAGCCCGTGTGAGAGCCTCCTGCCTTTCAGTCCTTACAAGCGTGCGGGGAAGACACAGACATGGAGGTCCTAAAATTCCAGCCAAAGACCCCCCACATTTTGCATGTTTGCTGCCTCTTTATTCCACAATTATCTCAAACCACTTCACCCTGTCTGACGGTAGCATCTCAGAGAAGAGGCTGGGAGTTCACGGAGACCACAAAACCTTTTTTAAAAGAGCACTAAATAGTCAAAGCACTTTGGTCAGAAAAATGAGGGGAATTACAAATCAAACTGTTTTATCATCCTGGGTGAAACCCTCTTATAGACAAAAAAAAAAAAAAAAAAAAAAAAAAATATATATATATATATATATATATATATATATTTTTTTTTTTTTTTAATAAATCAAGATGTGGCCACGAACGGAACCTGACAGGCTCAGGGAAAGCCTACACAATGGCCTGGTGAACTCAGGGAACTAAGGTAAACACAGGATGGTCTAAATCAAACCTTTCTAACTAAAAGCAGTTGATGGTGGGTAGTCATGTCCTAGGGAAGAACTTTCTCCAAACAAAGGTAATGTTTGCTCTTACTCAAGCCATCTGCTATCTTTTACATCTACGATAATGCACCTGATAACATGCCTTTGGAATGTAAGGGGGTCAGACATCCCATGGGAGCAGAAGCAACAGACCCCTCATTGTTATTGTTATGTGAACCACTAACTGTTAACTGTCTTGTTCCTGCCTATGTAAAGAAGTTTCAGCATATGCACTTTTACTTTTTACCCAATCCCAGCGATTTCCTGTTTTGCTCTCTCCCGCCTCCCTAATCTATCACCAATCCATTTCATGTGACCCCTTAAGTCTTCCCCTTTGATTCTGATGTTTAAAATAAGTGGTGGAACTGCCATTTTCTGGAGCACTGCCTCAACTCGTGAGACTTTGCTCCCCGGCAATTGTCGACAGTTTGGCTCAAATAAACTCATAAGAATTCTTACAGGTTCAGAAGTTTTTTTACGTTGACACTCTATTGGCCATCTGAAAGCTCTCTTATAACTCAAGGTTCCCCAAAAGCCATGTAGTATCCTAAATTAGATCCTAACACACACAAAAAATGGCCATGAGTGAATGAAGTGGCCAAACCCAGAGCCCACACTTCAGTTGATAGCATAGCATCAATGCTATTTCTTAGTTTTGACAAATGTTCCACGATTACATTAGTTGTTAACATTCGGAGAAACCAAGTGAAGAAGCGATCGAATCTCTGTATTTACCTTTGTAACTTTTCTATAAATCTAAAATTATTCCAGAGTTTATTTAAACATAGCGTGACAGTGTAGAGCCCACCTGTTCTTCCCGACATTGTCTGGTCTTGCAGATAGAAGATGTTTGGTGGAAGTCCCAAGTGTATGTGTTCTCTTTCCATAGGTTGTACATGTTCTTGAATAACCTCCAGTCCAAATATTTTGCCTTACTGGTCCAAGAAACCACCCAGATGCCCCAGAAACCAACAATGTTTCCATCTATATTCTCTCCCAGACTGCCTTGTCTACCTAAGGTGGCCACGTGTTCATGTTGTCTCAGGGGCTTTTTCAAGATTGATCAGCAGACCCATGGTGGATGTGGGCACAGTCAAGGATGTTTCTCAGCCTCTTGGCCACCTTGCCTCTGAACCCCCTTCCTATGTTTGGGAGCCCGTACCCAGAAGGCAGAGCTGGCCTCCCTCCGGGAAGACGGGCGATGACAGATCTGCTTCCCTGCGGCTGGAGGGCTGGCCAGGATCTCGGCTTCCCCGTGGGTGCACCTAGTCCAGGCCTGGAATTGGACACCAGTCATACCAAAAAGCAGGAATCACACAGAACCCATCCTGGCAATGGGGACAGTTCCATCCAGCTTCCTGATATCCTGGTGGTGACAGGCTCAGGGGCAGTCCCAGCATTTACTGTCAGGGGTGGGGGGACATGGGGACAGTATCTGTGCTCAGAGGGGCAGTGCTGGGTCATCACCAGACCAGTTCTCTGGCACAACTGGAATAATAAAAGTCAAAGCCAGGCCCTTTGACCTTTCTGGAAATTCTAGGAGCCGGGGCCCACTTCACCACAGTCATACAGGTCTCTCGGCTCAGCACGGTCCTGTGCTCAGTCTAACACACTACTGTCCACCTTCCAAGTCTTCACATTTTTGGCAGAGGCCTCACATTTTCATTTTTGCACTGGGCTGTGCAAATGACTTGGCCAATCCAGCGTGAGCTCGCTGATACGCTTTAGGTCGAGGTGCCCTTAGCCTGTGTGTGCCATGTAGCATCCACCGGGTACAAGAACAAACGTCGGAGACTTTCAGGAGTATAGATGTAACTTTATTGGCCAGTTTTACCTGCGCAGGGGCAAATTCCCGAGGTGTCCAGAGACACCGTGCTCACAAGGAGCTACAGATGGGAATCGCACCTAGCGCTCACAGCTAAATCTTTTTATAAGCTAAGCAAACAAGCCTATACAGAAGCAGATGTGGCGGTAACCTATTTGCTAAGGGGGCTGCACAAAGCATAGCAACAGGGGCTGGGGTCTAGCTCATTGGCGAATTCCAAACCTAAACTTCTGATAAGGGTCTTTTAACCAATAGAATGCAAACGTTTGTCTCTTTTTCTTTTTCTTTTTTTCTCTCTCAGCTTCCCAGAGTCCCTATCTGTCTCTGCTTCTTGAACGACCTTGGGCATGTTACTCCTATCAGAACAGGAGCAGGACCTGCCTGTAACCCTTAAGTTCCCTGTTCCATTAGTGCCCTGCTTATTTTCTGATCTTCTCTTGGTCCTTACATGCCACTGAACCCTTTGGCAGCCTGGTGAAACCTTCGAAGTGTATAAAGAATGTTTTTAAACGCACAAAATAAAATACATAGGAAGCCAATTATATTGAATTACAGTTAGACTATTTTTTTAAATGTATGATACCATAATGTTAGCTTTTTTATTAGTGCATTAAATAAACCCATTGGCAGGTCTAGCACACAGCAGTAGTGAGTATAAACAATCTTTTGGAATGTTCGCGACAACTGAAATGTGACTTGAAAACATCGATGATTTCTAAGGGTAATAAAGTCAGTTTCCTTGGTTTGTTGCCTACATTATTAAAGAAATGCTCAATAACGTGAGGCGTTTTTTTTTTTTAAGTAATCCATCCAAGTCACAGAACCCCTAAATTTTAATTTAAAAAATTTTAATTTAATCTTAAAACTTAATTAATTCAAATTAAATTTAAATAAGTTCCTTTTCTGCTTCAATCAACCAAAGCTGTTATTGTGTTGATTATCGCAGAGAAGCCTGTAGGAAGCGAGGACCCAACCTGACCCAGGCTCCACGGCAGAGTTCTCCATGGAGAACAAGCAAACAGAATGGTCACTGTGGCCCTGGAGGAGCCTCAATGGATCCAACACAGCTCCGCCCTCAACTGTTAGCATCTTAAAGGAGTAAGTGTCCATGGTGACACCCCTGAGTGCTGTCTGAAGACACATGGCAAGGAGTGGCTTAAACCAAGAGATCTAGATGGCCAGACAAGTGGGGATCCCTTCTGGCTGGGAAGAGGAACCCCTAGTGACGGGTCCACGTTAGGAGAAGGGCGATCAGAGGCACAGCAGTGTAACTGTTGCTTCACAGCCCACAGCAAGCTAACAGAGTGTTGAAGAGCCCCCCTTCCCCTAATCCCCAAGTCCTAAGCCAGGATTCTTTGTTCTAGCCCAGATCACCTCTCAAATTTTACAACAGCAGTTTGGTTTTTGCAGATCTCAGAGGAAAGACAATCAAAACATACCCCTCCACTACCACCATATACTATTTTCTCGTCCAGTCCCACACTTCCTTTTGAGAGAGGGATCTCAAAAGCCCGCCAAGGCAAAAGGAATATCTATCTTACAGGCACACTTGAGAAGCCTGGCTTTGCCTAACCAGAGTAGAAAGCAATCCTCTTGCAGGTGGATATCTTGAACCTGTCAAAGTGGATTCAAATCCACGATGATACTTGAATTCCGGGCACATGTCATCTTTTCTATTTAACAGTTGAGGAAACTGAGGTCAGAGAGGTGGTGGCTTGCTCAAGGTCACAGAAGGCGAAAGAAACCCCAGATTTCTTGCTTCTGAGTGCAGTCCTTCCCTCAGGCCACGCCTCTCCTCTGAGCAGATGGTAACAAAGGGGGGAGGGCTCTGAAAGGGAAGTACATTCATGCAGATCATCCGAAACCAAGACACCCACACCCCAAACTCAGGACAGCAGGTGCCAGCTCCGAGAGGAGAGTCTCAAAGGGGAACACAGATCACCGAAATTTCTGGCCCTGATGGGGCTTCTGTTGGAGCCCCCAGCCCAGGAGAGAATTCACATCACGGGTAACCAGCTTCACGCCCCCCCACCTCCCCAGCCCCGCCCACTCATAACAACAGCAGCAGCAGGAAAAGGGCTTTGTGAAACACAGAAATAAACAAACTTGCTATTTTTAGCCAGACCACAGCTGGGAGAGCCTCATTATTTGCCTTTTAGCTGCAGCATTCTGAGGGAGGAGGGGTCAGGGCGGAGAGGTGGGGACCAGGACAACAAGGGGCAGTCACACTAAAAGCCAAAATTTCCATTGCTGAAGCTAATTACATGCAGGCTACAGAAGCCAATGTCCAGCCTGGAAGTCTCTGGAGCCTGCCGGTCTGAAAGAACCAGAGCACGTCAACCAGGAAGCCAGCCCGGGACTGGGCTCTTTTCTGGCCATATATAGAAGTAAAGAATCTTGGACCCACATGGCTGTCAGAGCCACTAAAAGCCAGGCGACTCCATCAGAGAAGGGGAAGACGAGCTTGTAGGTGGAGACCTTTCTCCTCGGAACCCGGGCTACCGCTGGAACCTGTGTGAACCGCTCAGGAGCTCAAGAGCCAGCATCTTCCAGGCTTAGGGTCCGTGTTGAGACTCCTCCACGGGTCAGCTGCGTGTTCCCCGCCCGGCCCTCGCTGACAGCTGGCCACATCAGGAACTCAAGGAGGGACAAGGCTGATGCTGGAAGTGGGGAATCAGAGGGGCCATGGGTCCTCCCCTCTGTTTGTTCGGAACAGGGCCGGCCCTCATAAGAAGGGGTGTCCAGGGCTGCCCCCGAAGAGGGGCAGAAAGGTCTTTTCTTATCAGTGTCACAGCAGCTTGAGGAGAGGTGCACACCTGATCGGACGTCAGCAGGGCCTCGTCAGCAGTGTTCCTGTCACATGCCCTGACCCTGGGTCCCCTTTGATTATGTCCTTTTTCCCTCTGTGTCCCCTGTGAAGCCAGTATCCACGGCCATCATCACAGCTGCCTTGCCTATGCAGGTTCACATTAGATTCGGACAGACGGTTATGAAACAACGGAGCCAATAACTGATGGGCCATTAGCTTTAATCCTAGCTTGCACCCAGCAGGCAAGTAAAAACACACACTGGGCTCAAAACCCACTCATTCAGTGCTCTCAAAGCTACTGACTTATCCGAGTTTCCTAGAATCAAAGGTTTCTAGCTCACTAGCCTTACTCACCTCTGTTCCCCATCTCTCTGATACAAAGTCACTTATCTGAGGCAAAATGGGATTCCTCATGAGAGTGCACCACTCACATCATGCAATCAGTCAAAGACGTGGGGAAAAGCTCAGTCTTAAAACTAAGCCTTAGGCTATAACCACCCTGCCTGCTTATAGCCTGTCCCCCACACACAGTACAAACTATAAGCAAACAAACATATATATCATATTTAAAAACTTTTTTCTTTTTTTTCTGAAGTTGGAAACGGGGAGGCAGTCAGACAGACTCCCGCATGCGCCCGACTGGGATCCACCCGGCATGCCCACCAGGGGGTGATGCTCTGCCCATCTGGGGCATTGCTCTGTTGCAACCAGAGCCATTCTAGCACCTGGGGCAGAGGCCATAGAGCCATCCTCAGCACCCAGGCCAGCTTTGCTCCAATGGAGCCCTGGCTTCAGGAGGGAAAGAGAGAGAGAGAGAGAGAGAGAGAGAGAGAGGAGAGGGGGAGGGGCGGAGAAGCAGATGGGCGCTTCTCCTATGTGCCCTGGCCGGGAATCGAACCCGGGACTCCTGCACACCAGGTCGATGCTCTACCACTGAGCAAACCGGCCAGGGCCCGCATTGGCCTTTTAAGAGGGTGCCTGAGTCTCTGAGATCTCCTGTCCCTTTCTGACAGACAGAAACCTTGCCTCTTTTCACCACCAAATATTATATGGGCACGTCTTCTAGGCTCCGGTGCTCTAGGCTATGGTGTCCAGCCTGGGGCTTAGGACCCACATCTCTCAGGGCTAACCTTCCCCATAGCTGAGAAGTCCCTTGAGTCCTTCAGATGGCTGCTCACTCTTGGGTGTTGGGATAGCCCTTTTTACATCTCTTCCCTTCCTATCAGTCTCAGTGTGACTTCTTCTGTGAATCCTTGGTTATAGACTCCTCTTCATTTAGTCCTGACTTGGTTTTTCAGGATGATTGTTCTTAGATTTAGTTATAACTCCAGTTTAGTCCTGAGAGGAGGCCAACATCCCTCTTCATGCCCAGTCCCAAACAGGCCTTCAGTTCTACGTGAGGAGAGAGAATTTCAGACCGCGAGGCTGTACGTAGCAGGAGGGAGTCCAGTGCTTTGGAAGCTCACACGCAGCACAGGCACAGGAAGGGCCCACGCTGGCCCATGCTCTCCCATGAACCAAGAAGGGCTCCATGCATGTTCACTGAGCCATCCCCCTCCCCATCCCCCCCCCCCCCACGCAGAGCTTGCAGTCCAGTGTGGGGAGCAAACAAGTAGGCAAATTCATTGTTGCAGGGCATGCTCCAAGACACACAGGCCCAGAGTGCTGTGGAAATACAAGGACTGGCTTCCACCTGAGTCTTGGGGAACCCAGGAGATTCCTTCAGAGCTGATGGTGGCTGAACCGGGGCCCGGACAGGCAGAGACTGGGTAGGGGTCCAAGTGTCTCCTCAAATGATCCCCATGGAGGGCTAGCTCTCAAATATATAATATCATGGCAAGAGAACATAGCAGGGCTAACATGTGTAAGAACTTAACCCCGGCACCTCAAAGAGAGTTGATTTCTGCCTCCCAATACTATTTACCATGTTACCCAGTAACGTGTACTGAACCAACTGCTGTCAAATTGTAAGTGTTAGTCAAATAAGTTTTTAAATATGATGTATATGTTTGCTCGCTTATACTTTGCATTGGGTGTGGGGGACAGGCTGTAAGCAGGCAGGGTGGTTATAGCCTAAGACTTAGTTTTAAGACTAAGCTTTTCCCCACACCCTTGACTGATTGATTGCATGATGTGGGGTGGTGCACTCTCATGAGGAATCCCATTACGCTTACTCTCTCTGGGTTCCTGAGATTAGCATTAGAGAGGAGAGCAGAGAGGAGGGCAGATAAAGGCCACGTGGAGGAGAGGAGAAGCAGCCAAAACGGCAGAATGCTAAAGGAGAAACCAGTTTGTGCAGAGAAAAGGAGATGGGGAACAGAGGTGAATAAGTCTGGTGAGCTAGAAACCTTTGATTCTAGGAAACTCGGATAAGTCAGTAGCTTTGTGAGCACCGAATGAGTGGGTTTTGGAGCCCAGTGTGTGTTTTTACTTGCCCACCGGGTGCAAGCTAGGATTAAAGCTAATGGCCCACCAGTTCTTGGCTTCATTGTTTCATAACCGTCTGTCTGAATCTAATGCGAACCTGCGTGGGCCAGGCAGCTGTGATGGTGGCTGTGGCTACTGGCTTTACAGTAAGAAAGTGTCATCATTTGTTGGAGTGTGAGTGTCCACAACTAACAACGTAAGCCCTCGGCTCTCAGGGCTGGGAAGGATCATAGGGCTCTCCATCCTCCCAGCAGGCAGAACAGTCCTCCACTGTGTCCTCATCATGTCCCCATCAGGTGCTTGTCCACCCTCTGCTCGAACTGCTGCAGTGATGGACAGCTCTCCACTGACCAGGCGGTTAGCTAGCCAATTAGTTAGTGAGTTACTTTTAAAAGCAGGAGCTGGAGTAGATAGTGATCTCCTATCAGGCTGGAATTTCTGACTTCAGCCTCCTAGTCTTTCCACACCCCACTGAATCCTGCACAGTCCACCAGATTAACTTTGAGAGTAGTCAGTCCATTGTTCATAAATCTGCAGGGACCCCAAATGACCAACACACAAATTCTTCTACTCACTCACTAAAAGACTAGACTAGCCCATATCAAAATGCAGCATTGGTTATCACTGGTCACCAGGTATATAGATGATATTTCTTCTCCTTCATACTTTTAGTCTTTCTCTAGTTTTCTACTTGAGAGTCATCAAATAATTAATGTTATTTATAAAAATGTTCTAGCTCGTTTATTCCTTCTCTATGCCTGTGTTTATGTGTTACCAACCTAGAAACCTGTCAGTTTTCCCACCTTTAAAGTCTTCCACACCTTTTACATTCCAGCCAACCAAACCCAATAAAGAAGGTTTCCATGAGTGCTCTAGCACTTACTGCCCTTAAATCCAAATTATAAAATTAAGCACTTCATTATAAGCAGCTTTCTACTTTAGGCTCATCACCTCATAGGTCAGTTCTGATTTGACTATAAATTCCTCAAGCACCATGAGAAGGTGTCTACTGAGCAGAGGTTATTGTAGATTCTCGATAAATAGTTGCTCAGCTGGTTAGAGCACAACTTTAATGAGGTCTCACATGTCATCTGATCCTATGCTTCTCAAACTGTGGTGCCCACATCCCCGGAGGTACACAGAGAAGTGCGTCAAGTGTATACAAAGCCACAGATGTTGAATAATGTCTTCCTAGAGCAAAAATGTCCTTCCCTTTAGGAATAATTTGATGGAAAAGTTTGAGGAGCACTTTTGTAGCCCGCTTTTCTCCAAGTGTAGAAATTCCCCTGTAAAGCCGGTATCCATGGCCACCATCACAGCCACCTGCCCCATGCAGGTTCACATTGGATTCAGACAGATGGTAATGAAACAACAGAGCTGTTGGGAAGATAAAATATATTATGCTCACTTTGTTAAAGATGACGTTGCCCACGTGAGGCCATCACCCAGGTGATATTAATGTGTGTTGAGAATCCTTGTAGCCTGGGGCTTGGTTTTGGGATTAAGCCTTTCCCACCCTTTTTGATGTGGGGCGGTACAATCCAATCATGCCTCAGAGAAGTGACTTTTGTATTAGAGACTTCCCTATTTTGTATATTGGATTAAAGGTTTGGATTTCTACACTATAAAATGGGGGCAGAACGGAAGCTTGCTCTCTTGGTTCCTGAGATTATGATTAGCATGAGAGAGCAGAGGGAGCAGAGCAGAGAGCAGAAAGAGGCCATGTGGCCAGTAGAAGCAGCCAAGATGGCGGAGTGTTCAGTGAGAGGCCAGTTTGTGCAGTTTGATGCTGGAGAAGGAAGGAGATGGGGAACAGAGGTGAATAAGTCTGGTGAGCTAGAAACCTTTGATTCTAGGAAACTCGGATAAGTCAGTAGCTTTGTGAGCACTGAATGTGTGTGGGTTTTGGAGCCCAGTGTATGTTTTTACTTGCCCGCTGGGTGCAAGCTAGAATTAAAGACTATGGCCCACCAGTTTGTGGCTCTGTTGTTTCTTTACCGACTGTCTGAATCCAATGTGAACCTGCATGGGCCGGGCTGCTGTGATAGCAGCCCTGGCCTTGGCTCCTGGCTTTACAGGAGCCAAAAACTGGTGGGCCAATTTTATAAATTCTCCTGGCCTCCTCCACCTGGCCTTTCTCTGCTCTCCTCTCTAATACTAATATCAGGAACTGAGAGAGCAAGCTCCCAGTCTACCCTACTTTATAATGTAGAAATCAAAATCTTTATTCCAATACACAAAATAGGAAAGTCTCTAATACAAAGTCACTTATCTGAGGCATGATGGGATTGCACCACCCCACATCAAAATGGGTAGGAAAGGCTTAGTCCTAAAACCAAGCCCCAGGCTACAAGGATCCTGCCTGCCCACAGCCCGCCCCCAACACACATTAATATCACCTGGGCAATGGGCTTCCACATGGGCAGTGCCATCTTTAACAAAGTGAGCATACTATATTTTATCTGCCCAACGTCTCCTGAGGCCGATGCCCATATTCTGCCTAAATTATCTACTTTATACTTTAGGCTTTGTTCCCAGATACTTTCAGATGGCCAGTAGGTCTCTACCAGACCCAGAGATGTCCCTGGAATGTATCATTCATCCTGCCAGAGTTAGGACACTTGGGCTCTAGACCAATTAGGCAAAGGACTGTGGGCAATCAGCCTCTTCCCCCAGCCTCCCCTCTACCCTCCTCAGGAAGGTTGGGTTCATTCCCCAGTCCCTGGGGAATGGAAAGATTTTTGTAAACTGAAAATTACGTCTGAGTTCCAGGTATTGTTGTTGTTGCCCTTATCACCTCGGAATCAGTTAATCTGATTGTGCCCCTGGGACACAGCAGCTGAGCTCTGACCTCAGAAAGTTCTGGGTTGAAAGCTGACTCCAGCATGACCTGCACCAGACTAGAATCTTATTTCACATGCTACTGGGAACATCTACGTGCTATGTACGTGTATTTCTAACTAATGATTGGAATCCCTGCATTCCATGTACCCGATCTTGGACACATTTAAAAATTTCTCCAAATTTCCGTCTCCTCGTCTATTACATTGGTATACCAGCATATCACAGTGTTGTTAGAAATTTAAAGGCAACATGCATTAGCTGCTTCTTAGCACAGTGCCGGCCACGTGGAAAGCGGTACGTCAATGGCAGTCAGAAGCAGAAAGAAGAGAGTGAGCAGACTTCTGCAGCTCAGTAAATGAAGGCTAGCCCCCTCTCTTACAGGGCTGTCAGTCCTTCCTATTACCTGTTAGGAAAGAGCCGGCCCAAGGAGAGGAAGCTTGTTTGTAGCAACATCAATGTTCTGAGTCACTGAACCAGTTAAGGAAGCAGATTTCAAAAGTAGTTTAAGGGCCCTGCAGGCAAGAGGAATAAACAACTTCAGACTTCACAGAGACTGCCTCGGGAGTGACTGTGCCCAGAATGCCGGTCTTCCCCTGACCTCTCTCTGACAAAGTGACGAGCATGTTGGGCCAAACGCTACATGAAACCCACACAAGGGGCTCCCTCCATGAATCAGTGAGTAAACTGTCCCCAAGAGCAGGAGGCAAGGAGACCGCAAAGAGAGGCAGAACGCGGACTCTGCACAGCTCTCCTCCTGCCCTGAGACCCTCCCCCCGCCCCCCCCCCCGCAGAACAATGGAATCCAGATGCCACTGCAAATGCCCCCCGAAGCTCCCCTAACAGTAGGGCTGGCCTGTAGGGCGGGCCTGTTTAGAGGGGCCATTGACAATGCTGTAAAAATAGTTTTCTGTACACAGCTCTCCGGGGCTGTGCGCCAGAAACAGAAAATGAAAACGAAGCCCTTTCATGCCCCAGGGGTCTACACAGAAGGTCTGTGGAGCCTGCACCCCCGAACCCACACACAGCCCCACTACCAGGAGGGGTGCTCTGTGGCCAGAACCTGCAGGAGGTCTAGAAATGCACCAGTTACGTGGAGAAGAGGCCCTGGGGAGGGCACGATGGGGGAACCCTGGGAGTATTAGAGGAGACATCACAGTTTCCAAAACTCTCCCTAAGGCCAAGGCTTGGAGCTACAGACATACAAGTAATGTTTTGCCTGGCATCCTGGATGCAGCTTTGAAGACATTTTGGATGCTGCCTTAAAAAGAGCTCCCCAGCCCTGGCTGGTTGGCTCAGCGGTAGAGCGTCAGTCCGGCATGTGGAAGTCTCAGGTTCAATTCCTGGCCAGGGCACACAGGAGAAGTACCCATCTGCTTCTCCATCCTTCCCCCTCTCCTTCCTCTCTGTCTCTCTCTTCCCCTTCTGCAGCCAGGGCTCCACTGGAGCAAAGTTGGCCTGGGTGCTGAGGATGGCTCCATGGCCTCTGCCTCAGGCACTAGAATGGCTCCGATTACAACAGAGCAACACCCCAGATGGGCAGAGCATCACCCCCTGGTGGGCATGGTGGGTGGATCCCAGTAGGGCACATGCAGAAGTCTGTCTGTCTGCCCCCCTGCTTCTAACTTCAGAAAAATACAAAAAAAAAAAAAAAAAAAAAAAAAGAGAGAGACAGAGAGACAGAGAGAACTCCCCAGGAAAGTTTATGGTCACGGCTCTTTCCAAAGGAGCTTTCATAATTAGAGTCATTTATGTCAAAATTTGACAGCTCAGGAGGGAAGATCTGAAGAGACATATCAAATTTGCAAGAGAAAGAACTATAATAGCTGGTGTAAAAACAGGCTCTCAGAAATCTGTTTAGAAGTCTAAACCCAAAATGGAAAAGTGATGCATTTTTAAAGGGCTGTACAGGGTGGGCCTGGTTCTGGGCGTCACAGAGGAAATACGTTTTTAGAATGACTATAATTAAGCTGGAAGATGTAGCTTTTTTAATAACCTGCTAAAACTGAGCACGCATGAGACTGAAACAAAAGCACCTGCAGAATACACTTGGCGAGGGTGAGAAGAACAAGGCTTTGCTGCTTTGAGAGCAAGGGCCACAGAGACAAGAGCATCAGGGAGGTAGTGTTGGTCTTGCCAATTGGCTCAAGTCCAAGTCCTATGGCAACCAGGGCTCCGGTCCACGGAGACCCCAATATACACATAGTGTAAGGGGGCTGTTGGGCCACGCTGAACTCCTGCCCACATGGAGTAGACCTCGGCTTCCTGCAGCTTTCCCACGTCTCTGCCATTGACTCGTCTATCCAAACCCTTCCGGAATCCACTTGTGTTGCCAGCACCTCTGGGATAATCCATTCCATAAATTCATTACCTGCTGCATGGTGTAGTATTTCCTCCAACTTGTCCTGAACTTGCCTGCCTCCTGGTTCCAAGACTCTCCTCTATTTCAGGATCCATTGAACAAGTCTAGTCTCATCTTATTCACATCATTAATAGGCTGATCATTTCCTAACAGCCAATGCTTTGTCAACAGCCCTTCTGACGTCCAGCTGCTCCCCAGAGCACCCGGCCTGCCTGGTCAGTGCCTTTCAGCCTGTTCATGCTTCCAGACACTCGCCCAAGTGTTGCAGGCAAAAATACACCACAGTTTTTCAGCGAGAGTAAAATGATGTTCTCAGTTTAATATTCTCCATACCTGAAGAATATGCCCATCTGGGTGCAAACACATTATGGTTGACACATCTTCTAGACTCAGGGAGTTTGCAAACCGATAGGAAAGAATCGGCAGGCAGCACAGGGGGATGGATGCTGAACCACCAGTGTGAGTCACCTGTCCAAATCAGGGCCCGGCCTGGAGGAAAGCCGTGTAGTCAGTACTGGCCCCCCCGGCAGGCTGCAGTCTCTCCTAGATGCCCCACTGGTCTCCACAGCACATGAGAGAGAGACAATCCCTTTTGTCCCCAACATACTGAAACCAGGGTTCAGCAGGTGCTACAGTTAGCAGTGGGTGGTCACACAAATTTTCAGTCTTGGAACACAAATCTGTTTCAGGATTAAGCGAAATGTAAACAGCACTGTGGTTGCCTGGAGCCATTCATGAGTTCATCGGAGTTGGGATTTCACAGCCAAGAGCATGAAATAGGAAGTGGGTGCTCTAACCTGCTCTTTAACCAGGGATACATTACCCGCCCGGACTGAGAGCATCCTGGCTAGGCCCCCACTCCTTCTCCTCTGCCAGAACTGCATCTTCCTAGTAGCGTCAGACCCTCAACAGACCTGCAGCCTTGGCAATCCAGTGTGAGCAAGTCTACCATGTGGTGCATCTGTGAGTCACAATTTCTCTTTCCTCGATTCTGAGACATCACAGAGCTACCACTTTATAGGCAGGCCTCTGATTTTCTTCCTAACATTGATAGTCATACCCCAAGAAGCTCTGAGCTCAAGTCAGTTGCCTTAGTTTCTCTCATTTAGTTTTCTCTTTTTTTCTCCTTCCTTCCTTCCTTCCTTCCTTCCTTCCTTCCTTCCTTCCTTCCTTCCTTCCTTCCTTCCTTCCTTCCTTCCTCTGTGACAGGAAAAGAGAGAGATGAGAAGCATCAACTCATAGTTGCGACACCTTATTTGTCCATTGTTTGCTTTCTCATATATGCCTTGACTGGGGCAGGGGACTCTAGTTGAGCCAGTCACCTCTTGCTCAGGCCAGCGACCTTGGGCTTCAAGCCAGAGACCTTGGGCTTCAAGCCAGCAACCTTGGGCTTTAAGGTAGTGACTTTTGGACTCAAGCCAGTGACCATGGGTTATATCTACAATCCCACGCTCAAGCTGGTGACCTCAGGGTTTCGAACCTGGGTCCTCAGCATTCCAGGCTGACACTCTATCCACTGCGCCACCACCTGGTCAGGCTCACCTTTTCTCTTAAAAGCAACTCTAAGTAACTGTTCGATCCATAACCTTCTAGATTTCCAGGAAAGTATTTTCTGTGGCTTTTCCTTAATAGGCCTCATTCCGGGCCTGAACATTACCCCTGCTCAGTGGCGAGGTTCCTTGCGGGAGGGGGTTCCTCCTCTGCTTGCTAAGACAGTGGTAAAAGGACGGATCAGGGTGGAAACACTTGGAATCCCATCCAGGCTCCACCGTATATGAGTTATGTGACTTTGAGGGAGTTAACTACTCTGAATGGCAGTTTCCTCACCTGTAAAGCAAGACTACTACTACGTCTCATTGGTGGGCTGTGAAACACTGACAGATACGTTATGTCTGCAGCTCCGGGCCCAATGGCCAGTGTCCTTCCTTAGCATGGGAGGGGATGTCCACTCCCAATCCTTTAGGCCAGCACCCGAGGCCCCCGGCCAGTCTCCACACCTGTCCTCCTCATTCTCTTGGAGCCACGACACTGCCTCTCGGCTGCTGGGGCGAGGGGAACCAAGTCCACCTGACAGAAATAAACTGTGGGCTCCAAGTGTGACTGCAGATCAAGCGTTCCCCGGTCTGGGAAACACACACACTGAGGGACACCCTCGGTCTGGAACTTCTAACGTTGGACACAGCTTCCCCTTCTTCCTCTTCACATCCAGGCTTAGTTCACTCCACCCAGATTTCTGGGAAGAGAGTCTCATCTAATCTCCTTCCATGGGAAGAAAACATGTTTTTTCTTTTTCCTTATCATCCTTGGCATTTCTGACTGGAGGGCTGGGTGTTCTCTTAGGTCTTTCTTTCTTTTTTTTTTTTTTAATTTCTTTAAAATTCATTTTAGAGAATAGAGTAAGAAAAAGAGAGAAAAGGGTTGGGGGAGCAGGAAGCATCAACTCCCATATGTGCTTTGATCAGGCAAGCCTGGGGTTTTGAACTGGCAACCTCAGTGTTGCAGGTCGACGCCTTGTCCACTGTACCACCACAGACTAGGCCTCTCCTAGGTCTTTCAACCCAGCTCTATTTGGCGTTCCCAGCATGAACAGATAGGTGTCCCCTGTCCCTCGTAGAGACAGTTGGCTGCACCAGTCATTTGAACACTAACATGCAAAGGCCAAAAGATACAAGCACTTGGGCACAGTAGGTGGAGAGCAAGACCTGGCTTAGCATCTGGCACTGGTGCCTGGGAACCTGGCAACAACAGTCAAGAGGGCAGCATCTCACATCCATGTCCTGGGAGGAATTCCCGAGATGACTGGGAGGAGGCCCCTGCCTGGCATGGACCCCTTCCCCTACCCACAGTAACCTTGGAGACTGTAAATGAGTTCCCTGTCCTGAGTCATCAGGAGCTTTGTGTCCTGAGTCCTGCATCCAACGTTTCATTTTCTAGCGTCCCAGGTGCCAGAAACTGGCCCCACCAAGAACTGAGTAAAAGTGAGTGGAGGGCAACTGAGGATGAGAGGGAAGGACCTCGGAGAGATCTCTAAAGGCAGTTCTGCCTCCTGGTCTGCTCGAATAGCTCCCATCTGTGTAATGACACAGACTTTCAGAGGCGCTGTGCGCGCCCCACTGAGTGCACAGCAGTTGACAAGGGAGCTGGTCGCTTTCGTCTGTCCAGATGAGGCTTCGGGGCCTTCACCCAGCCTGCCCCAGGGCCTCCCGCTGCAACGCCTCCACCCCCTTTCCAGGAAGGCTGCTCTATTAGGGAGCTCCGGGCTGTTTCCGCTAAAAACCGAGTTTCCCCGACTTCGGTCTCACGTGCCTGGGAACTTTCCTGCGGGCTGTGAAGCGGCTGGGGACCGGCTCCCTGCGAGGAGCGCCCTGTCCTACAGGAGGCGTGTCCCGGACGGAGGGGGCACCAGCACGTAACGGCCGGGCGGGTGGTGGGGGCGGGGGACTGGCGGGAAGACGGAGGGCGCGGCTGGGGCGTGTGCGCCTGAGACCCAGGGCACCGCGGTCCGCGCGCCCTGGTGGGACACCCGGCCCAGCCCGGGGAGCCCGCGAGCGAGCGCAGCGGATTCAGGAAGTTGCGGCTGTGACATCAGGGGCAGGACGGACTTGGAGTGAAACCTCAAAAATGCGAGGCGTCGGCCGGCCGGCGGGCGGGGAAGACAGAGGGTGCCGTCCCCGGCGCAGGTAGGCACTCGCGCCGCCCCGCGGGGACCGGCAGGGGCTCCTTCACGGAGCCTGGACCTGCCCCACAACCGATCACTGTGACACGGCCGGCACCGGTGGATCCCGGGGCGACCGCGCCAGCAGGAAGCCCTTCGGGGGACCGAAAGGTGAGTTTCGAGACTTTTTCTGGTTGTTGTTGTGTGTGTGTTAATACGTGGTAAGCTGCCCTCTGTTTGGAAGGGGGCTTCCAGCTCACTTCTTCCTTTAGAAGGATGGATGAGACCAGCGCCCAGCGATAAGTCACATTTAAGGACTGTTTCTAAGTCGCCCTTCCGCCCTTCACAGCGTCAGCTCTCCGCCGGCTTCCCTCCCTTGGCGGGGATCCCCGGCGCCGCATCTGTGTCTGGCCCAGTCCACATGGGCTCCTGGCGGTTGGGGTGGAGTTCGCTGACTCCAGTTGACAACAGCTGCCCGTGGGAGCGGTTTGAGAGGGACCCAGGGACATTTTGTTTGCTGTTGACAACATTAAGGCCTGAGAGACACTCCAAAAACTTAAAGCTTAAATGCTTCAGAATTATTCCAGGTGAAGCCAAATTTTCTGCCCTGGCTAACAAAGTGGCCAAAACGAAAAGGTGGCCTGGAGCCAGGGGTGGAATGGGACCGGGCCCCTCTAACCCCGAGACTCCGTGGATTTGCTGGGACACAGACTGCTTCTCACTCCTTGGATTCACTCTGAGGTCCCACGGCCAGCCCCACCCTACCCATGAAGGCAGAACACAGGACACAGTAAGACCTGTTTCCCTAGTATTTTGAAGAGCTTCTCAGGAGTACATTATGCAATAGCAGAGTTAAATCAACGACAGACCTTAGCTAATGGCAACACCAGCTCTGCCAACCTAAAGGGAAACCAAAGCAGACCAGCACGGCCCTAATTTCACAGGGATCCGGGTAGCCAGCCCACCAGCCACCTAGAATGAGGACAGGGAAACGTCCACTTGAGCCTCTCAGAAGCACTTTCCTCCCAAAGCTGCTGTGCTTCGTGGGCTCCACTAAGGTTCATAGAGACCTGAAGCTAAGTTTAAGGACCCCTCGTTTTGAAGTCCTGTTGGATAATGGGAGATTCTTGAGTTATAAGGAAGATGTATGCATTGATGCATCTTGTTCCTGATCCTTTTACAAATGGTTTGCAAGCACCATGTAAGGAATTCAGTGAGGGTCTTCCTAGGAGGTTGGTGGCCTCTAAGTCTGTGGTGCACTCCCTTGGCCCAGCACTGGGCTGGGAAATCTGATTTGAGTCCTTCAATTCCTCTGAAACTCTGCCTCCCCATTTTCATCCCAGACAACTGTAGGAATGAAATGCATTACAGAACATAAGTTTCTCCATCCTCCCTACTTGGCCACTACGTAGCCTATATCATAAAGAGAGGATGACTTCTGCCCTTTTCCCTGAAGACTAAACCCAAGAGAATAGCAAACACTCAACAAGCTAAGTCACTGTTTTCATCAAAGAGAGTAGTACATCCATTCATTCATTCCACATCCACTGTTCCTACTGTGTGCCAGGCTGTATGTCAAGACGTGGGAATTTCCTAAAGAATGAGACAGCTTCTGCCTCTGAGGGCCCACAAGCTGATAAGTAGGGCAGATACAGAAGCTGCAGTTCAGAATAATGCACAGCAGAACAGCAGTGGCCCTGGGACTCTGAAACCGTCCCAAGGAGGGAGTGATATGCTCCCTTCGGAACTATCTGGGAAGCCAACACTGCAGAGGGGATGGACGGGCAGGGTGTTGAGAACGACAGGAGGTCCCAGGGAAGGGTGGCCAGGCAGAGAAAGAATATAGGCAAAATCAAGGGCGGGTTGGGGGAAATGCAAGTAATGGGCATTACGTTACTCTGCTAAGAACCGTGAGCCCTCTCCTGTAGCCAGGGGAAGTCACTTTGGGTTTTTAAAGGATTATGGTCAGATCTGTTTGGAGAAACAATAAATGACCAGAGGGAAGCTGGCTTGGGGAGATGGGGTGCCATGTGAGGGAGGACCTTACCTAAGGTAATGGCAGTGGAAGTCGAGAAAAGAGAATGGGTCTCACAGTGTTTTCAGGAAGGAAAGTGAAAACACCTGGTCCAGGCTGAACGCAGTAATGGAGGGATGGATGGAAGAGAGGATGCTTGAGAGGATGCTTGTGGGTGATGTCTGGTGATGTCTATGGTGGAAATCGTGTGAACTACAGGAGCAGTGGCTTGGAAAGCAGATGTGGGAGAAGAAGGCAGTTAATGCTTGAGACATGTGTGAGTTGGAGAGTCGCAGGAGAGGTCCAGGTGGGGACAGTGGAAGGCAGTGAGCAGTTGGGTCTGGAGCTCAGGGAGAGACAGAGGAGGCTCCAGGTGAACCACTCCGGATGTCGCACAGCCAAAGGAGCCCCCGGGAAACCAAGTTGATTCTGAGAGCCCTGGGTTTGTCAGTACGGCCTACAGATATCCTTCTCACACGCTGACTTCCAATGACTCTGTCTTGACTCCTGAGGCTTCCCCTGGATGCCTTGCACGGTGACAGCGGAGGTACTGGCGAGAACCCCCAGGGAATGGCACACAGGTAGCCCAGGTGGGTTTAGCCAAACAAGCCAATCACCAGAAATCACTTCCTCTGTGAGACATGAATAATTTAGTAGGACAGCAGATCTGCCCAGTACTCATACTCCAAGCCTAGCTACTGCTCCTGTGTGCGAGAGTTTTGCTATCATTAAAACAAGCGATGTCTTTCGCAGACTAATTCTAACCCCCTTTCGAGTAGTTTGTCAGGTCTGGCCGCTACTGCCCAGGTCATGATCTTACGTGTCCTGGTGTGGAAGAAAGCAAACAAACAAACCTTGAACTGGGAACCAGACAGACGTGCCTTGACCACGATTAGCTGCTCTTAAGTCTTTGAATCTCTCAGCTTCACTTCCCTTATATTTAAAATGGAGATAACTATCACTCACCAGGGCAATGGTTAAAATCGGAGTCAAATTGGAAAAGAAAGTGTATTTAATGTGCTACATAAATTGTAAGGTTCTATGGAAATGTAAGGGCTTTTATTATTATTACTAGTTTTGCTTCTTGACGCTATCAGATGGACTGTGGAGGTATAGTGCTCTTTAGCTACAAGACATATTTTAAGGCAGTAATTATGTCTCCCATCCTATCAGTGACATACCTCTATTCTGGTCACTTCTCATTTCACCCCTTGCCACACAGCCCAAAGAAGTGACTGCTAACACTTATGTGGTTCACGCACTGCACAAGGGCTCCTGGGAGCTCAAGGGGCTGGAAGCCGCCACTCTTCCCCATGCTAGGCCGTGGACCACCCACGTGCAGCCAAGTCCACTCAGAGGGGACACTTTCTTCTGACCCTCACCAAGGTGCTGGTTAGACCAGCACTGTCCCTGGACCTGAGCATCAGTTGATGCCTTGGTTATATCTCTGATTTTCCCCTCTGTCCCAAGCAGGGCTGCCTGACCTATTCCCACCCAGTGAAACTAGAATTTTACGACAACCTCAAAACGTTCAAGTCAACAGACTTCTGATAGGGCTGGCTGTTGACGAAAAGGAGGAAGTCACCACAGTCTCGAAGACTTCAAATGGAAAAACACCACAGCAAGGAGCCACCCACCCCCTCACTTCACAGATGAGCAGACTGAGGTTCAGGGAGGCAGAGTGTGTGCCCAGGTCACCAGCTGGTTCAGGGAGGGACCGGAATCCGAGCTTGGTCTCTCCGTTCAGGAATAGTGGACAGCAGGGTTTCTGTCCTCGGACCTGTGTACCTCACACACAGGGACACACACAGGCACTGAGATGCTGGCAGAGAGGTAAAATAAAAAGGCTGCCCTTGAAGTCGAATCTTCCCCTAAGTGGCTCCAGGGAAGACGGGGAGCAGATCTTCGAGAATTCCCAAAGACCTCTGGATGAAGGAAACAGCATTAGGGGCCTTGAACGTGTCAGTGTTTCCTGAAATGTGTCATGAAGGCTGTAGGGAAACATCCAACACTGATACACAACATGTCCACAAGAACGGCTCCTGGCCAATCACAGGAGCCCCTGAAACTCGTCCCTGGCACAATGAGAGAGAGAAGACGGGCAGATAGGCCTTTTACCTCGCCAAGCAGCAAAAGGCAAATCTGCAGCAAATTCTTGGAAGGTCTGTCCCCAGGGCCACAGAGCAGTACTGTTGTCCAAGTCTCCCCGGGATCCACCTGAGCCATCTCATCAGGTCACCATCTGGGGATGTGAGTGTCCCTTCAGTGTAGACTGGACAAGGGTAGCTGAGTTCCAGAATGAACTTCACACCAACACAAGATTCCTTTCTCGGGGAAACTCCCAAGGGGCCGTGGCCATGTCCAAACCGAAACCCGGCCCCTGGGAAGAGACTTGCTCCCACAACTGTGAGCATGGTCCTCCGTGGAGGGTGTTGCTGAGACATGAAAGAAACCTCGCCATGGCTCTGTGTCTCGTCAGAATGGACGACTGTTAACAGGCCCCGGCAGGCTTGCCCTTGCATTTAATCGCCTATAACGTCCTCCCGCTAGGAAGTTCTCCAGTTGACTTCCATTCTCCTGCAATACAACACTAATTTCAAGCCAGACAGGCTTCAGGAAAGCCCATCCGCAATTTCTTTTTGCTTTCCAGATGAGTCGTAAAAGAAAATTGGCAGGAAAGGGGGGAAACTCCAATCACAGAGAGGGTAGTTGCGTATCACGGAGCTTTTAGTCTTTATGTGGTCCCAAGAAGGGAAAATGCAGGCACACAGCTCTAGAGGTGGGGATCCAGGCTGGGGTTGGGCAGGGACAGGTGAGGAGTTGAGGAGTCCCTCAGCTATAGTATTATGGGAACAGAGCAGTACTCAGTGGACACGCCATGTCGTCACCCAAATGACACGTGACCGTGGCCATCTTAAAGAAGAGGATACTGCATATAAGTCAGGAGCCTACCTTCTCACCCCAACCAGAGTGAGATCCTGAGTCTGTGCCCTCTGCCCAAGCTTTCTGACCTTGTCTCCACCCGGGGGACAGAGCGCCAGCCTCCTGAAGCCCCTCTGCTATCAACGCCCAGACTCCAGAGAGCCACTCGTGCGCATTGGCCTGAATTCACCCAGGAACTAACACCGGGGTCATAGTGACCTTCCCAATGATTAGGGACAGGGAGTAAACAAATTCCACCCAACCTTTCTTGGCCCTCAGGAATTTTGAGTGTGCAGGCTAGGCTGTCCGCAGTCATAGTGTTGCACAGTGATGCTGAGAATTTGAAGCATACAGAAAGGACAGGCATGGCGGTCCCCCACCCACCTGGTGGCTTTTAGAACCCATCACAGCTGTTTATTCAACATTATGCTCGGGACAACGGGTGACGCTGAGAGACAGCACACCACTCCTCAGGCCCGCCCTGCAGACTTGCACCATCTGTCAAGCCCCTGTTGTGTAAATGACCGAATGACGGATGGCTTCCAGCCTCCCCTCTGTCACTCTGCCTCCCGTGCCCAACCTGAAACGCCCCCCCCCCCAAAACCCACAGTCTGCTGAGGAGCAGTGGCCTGGGTGAAAAGCTCCAGGCTAATTGGATGGGTGACCTACCCCACCCCACCGTGAAACCTCCACGGGGAGCGGGAAGCAACCTGACAGGTCTTGCCACCCAGACCCAACCTGCTCGGAGCTCTCCTGGTTTCAAGTGAGAAACTCAGCTCCAGCCCACTGACACCTGGCCCAAGGCTGTCTCTGGTCCAGGGAAAAGGCCAGGTGGGCTCAGGGTGCTTGCTGATGTCCAATCTCCGGACCCTCTGTAGCTCTAAGGACACTGTTGACCCTTGGAGAAAAGAGCTGACTCCTGCTCTGTGTTCAGTGGACACACAGCACAGCTTTCCACAGCCAGCCATGGAAAGAACACCTCATTCCAGACAGATGCCCGCACGTCCCCCATCCTGTCTGGGCCCAGGGAAGGGAACACCGTCACAGAGCATGTGCCCCATGGGGAAGAAGGTCCGATGCTCCTTCCTGACTGACATTTTCCAGGAGTGTTTTGTGGTTTAAAAATAGTATTCTTTCGGTAGGAACACTTAAACCACTGAGGCATGTGGTCATTCAACATCTGCTATTGGAGTGAATTGAATAAATTCACACTAAAAAAAAAAAGCTATGACATTTTATATTCCTTAGTCATGGTAACTGTGCCATCCTTTTCGGTTTACCATCTATTAGCTTTCAAGAATTTTTGAATTATCTCCTTCCACATTCTTTTTTATTAAGGTGGAATTCACATTACCTAAAATTAACATTTTTAAAGTGAACAATTCAGTGACATTTAGTACATGCATGATGATTTGTAACTACTACTTCTATCTAGTTCCAAAACATTTTCTTCACCCCTCGATAGATCCCCACACTCATTAAGCAGGTACCCCCGGTGGCTCCTTCTTCCTGGCCCCGGCAACTCCCAATCTGCATGCTGTCTCCATGGGCTTCTCTGTTCTGTTATTCCATATGAATGGGATCATACAATGTATATGACCTCTGGTGTCCGGCTCCTTTCGTTTAGCATAATGTTTTCAAGGTTCAGCCGTAGGTTAGCATCTGCAGGTGCTTTGTGTTTTTTCACGACTGAGTAATATTCCATGGTGTGTATGTAGCGCGATCTGTTTATCCGTTCATCTGTTGCTAGACATTTGGGCAGTTTCCACCTTTTGTGGTTGTGAATATGCACATACAAGGATTTGTGTGAGTGTCTGTTCTCAGTTGCTTTGGGTATACCTAGGAGTGGAATTCCTGGATCATATGGTGATTCTTAGGTTAACTTTGAGGAACCTCCAGTCTAGTTACCAGTCTCCCGCATTCTTATCAACATACTTACAAATTCACTTTCCTTCCTTGGAGATATATGCATATTCAGTGGCACGTTTTCTATACCTGGTCCTTTATTTGTTGTCCTCGATCTTACACATGAATAATAATGCCTCTTGTTGTCCCAGAGATACCAAGTCATTTGGATGCTTGACAAAGAAAATATTTGGATAAATTACAAATGCTTTTCTATGTGACTGAGTAGAAAGCAGCAGGTACCAGTAGCAACATGTATGGAGTACTGTATGTGTGCACACCGGACACTGCAGCAACCACTTCACCTCTTCTTCTCATTTAATCCTCATGACAGCTCAACTAGTATGCCTATTTTATGGATGAGGAAACTGAGGTCTCCACCAAGAGCTTAGTGCTCTTCCCTGGCTCCAGGACTATTTTATTTATAAACCTCTGTGACTCTTGGTAAGATCTGACTCTCCCCCAGCCGCCCATCTGGTGCCATCACTTTGTGGTATTTCCAGCGCGTGGTATCTGGTACATAGTAGCTGCTCATTAAACACAGCTTTATAAACACATGCTTCTGCAAATGGAATTCACAGTCCCTGTCACACTGGCATGTGACTCCAATGTTTGGGACCTCGATTTCCACTCATAGACTCCCTCAAAGGGTAACACCGGTGAGGTGGGAACGTAGGGAGGATATGCTGTTAAAACTGGAAAGCTGGGGAGGAAACAAAACCCCTTCACTGGAAGCCCTTGTGGGCTTCCAGTTTGCACTCTGATAGAGGTTTGTTCCTCTTGGACAAATGTCTCATTCCGTTTCTACCAACCTTGTGCTAAATGTTAGCAATGTTGCTCCATGGGTAGGCTGAGTGTGTACGGGGGGTGGGGTGAGAGAGAGAGAGCAGTCCTTTGAACAGAGCCAACTGGAACCAGCTTTGATTGCACTTAAAACCCCAGATTTAAAACCAGGATTATCACCAAATTTAAGAATACAGAAAGAGCCTGACCAGGTGGTTGCATACTGGATAGAGCATCGGACTGGGACGGCAGATGACCCAGGTTTGAAACCCCAAGGTCACCAGCTTGACCGTAGGCCCATCTGGTTTGAGCAAGGCTCACCAGCTTGAGTGTGGGGTCTCTGGCTTGAGCGTGGGATCATAGACATGACCCCATGGTTGCTGGCTTGAGCAAGGGGTCACTCAGTGTGCTGTAGCCCCCTGGTCAAGGCACATATGAGAAAGCAATCAATGAACAACTAAGACTAAGGTGCTGCAATGAAGAATCAATGTTCTCATCTATCTCCCTTCCTGCCTGTCTGTCCCTTCTGTCCCTCTCTCTGTCTCTCTGTGACACACACACACACACACACACACAAACACACACAGAAAAAAATAGACAAAGGGACAAAGTATATTTCAAGACGGTGGAAGAAGGTGGCAGACTACTGCCTGTCCACTCAAATTTGCTCACACAGGAATTTGCTTTCATGGCCCAACATATGAAACATCCCCTAAGGACCTCTAGCCCGGCACGGCATCGGTCAGCCCCAGTCCAGAGGACCCTGGAAAGGAGGCAGGGGCAGGGGGGTGTTTCCCAGCAATGGCCCTTGTCCTAGGTGACAGACATGAGGAGTCCTCCCAAGCCTGTGCCAGGCTGCTCAAGGAACGACCTGGTCAGAGCTTCAGGCTGGGCTGAGTGTTGCCATGGTTAACAGCAGGAGTTTGGAAACCTCCAGGTCTGGCAGGAGACTGGGCCCACATGTGCATCTTCTCTGCGCCAGCTGTGCTTTCCTGAGCAACCTAGAACCTGTCATGCCCACCCTCCCTGCACTGAGTTACCCACTGTCCCTGCAGGTGCCAGCTCCCATCACACCCTCCTGAAGCTTTGCCCGCTTTCTCACTGCAGGTGACAGCTTCCCCCTGACTGCTCCCTAACCATCTGTTAGCATTTTCCTCTTGGGACATTAACCAGCTGTGCTTTCTCCTGGTTCCCTGTGCTCATCCCTTCCCCCAACGAGAAACAAATTCCTTGAGCTCACAATCTGCATCTTTAGTTCACTCTGGAATCCCCGGCCCGGGTCATTGGCAGGTGTCTACTTCTTGCTGGGCAGCAGTGTCTGGGAAAGCCTTAGAGAGGAGGTCCCCAGTCCCCATGCACCAAGTGGGTCCCCACACCTGTGCACTGAGCTGTCTGCAGCTGGACTGCAGACAGCAGACGTGGCAATTCTTGGCCCCTTTGGCTTCAATTGTGTCAACAACCGGGGCTCAGGAAAGAGAGGAAAAAGCCAGCGGAAGTCCCTCCCTCTGGGAAAACCCCGGGGAGAGCCTTTGCAGCAACAATAAATAGAGAGGCGGTGAGATGCCCGAGGGCCCCACACACGGAGGCTCCACGTAGCTGGCTCATAGATCAGGAATTACCAAATGCAACATCAGCTCACAAACACGGAAATGTTAGGAGCACAGCCGACCTGGGCTTTCCAACAACACGGCTGCCCAGCGCCACACCCCCAAGTGGCATCGGGTAACTACTCAGTGTGGCACCCCCCAGGCAGAGTCCGGCTCCATTTGAGGCCAGCAACCTTGGGGTATCAGGTCTCGCTCCTGTCATCTCTGTCCTTGGCACTGACAGCCTCACCAAAGATGCAGAGGTAGCCAGTCACCAAAAGAGGCCTGCAGGGTGTGCCTCCCCTCCAGAATGCCCAAGGCTATCTGGCATCTGAGCCCAACCTTTCGGACTTCTCCGACCCCAGAGTATTGAAATTCCAGGTGGTGGGTGTTTTCCCGAGTGTCTTCTATCTGACCACAGTGCTGTGTGCAAACCCAGAAAGCCATGTGGCAGAGTGAGGTGACCACTGGGTATTTGGGGGAAGAAGTGTCACTCTGTCCTGACTGATGAGCTGTGAGACCTTGGGTATTTCTCATTTCAGTGAGCCTCAGTTTCCTCTATTCAACTGTTCTTTCATTCATTCATTCGGCAAATATATTTTCCAGGAGGAAAACACATCCCGTGTTGGGGATGACGTCATGATGGGAACAGATTTTGTCTAGAAAGGAAGGGAGACGAGTGAACAAGCAAAGAGCTTCTGAAGCACATTACAGGCTGTGATCATGGGGCAGTGAGGGGTGCAGGGCAGGGGCCACACCTCAGAGAGGTCATGGAAGGTCTCCAAAGGAGAGCAGCATTGTAACTGAGACTTACATGAAAGAGGCCAGGAGATTCAGAGTGGTGCCTGGGTGGGGTTGGGCAGTGTTGGGTCCCAGATAAAGAAGCTTATGTGAGACCCCAAATGAGAGAGGGACCACCGCTGCCAGGGCGTCTCAGAACCACAGAAGGAACTGATTGCCCCCATTGGGGCGTTGTCTTGTTGCTTTTTAGGATTTAGTATCATGAGAGAACATCCCACCGGGCAACCCAGAGACCGGACTCGTCTGCCCATAGCCACTAACAGCTCAGTCATTTTAAACAAAATTTGAACAGACTTCTGCACTTTAGTTTGCTCATCTGCGAAACAGGGCAGGAAACCCCTCCCCTGCTCATGTGAACGAAGGAACGCATTGCAGATGCCTTTAACACATGAAGATGAGTTATCCATGCAGGGTCTCGGGCAGCCCTCTCCCCAGCCACAAGAACACCAGCCCTCTGGCATCCGAAGTCCAGGGAAGCGACTCATTCGGGAGTTTCTGCCCTCCTCCCTCTCCCCAAGGGAGCAGGAGATAAATAGCAGCGTCCTTCTGATTGGGATGGTAATATTTCATTTCAGTTCATAATCAGATTTTATCTAACAGAGAAGTATGCTATTAATAAAAGGGTTTTTATTTTTTTCATTGTAATATTTGTGATTACTGAGCCCAGGGACAGGGCTTATGCCAGCACAATCCCCAGCTCCAGCCAGGGCATACCCTGACTTACAGGAGAGACTGGGTAAGAGACTGTGGCCCCTGAAACATGGACACTAGTCTGTCCTCTGTTCCCCTACCAGCGGGGCCTGCCTGGGGCCATTACAGCACAGCCCTCCACTGTCACCGCACCAGCCTGGCCCAGGCCACCTCACTTTCCCACTCTTCCTCAGAGCGCCTGTGCACCCTCTTCCCCCAGTCTGCGTGTGCCTCTGTGCTCGGGGTCCCTTCTTATCCAGTGCACCCCAACTTCCCTTCTCTTTCCGAATGTCCGCCTCTCCCTCCATGCTACACCCGCTCCCTTAAACCCCTGACCAACACTGATGCCTTTCCTCTCCCGTGGGTGTGCACGGTGGGCTTTCTGACGTTGACTTCAGCCTCTAATTGCTATTATTATTTTGGGAAATTAAACTTGGTAAGGCATTTTCAGCTTATAAAGAACTCTCATGGTATTATTATCCAACTTTCACACCATCAGTGGATGCAGATGTGGTCAGTGGGCTGATCTTCCCATCTTAGAGATACGGAACTGGAGGTTCAGGGTTCGGGGACGTGAACTTTTACCAGACAAGAATGTTCTAAGTTTCACTAAGAAACTCTGCTTGGGCCCTGGCCGGTTGGCTCAGTTGGTTAGAGTGTCTTCCTGACTTGTTGAGGTTCCGGGGTTGATCCGTGGTCAGGGCGCATACAAGAATCAACCAATGACAGCAAAAATGAAAGGAATAACAAATCAATGTTTCTCTCTCTCTCTCTTTCTCCCTCCTCCTTCCCTCTCTCTCTCTCTAAAGAAGCAATAAATTTAAAAATAGAACAGAAAGTCTGCTTGGATAGGAACCTCCACCTCTCTGTTCTCCCTCCACACTATGATGGTCACATAGCAGATACTTAACTAGCACTTCTTGAAATAAAAATCCATATGCAACCTTAGGAAAAATCATTCCAGTGCCACATTTAATTGATGCAAATAATTATTATTCATACTATTAGCCTCTTTGTATACGAAGACCAGCATGCTTGCAGCATGACTTGTACACGAGTGGAGGGAGACTCACATCCCCTCCATACAAACCTCCCCACCCCAGGGGCATCAGGGGACACCCTGCTCCAGGCAGAGCATGGAATGTGTCCTTCAGAACTGGCTCAGCAGGGGGGACATGCTCGGCCAGCCCTGGGAAGCCTGGGCCACCCAGCACCACTGCACAGCCAGGTGAAAGCTGCCTGGTGGGGGTGGCCAGGTGGTGGGGGTGGCCCAGTGGTGGGGGGTGGCCAGGTGGTGGGGGTGGCCCGGTGGTAGGGGTTAGGGGTGGCCATCCAGCCACTCTGGGTTGGAGGCAAGAAGACCTCCCAGCATGGGAGCAAGTTGCCCCAGATCTTCAGGCCACTTTGACTACCTGGCAGAACCAGAACTGAGGGGTCGTGTTCTTGCCACGTCCCTGCTATTCCTGTCTGAAAAGATGCTGACTAGGACTAAATGTGCAGTCCCTAACAGCCTGGGAGCACATCCACGGTGCTGTCTGCTCTAACGCAGCGTCCACTCGCTGGTTCCTTTTAAACCTGCAGGACCAAGGGACGGAGAGATCAACCAGTCTCCCATCCAGCCCTGCCCACCGGGTCCTTCCATCCAGACCACACACAGTCACTTTCTTGTGTGTTTGTCCAACATTTTCTCCCATTTTGGAGGAACTGAGGCCCAAAGCAACTGAATGCCTTTCCCAAGGACACACGCTAAGTCACAGGTGAGAGTCTGAGGGGTCCTCAGACCAGTCTGTGAGCTTCCCCCACTCGTGACCCTCAGTCTCCCTTGCAGCCAAGGATTCACTCCTCTGACAAACCTGCAGGAGCCTCAACAAATACAACCAGAAGAAAGTCAGAGCCAGAATGGGGGTCCACAGGCTGTCCCCCAAGGAGCAGCCCTGCCCACCCGTCTTCGGGCACCACAAGGACACCTGTCCCCTCCTCTGGCTGCCACAAGCCAACCCCCTTCCCCAGAACCCTCTCCTGCCTTCCCACTAGCCGAAGCAGGGACACACCTCGCGACCGTTTGCTCTATCAAAATGTTCCCACCCGATGTCCTATTTCAAGTATCTGATACTTTGTTAGTCTGATTAAAAAAAAAAAAAAAAGGCATTCTGGGCTGTGCATGGGAGATAAAGCCTAAGGGCTGGTCTCTAACCTGCAGGCAGTCATGCCAGGAGGCCACCCTGCAGAGAGATGGGGACCAGGTCTAAGCTCCCCCACCCCACCCCCCACTCTTAGCAGCCCACGTGCTTCCCAGAAAGTCTTCTGTAGAGCTTGAGGTCTCCAGGAATGGTGGACAGAGATGGTGGATGGGGAAGGAGGGGGCCTTGAGACCAAGGCAAAGGTGTGTGTGTGTGTACACGTTAGGATCTGTGGGCGCCCCCACCCCGAATCTACAGGTGTGTGTGTATGTGTGTGTGTGTGTGTGTGTGTGTGTGTGTGTACACGTTAGGATCTGTGGGGCCCCCACCCCCACCCTGAATCTGTAGCTTAAACAGTTCTTCTACCCATTCTCCCAAATCACTTGTTTGCACATATTACAATGCCAGCAGCCCCGTCTGGAAAGGGCCTTTGGGGGGTGGTGAGGAAGGCGTTTGGGGGCAAGGGCCCCCAAACCAAGGGCATCGGGGAGGGCATGGTCATTCCCAAATCTATAACAGGAGCTTGGCGGGAACAGCTGACAGTGCGGAGGCACCTAGCGCTGCATCGCGTCCCCGAGGCTGAGAAAACACCGTCTGTGAAAGGCAGAGGGGCTGCTGGCCCGCGTGGGTGCTCAGTGCACACGCTGGGGACTCGCACAGGTCCCGTGCCTTCACCAACAACCACTTACCAAAACTGTAAAATGAAAAAACTGCCTTCGACATGTGGGAGGCAGATTTAAACCGGAGCAGACAGGAAGGGAAGGCTCATCTTTGGCGGCATCAGCCTACCGCCCAGAGCCGGCAAGTCCGAGCCCTCTGGGCTGGGCGCTCTGTGGGCCCGGGCGGGGACCAGGGATCGGAATGGGGGCATTTCAGCTCCTTCCCTCCATGGTTTGGCCTTCCCATCCTAAGCCTTAATATCACAGCAAGGTAACTCTGGGCCATTAACTGCCCTGAGCTTCAGTTAACATTCAATGAAGGGAGGAAACGGGCAGGAAAACCAAACCCTGTCTGTATGGCTGTGGCATTGCATAATTGTCTATTTTTGCCACTCCATTACTTCTCAAGTATTCCAGCCTCGCGACCACCTCTGAGAAAAATAAATCAGCCTTCCGGTTACCGCTGCAAAGTTTGCAGAACTCCGCGTTCCCTTCTGCAATCTTAAAGTGAATTACATGGCTTCGAATTTAAAGTCTTTTTTTAAAACCACCACCACCTGTGTGGGAGACCCGGAATCACACAAGTGCTTGGTTGTCTTCTTGCTTTTTCAAAAAGCACCCTTTCCCTCCAAAAGGAGGTGACGTTGGAAGACTTGGCCATCAGCTGCTGCGCCCCGCCTTTATTTGTGGAGGGGGACGGCCCCTCCTGCCCCCAACTGCACTCAGAGATGACCTCAGAGCCTGGCTCACCGTCTCCAAAAACAACACTTTACCTAGACACCCACCACACCCACAGACACTGGCTCCAAACCCTTCCCAAATAGGTTTGCAAAGTAAAAATGAGAGCTGTAGAACTGAGGTACTTCACTGTAACCATGGCAACAGGTTTCATTAGCACCAGCCCCAGGTTGTGGTCGGATCAAATATACACATATGGGCAAACACAAGTGTGAGTGTTGCTGCCGTGTGTGCCCACAAATTCTCCAGATTGGAAGCAGGCCCATAAGGATTCTGATTCATAAAGGGACAGGGGGAAAGGGTGGGGAGAGGCCAGGCAGGCGGCCCACTGCATGGGGATGGGCAGCCCTGGGTTCTCGTCTGAGCTTTCATTCAGCTTTTTAACATCATCCTCTACCACACGCGGCGGTGCAGTTAGATTGCAGTCTCCCCTTCTCGATGTCCCTTTCACACGTACATCTTGTCTGCTCTGCACAACCATCTTGAGGTCTACCTGGGCTGGCTGGTAGCTTCAGAGTGCAGATGAGGAAAGGGCTCAGACAGCTGACTTCGTGTCCACAGTCAGACGCTTGTAGGACAATGGGATGGAGACGAGCACTGGGTCCTCTGACTCCTAGCTCATTGCTCCTCCCATGGCGCCCCTCTGCCACCCTTGCATACTGTGCTGGGGATGTTTTCACATGTATTCATTTCTCTTGCCAACGTCCCTCCTCCTCCTCATGTGTCTGGTTAGTCAAAGGCCAAGTCAAGCCATTAAACGGGAGGTGACAGCTACAAGGCAAGGCTGGCCTTTGGCCCTCGTTTCTCCTGTTTGTGGCTCTCCCTACAGAGATGACAGCACTGAGAACAGTAATGCAGTCCCTACTCCAGGGGGAGCAGGCAGTCCAGGGACCGTAGGCCTGAAACGCCTGCAGAGACCAGGGCGGTGGCAGGACCAGGTGAAGTCACAGCGGGATGTTGGGACTCAGATGGAACTATAGTTAAACCTCTTCTGCACTTTAGAGCAGTCGCATGACCGTGGGCAAATCATCTCTGGCAGCCTCAGTTTTCCCATCTGTGTAATGGGTTGCACAGAAGCCCGCCTCCCGAGTTGTTGAATGAGGCCATGTCTGTCAAACCCTGATTACGCACACAGAGTTGGGCTCTTGGTAAGAACACGACAAATGGCGGCTTTTTGGCTCAACAGATCATCCCCTGTTCCTGGGAAAGGTGATAAGACAATGTGCCAGCCCTCTGTTCTGAGGCCTTGGCCTCCTGAGGTATCTATGTCAAAAGGCACCAAAGGAAAACAAGCGAGCATTCTCGCTGAAATGAAGAGGAGAAAGACGAGAGTGACGGGCAAAACAAGGCACCCCTGAGAAACTGGATCCTGGAGGTCAGGGCGGCTGGGAGAGGGAGGTGTGCTGGGAATGAGTGGAAATAGCGAGCAGGGGGTGAGGGGGCGTCTGCCCTGGTACCCCTGGAGCCGGCTGACTCAGTCTCCAAACCAGTGTAATGGAGAATTGATCAAACTCTGGTTACAAAATAATTCTTTAAATGGATATTTTCCCCTTTCATACAACATGAGCAGTAGAATAAAGAATATAGTGTTATATAGTTTTCAAGGCAATTTTAAGGCGCCCACTGTGTGGGGTGTACTTAAGCTGTATGCCTTCCACATATTATCCTTTTTATTCTTCCCAGCAATGCATGTATCTATCCATCCATCCATCCATCCATATATCCATGCATCCGTCCATGTATCCATCTATCCATCCATCCAGCAAATACTTATTGCCCACCCACTTCCTACCAGGCCCTGTGCTGGGTACTGAGGTTACCATGGATAAAACACCTAACCCTCTGAGAAATGTGTGAATATCTATTTATAGGAGAGAAAACTGAAAAGGTGCTCAAGTGAATGTTGCCCAGACTTCACACTACATTCGTGGAGGAGACAACATTCTTGATTGTGATTTTTCTGGTTCAGGAGAATAAACACCAGAACTTTTCCCTGGACAATCTTGGGGACAGACATGGGAGGAAGTTGTTGACCAGTGCGCATAGGCTGCAGATGCTGACTATATATCAGCTCAATTACACACAGTTGGAATTTTCAGAAAATCAGACGCAGCTTCTTGCACCTAATCATAAGGCTGAGCAAGAAGGACTAGTCGTTCGCAGAGTCTCTGGCCTGGACCCACTGGAGACAGTGTGATGAGGGATGAGCAGGGACAAGAGGAAACAGAGAGGACAGAGATAAAAGGGGCCAGAGACTGCAGGGCTTCCGAAAGAGAAAGTCCGCAGAGGCCCAGATTAAAAGCTCTGCACACCCTTCCCCTGCTCTACAGTTACTCTGTAGTTATCTCTCTGGTACCATCTCCGAGTTGATAGGGTGTCTCCTACTGCCTCTGTATTTCCCAGCATAGCTTAATTAATCCTTGATTGATTGAAAGACCGACTCATTGGAACCTGGAGTGGCATGAATGGCGCTTTTTAATTTTCTTTTCTGCTGAACCTGAAATAGAGCATATAGTAATTAGGAAAGGATCCCTTGTTATCAGAAAGCCCCGGCCACAATGCATCCTTTGTGGCTGAGCAAAAGGAAGGCAGGTGCTTACTTAGAAGTTGATAAAGCCCTCCCCACCCCCTACTCCCTGCCACTTTCAATGATACGGGATTTTCTTGATCATTATTTTCTCTTGAAACGAGTTACATGCTGGAGTATCTGGTGGCCTGTGGGCTAGATAATGGGTAACTGTCATCAAAGTCTGGCCTCTGATGTGACCGATGGTCACTGTCCCATGCCCTTCGTTGCCTTCCTGCTCTCTCTCCCCAGTGACCTGGGTTGACTGCTGAACTTTTTTTTTTTTCAAGCTGTCTTTCCTTTGAGGACCTCTGGGTTAACAGGCATGACGTCGTTCATTCATTCAGACGCTGGGCATCCAGACAGAATGAGACAGGCCAGAGCCCTGTTCTCGCAGAGATCACTTTTCAGCACAGGAAGACAGTCAGTTAATGTGCAAACCGAAGTGACAAGAGCATTGCATGGGAAGGGAAGTCTGTACTAGAGGGTGGTGGGGCAGGACCGTCTGGAGTGGCTGCCTGCAGGTGGGGCTTCGCTCAGCTACTTGGTTAAGAAAAGCCTTTGATGGGGTAACCGTTGAGGTTACATTTCAGCAGAAATGCACTTGAGCTGAGCACTGAATGTTGTAAGCGATCAGGTATGCCAAGACCTGGGGGCTAAACAAGGCTCTGCAGGGGGCACAGGCCTGAAGCAGGTGTGTCCAGGGCACAGGGGAGGGTGACACGGTCCGGCTCACGGTGAGAAGACAGGCTACAGGGAGGGAACAGGAGCTCCAGAGCCTGGTTCGTTAGCCTTCGCAGTAGTTAGGTGAGAGACAGTGGCGACCAAGCCTCAGAATGGAGAGAAGTGGACGGATCTGGGATAGATAGAGCCAGTGGGACCAGCTGAGGGGGTGCAGGTGGGGGGTGAAGCAAAACAGTTATATTCATCGTTCCCTGAGGCTTCCGTCCCCAAGCACCACAGACTGGGGACTCAGACCATGGTCTCACAGCTCAGGAGGCTGGAAAGGAGCTCAGAGCGCTGGTTAGCAGGGTTGGCTCGCTCTGAAGGCGGTGAAGGCAGAGTCCATCCCAGGCCCCTCCTTGCTTGTGAGTGGCCATCTTCTCTAAGTGTCTTCTCATACTGTCCTCTCTCTGTGCGTGTCCACCTCCATGTCCAAATGTCCACCTTTTCACAAAAACACCAGTCCTATTAGATCAGGAGCCCACTTTGCTCCAGTGTGACCTCAACTAAGTTACATCAGCACAAATGCTGTGTCCCAACAAGGCCAGTCTCGGGTGCTCGGGTGAGGACTTCTCCAGGCCAGTACAATGTAAATGGAGGGGGGAAGGGAGGCTGAATTCAACCCATCACAGGGGAACCAAGGACACACAGCCCGCCTTCCGCCTCGTCCAAGCATGGGAAGGGTTCACCGCTTCATCGAATGCTGACTGGGTGGGCACCGGCTGCGTGATGGGCACAGAGCGAGGCCGTCAGCGTGCAGACGAGCAAGGGCACTGCTAGCCCGCTGTCCCGGCACGAGAGGCACGTCCGCAGCACACGCCCCTTTGTACCGTCCTGCTTTTCAGAGAAAACTAACTCCAGCAGAGTAAGACCAAGGCCGTGGAGGTTACAATGAGAGCTCAGGAGAGGAAGGAGTCTGTCTGGGATGGTTTAGGGACAGAGGACCTCCGTGAGCGGAGCAAGGAAAGAGGCAGAGGGAACAGTGTGTGCAAAGCTCGCCACGGGAGAAAGCAGGACTGTGTGGGAGAACCTAGGGGAAGAAGGGTGGTGGGAGACGAGGCTGGGATGACGCGGGGACCCAATCATGAGAGAGCTGTCCTTGAGAAGCTTCGTGATCATCATCTAAGCAGTGAGGCAGAGGAAGACAGTGATCACAAGGGGGTTTGAGCAAGTGGAGCTGGCGGGAGGAAACCAGAGTCACACTGCGGCTCGGACAGTGGGGTAGCAGCGGGATGAAGGGGGCCTGACTTCCCAGAACCCTCCCTTCCTTCCTTCTCCGCCCTCGCGGCCCCACCCCCAGGGCTGCCTGGTGGCAAGCCTGCTCCGCCTTCAGGGCTCAGGAGCACCTGCGCACTGGCCTCTTCACTCCTCCAGGAGCCTTCCCGCCTCTGAGCCTTTGCCCTGCTGTTTCTGCCCCTGGAAGGCCCCTCCCTGAGCTCTGCACATGCCGGATCCTTGTCATCCGTCAGACCTCAGTTCCAAGTCCCCTCCGCGGGGCCAAGGCAACCATTCCCCAGGTCGCCCTGACAATGTGTCTTGGTTTGTTTGTTGGTTATCCCCCTTCTCTCCTGTGCTTTGGTGGCTGTCCACATACTCGGAGCTCATTAAGTGCATCGGTGGAAAGACAAAAGGACAGCCTGGGGTGGGGGAGAGGGTGGGGGGTGAGGAGGGAGGCTCCTGCAGGCTCCGCCCGAAGTGTGCCACCCGCAGAGAGGGTAAAGAGACTGCATACTCCGGGCTCCTCTGCACCATGTCTTGTCTTTAATTCTGAAATGGTGACTTTGAGAATAGACGAGTAATTCAGAAAGTGTCCCCTTACTACAGGCAAACGACAGAGAAAGGAAGTGCCCCATTTTGAAGGAAACTAGATAATCAATGTCACGACTGCAGAACCATCCCGAACTCCAGAAAGGTACGCAGAAGCACCCTGATTGAGGAGCTGACGGATGTTTGTTTGGGGTCAGATAATGAGGCACGCACGCACGTCTCGCCAGGCTTGGCTCTGAGACCTGCCCCGTGCACGGACTGTTACTTTTCAGGACAGCCTGTTATGATCAACTCTACTGAACAAATGAGAAAACAGCCCCAGAGAGGGGCTCAGCGGCCTGCCTGACGCAATCCAGTTAGTGAGCAGCAGAGTCAGGATCCGAACCCAGGAAACGTGGTCCCAGAACCAGCACCCTGAAGTACTTAGCTGAACCCCTCTGAGTCAAAGCTGCATTTTAGGAGGGTCGTTGCATCATCAGTGTGTGGTTCTTACACTCATTACTAACATTAGCTTTTTGTCACTTGTGCTTGTCAGCCTAAGCTGATTACTGTAGCAAAGAATCCTGAAATCTCCGGGCCTTTGCCAACAAAGGCTTACTCCTCACTCGCTCCACAGTTGACGATGGTCAGCAAGGGGGCTGGGCCTGTCACTCGGGAACGCTGCCCCTCTGTGCCATTCCAGGGCCTGGGAGTCCTCCCCACGGTCTTCTGCATGCGGCCAACCAGTGAGCAAACAGGGAGGACACGGGGGACCCCACGTTCCCTTGGCCAGAGCTCAGTCACACGGCCCCACAGAGATGTTTCGGGCTGAGAGGTCGCCTTGCCTGTGCCCAGGGCGGGGACGCGGTGGGCGCCTTGCCACAAGCTGCCTCAGTGCTTATTTTTATGGACTTTCGTAGGGAAACCTGGCAGGGGGAGGTGCCAGGAGTTGGAAGACATCGACCCTGGCCCTGACTCCACCAACTGCCATCTGTGTGTCCAGCGAGTCACAGCCCCTGCTGGCCCCTGTTCCCTATCAGCGTGGTGGGGTCCCAACCACAGGGCTCCTCTCTGCATTCTCCCAGTGCAGAGTGTCTACACGATAAAGCAACGTTTCATTCTTTTTAATAATCCCAGCGCTTCAATCAATTCTATATTGATGAACTATTTGTGCTTTTGTTCAAAATTGCAGCCACAATTATAACATTGATTCGTAGTGGAAAATACTACCTATTTTCCTCAAACACTCAATATCTAGTTACACACCACATATGCGTACTGTACGGAGGGAGAAAAGAGATTCCCACTTTGTATCTGGACCAATTACTTGAAGCAATTAATTAAACTGGGTAGATCCATCTCATCGTGCCCAGGGCCAGGTTTCAGTGTTTGATCCCAATAACTGTGCAGAAACACCTGGGCGCTTTGTCACGCACCGGTTCCTGGGCCCTCACCCCCGACCCTCCGTCCTACTGACTCAGGGTCCCCAGGGGAGCAGCCCCGGAATCTGCACTGTCTGTTCCCATGATGACTCGGGCAGCCAGAGTGGCCAGAGTCCACCGTGCTGTCCCCGGGCCCTCGGCGAGGAGGTGGGCAAGCACCCCCTGGCCACAGCGCCAGGTCGGAGGCTTGGTGGAGCCTCTGAGGGAAGCCCAAGGGGAGGGCCTTGTCCCCGACTTCCAGCCGGAGACGGCCCCACACAAACCCAGGAGTCTGCAGCTGCGGCCGAGAAACCCCTGAAAGTTTGGGGAGAGACCTGAACTCCCACCTCCCCAGCTTCACAAGAGGGCCCAAGATTGGAACTGCTGGTCACTCTGGAGTTGGTTTCGGGGATTTTAACCAGGTGCCATTGTGATCGTGATGTTCCTAGAAAGCCTTTACCAGCCAACAGGAACAAGGAGAGGCTGGTACAGATGAATGCCCGCCCCCCACTTGGGGAGCCTCAGAAGGAACAGCAGCCTGAGGACCAGCCCTGGACAGCCCTGGAGCAGCTCTCAGTTCTCAGGGGTGGGTCTGAACTTCCTGGGGGAGGAGCCTCCTTCTTCATCCACAGCCAGGGGTCCCAGAACCTGGGGCTGGGGTGGGGGCTGGGGCCTGCAGGGCCTCCCCAAACCCTACTTTATGAGCTCAGCAGTCCTCCTAGCAACACCAGATGCTCCCCAAGCGACCCTTCTCCATCCCTGTCACTGGGTCTAGAGTCACAGCCACAGCCCTGAGGACCAGCCACAAGCAGGAAGTGACCTGTGAAGCCCTGTCACTGGAAGGGGGCGGGCCCATGGTTCTTGGGCAGTGAGGCTTGGAGGTGAGGAAGGGATGGAGGAGAAGGGCCCAAGGCTCTCAGCCTGTTGCTCCCTGGCGATGGTTACATGCTCCACTGTTACAGGTTGTTTTGCAGCATTTGTTGCAGTTTACAAAACGCACTAAATGCAGTGAGCTCTTTCAGCCCTCACATCATCATCACAAGGACAGCTAACCAGCTCCCTTTTGTAGCTGAGGTTTGAGAACTCAGCAAGCTCAGACCCAGACGCTCCAGCTCCCAGACCATCGCTCTCTACCAACACCTCACACACCCTGGCATGTGGAAGTTTGTGGGAAGACAGAATGAATGGATGACTGACCGCTGAAGACAGCGGAGAACAGAGGGACGAATAATTTTGGGTTTCAAGCAAATCGAAAGTAACTCTTTCCTCTCCCCCGCCCCAGCCCCCACAACCACCATCAAACACTCAAGGTTGGTTGGCCCCTGCTTCTGTTTTACAAGAATAGATACTGAGAGCCAACACAAGGGTGGGTTTCCCGGGGTGTACTTCGAAGGCCCAGAGTGGGGCCTCTTTTGCAAAGCAGTCTATGGAAGCCCCGGCTTTTGATTCCTGCCTCCAAGGAGGTGTTTGATTGTTTCCTGGAAATGCTAATAATGCGAGACTCATAAATACTAATGAAACACTATAGATTAGCAGAGCGCAGCCAGTCACCTGGGGGACCTGGAAGAGAGTTCTTAGATTAAAAAGTAGAAAGAATACCTTTTAATCGAATCCTCTCTCCCTGCCCAGGACTGGGTTCCCAAATGTTAATGAATACTCTCCTCAGCAGTACGGGGAGCAGACTCAGATAAATCCCTTTAGGAATCCAGAAGTGAATGACTGACTTAGCTTTAGCTTAAAGAGAAATCTATTTATTCTCTCAGGTGCCGTGGGATGGACGGGTTTGAGACAAAGGTGGGGGGGGGGGGGGTAGGAGGGCCTGGGACATGGGATAAACCCATCATTCAACTACCTGCGGAGCAGCCTGGGTTGGAATTTGCTGATCATACTGGCCTTCTGTGACAAGACCCCTCAATGACCCTAACTCCACCGGGAGGTGCGAGGTTCCATGATGGTGGGGTCCTCGGCACTGAACACAAGGTGTGGTTAGAGTAGGTGCTCACTAAATGTCTGTGAGACGCATGGAGAACTCTCTTGAAGCATTTTCCAGAGCTCTTCACACCCTGTCATCTCCTCCTGGAGGGCAGGTCTGATCACAAGCTCCTCCTCCTGGTACAAAGCCCCCAAATTAGCACACTCCCTACGGAGGGCGCCCCCTGAGCCGCGGGGCCTCCAGGGGGCCCTGAGCTCCTGCCCTGGTCTGAGAGTCTCTCTGCCTGGACGCTCTGCACACCCTTTTCATCCACACTCCTCTGTCAAAAGCCTACTCATCTTTCAGGGTCTTCCTCAGGTGGCCGCACCTTCGTGGAAACTGTCGACAAGTGTCACTGTCTAATGCGAACCACGGAAACGCTGTGCGGAGAGCACTGGGCCCGGGAAGCTTGCACGTGGGATCAGAGCGCAGAAAAGCACCCACGTCCTCCTACAACACAGCAGCAAAGTCCCTCCTGATGGGCCAGAGGCTGCTGGGCCCCCAAGGTTGAGGTCGGAGCAAAGGTCATCCATAGCACAGGGAGGAGGAGACACGTGGAGTGAGGGGCGAGACAGTGGGGGCCGCCATGGGCTGCAGGGAATGCGGGCGGCTTCCCTCTATCGAGAGCCTGTGGGCTTGGTGGCACGTGGGCAGACACGTGGCACCATGTTCCCAGGCCCCTAGGGGGGCTCAGGCAGCGCACCCGGCCAGGTGTGTGACCTCTCAGCAGACTTGTCTTTGTTGCTGTTGAGTTTAAGTTTGGGCAGCCAGGTGTTGCTGTCAGCCTTCCCTCAGGCAGGACCACAGTTTTGTCGTGTGTCTCAGGCATGTGTGAAGTATTAACAATGGGAAATAAACCTCTTTGCCTACAACAGACTGGGATGAACCTTTACGCCAGTCTGGGGGAGTAGCCAAGTATCGTAAAATGCGTATATGCCAGGCTACCGGCCCAAACAGGTTTAATTCCACATGAAGGAAGAGGAGGCCAGAGGACACCTGTGCAGGGCTCCGCCCCGGGGCACCAGGAACCAGGCTCCTGCTCCCTCGCCGTGGGCCCTCGGCCTCCGTCTCCTCGCGGGAGGACTGCGGAAGAGCCAGGTCCACTTGGTAAGGCCAAGGTGTCAAGTGCCTGCAACAGTGTCTGGCATGCGATCAGTGCCATCTCACAGTCTCCCTTTCTTCCATGGACCACAGGGCACAGTGGCAGGGGCCCGTTTATACAACTTCACTAATCACACCATGAGGACGTGGGGCCACAGGCCAGCGAGCCAGGACTGAGGTCATCTGGGCTTGATGGACACACAGCCCTGGTTACGTGGGATGCTTATAGAGCGTGTCATGACAGTATCTAGACCCTGAGGACAAGCCCTGTTACCTCTGTAACACAGCGCCCAGGTGTGGCCACACATTTGTGCTCCAGGGCAGGGAGCAGAATGTCACAGTGATTCTGAACCCAAGTCCCCCAGCGGCTCCTCCACCGACAAGGCGCCATCCTGCTGCTCTGTTAAAAGCTCTAATTCACGTAAAGGTGATCAGGAAAGTATCAGGTGAAATACAAGTAAACAGTAACGTCTTCATCCTTAGTTCTTCCGCTGGCCTGGCAGCCTTGGGAGAGTATTGGACCTACTGCCCAGGGGCCTGGGTGTTTGTCGCAGCTGTATGTCCTCAGACATGTCATGTCCCCACTCTGGGCCTCAGATTCTTCATCTTTAAGTGAGAGAGTTGGTCAGGGTGAGGTCTAAGGTGTCCAGCCTGAAAACCAAGGACTCTTTGACCTCTGGGTCCCGAGCCAGCGTCTCACACCAAGAAGTCTCTTAGATTTCCTTGCATCACACTTGTCCTCTGAGTCTCGCCAGACACAAGGGCCTGTGGATTCCAGACCCGAAGGAGCCTCTATGACCTCCCACCTGAGCTCTGAGAGGTGGGGCTGGAGCCAGAGGAAAACGGGCCACTCTGCGCAGGCAGCCAGAACAGGCCCAGCTGTGAGCTGGGCTCGGGACAGGAGCAGGGAGGAGTCCAGGGACCCTGCCCCAGTTTCTGAGCACCACTGTCGAGCTGTCTTCAAGACCCCTTCTCCACTGAAAAAAGGGAACAGGTTGAGAAGGAGATGTGGGGAGACTCGGTGGAGGGACAGAAAGCAGAGACAAAGGTGATGAGGGAGAGGAGGATGGAAACAGGGAGAACCAGCAGATGGTCCCACCCCAAGCAGGATGCGTCCCTGTCAGACATGGGAGTAGGATGTAAGGGCGGGGGGTAGGTGCACGGAGCAGGGAAGGGGGCATGGAGGGACAGGAAGGAAGGCTGGGTTGTGGCCGGATGAGGACTGACAACCTCATAGCCTGGGAAGTCCAAGTCCCCTTGGGCAGGCAGCAAGACATAAACATTCCATCTCGTGCTGAAGCTTTCGTACATGTTAAAAATGGCAGGTTGTGTTCAGAGAGGCGCAGACACAAAGGTGTCCTTGGGGAGGACGTGTTCAGCACCCATAGGTGAGCTGCAACAGAGGAAAGACTGAACCGCTCCTGGAGGGGCCCCGGGAGCCGGCCCTTGGCCAGAGCGCTGCCTGGATGCAGTGATCCGCTTATCCAATGCTGACCCTCTGCTGTGTGCCAATCTGATGCCCTATTAATTTTTACATTCTAAGCCCAATACAGTGGTGTGCATACATAGCAAGAATTAATTAATACTTATTGGCTGAATGCAGGCATCTGTCTTATTGAGTCTCAATATAATTTCAGTAAACACTGTAAATCTTTGGTTCCCTTCTCTTTCTGAAGCCTAAAATCGATGACAATATTAAACGCTGCAGAGCCTTGCACTGCACGTCCCCTGACTTGTCTGTCCCTCTCCCGCAGGTGCAGCCGGGGCATGCGCAGAGCCGGAGAGGGCCGAGGAGCAAGTGCCACGCGGGCAAGGCTGTGTCCTCTGGAGCCCAGGACTCGGCCGTGAGCTGAGCACCATGGAGAAGGTCAGCTCCTTCTTCAGTGACATCTGGAACATCATCCTGACCAAACACCGGGAGGGCCTCTACAACACCGTCTGCCTGGGCGTCATCCTGGGGCTGCCGCTCCTGGTGGTCATCACGCTCGTCTTCATCTGCTGCCACTGCTGCTGCAGCCGGCCGGGCAAGAGCAGCCAGCAGCCCGAGCGGAGCGCGGGGAAGGGCAAGAAGAAGAAGAAGAAGAAGAAGGGTGAAGAAGACCTCTGGATCTCGGCCCAGCCCAAGCTCCTGCAGTTGGAGAAGCGGTCGTCACTGCCCGTCTAGCCAGGCAGGAGGCAGAGGTGCCCATCTCCAGGGGCTCGGCCACTGTCCAGCCGCACGCGGGGCAGGGCTCTGCGATCCCTAAAGTGTCCACAGAGGAACTTCTCAACCAAGGGACAAACCTCCGACTGAGTGTCCCCCGGAAGGCTCTCCCAGCAGGCACGCGGACAATTCCTGGGCACTGCCTTGGCAGCTGTGCGCCCAACAGTGAGGCTCCTTACTGCAGACTCAGGCATGCCTTTCACCTACTTCTGGCACAGCCCATAAAAAATTTTTAAAAAGCACAAGGACTATTTATCCATCCATCTTGATGTACCTCCCAAGTGCACACACACACACATGCCACACACACATGCAGTACATTATCTGCTCTTGCAAAAACATCTCATTGGAGGGCCTGGCACATATGCACAATCACCAGGCAAGGCGACACAGTCCATACCTGTTCCATGCACTACTCAGGTGAGAGATGTGTGCTATCTGACTCCTATCCCTACAAAACCTTCTGCTGGAAGTCCTCACAGTTGGACATTTCAGCAACCCGGTATAGTCTGCTTCCCTGTATAATGATGGAGTCCCACCAAGTGCCTGTGCTCCTGACCCCTCCCCTGGGAGGAAGTTTCTAGTGTGAGGGATCAGGATGCGTTGAAAGCTACTGTCCTACAATGCCGGACAAGGTCCTCGGTACCACCGGTCGGCGTTAGATATGGTCCAAGCCCTCTCTTTGAGATGCCGCCCCAGGAAGTACTCGGCCAGGCATGCTTCTCCACACTGGAACTCATAGCTCTGGGCAGTGACGCCTGGACAGCTACAGAAACCAAGTCACCTAGGTTACTCCACGCACTGCGGAGGGCGGTGTGTGCACTACAGGCGGAAAGGAGGTGTTCCCCCTGAGCTGGTGGCCCCAGAGGTTTTTAGCGGGAAGGAACTAAGACAACCACTGGTACCGCCCCGCAGAAGGCACACTGGCAATGACTTCTAAGGTTGTCATGCAGGTGAGGGACATTGCAGGTGGGATGCAGAAATAGAGTCTAAGTGAGAGCAGATGAAGTTCTATAGAGGTTTATTAGTATTTATCTTGAGGTTCAGGCAGGTGCCTTGTGCATGGGGTGGGGGGGTTTGCATACTGTCCATGGATGCTGCTGGGTGCGTGATGATGTGAAGGGTAACCCTGTAATACCTCGCCAGTCCCCCCAAGTGACCTTCTAAGTGAACCCACTGATTGCTGCAATGGATGGAGGCTGGGTGTCAGATTCTGCAGGGGGCGCATGCAGAACCAAGGGTCAGGCTGGCATGTGCGCCCTGAGGTGCACAGTAAGCTGAGGAGAGCGTCTCATTGGGCTGACGCTGGGGGCCCGAGTTAATCCACTCACATGATGAGCGGGTTGGTATTTTGATTGCATTGTGACCATATGGCAGTGATGGGTAACTCGCTGTGCTGTCAAAGTTCATTTGCAAAACTGCAGGGTGGCTGGCTCTCCTGAAATATTTTCCCAGGGAAGCTGTTCTAAATGGTGGTGAAATTGTGACTTAATAATGTAGCTAAACCATGGTACTTATAGTAGCAAAAACTAAATTCTGTAAGATGTGTGAGGGGAAAATGTGCTGTCTCTGCTCACTTGGGCTACCTGGTACTCACCTGCCCCCAGGTACACCTCAGGCCTGCGCAGGGGGGATGCTGGTGGCAAGTGCTGCCCCCGGGGACCCTGTGAGGCCCCAGGGGCCGCACATATTGTGGAACCTCCCACCCTAAGTGGCCCTAAGCATCCCAGGCATGTAGGCCCCTCACTTCTAAACCGCTTTGACCAGAGAAAGATATACCCGCCAAGTCCCTGTCCCCTTGTCACAAGGAGAGCTTGTCACGGAGCACCCAACTTGCCCTTGACATCACTGGCGGACTAGTCACCGCCCCACGTCCCCTGCTGCCCGCCGGGACAAGCTCCCCTTCCTGTCTGCACCCCTTAGTCCCCCTGAAATGGAGGACCTGGGGAGATGCAGGGGCTGGCGGCTGAGAGTGGGTCAGATGAGATCCAGGCGAGCCCCTCACCAGGAACACGGTTGCCATGACGACCGGCTGCTCATCTGAATTAAGACAGCCATCCAGTCGGTTGTCACTGCCATGACAAGGGCTCCGTCTCCACGTGCAGTGCCCTGCTGTCTCTTCACTGGATGGGCTTGCTCCATCTCGGGGAATCACAGGTCTCGCTTGTCCCCCACGGCCTAGGACCCAGGACACACAGCCCTGGACGAGGCCCGTCTATCCCCAGCTGGCCTGAGAGCCCCCACCCTGGGTGTGTGGAATACCGGGTGTCTGCAAGGAGCCCAAGGGACTGTCCACAGCCACTCCTTCCCTTCCCACTTCGTTCTCATCCTCTCTCTCTCCCTCTCTCTTCTCCTCTATCCCCTCTTCTCCCAGCTCTGTCCCTCCACTCACCTCCATCTTTACTCCTTTCCCTCCCAGCCTGTCCCAGACTCGGATGAGAGCCTGCTCGGCCCATCCCAGGGGTTCATACTCACAGGGACGCGGCAGGGTGTAAGGGAGAGCTGCCTGAACTGCGCGGGCGCGGAGGAGCCCCGGGGAGTCCATGCAGCTTCCCATACACGGCCCCACGGTCAGAGGTCAGAGGCCTTTCCCCACCGCTCGCTGGGCTCGCTATTTTATTTCTTGGGGGAGATGGGGTGGATATAAATACAGGGTCATCACCTTTTTAAGAAGACTAGAAATGGTCCAGGTTGTACAATATTTGTCAGTATTTTTTTTTTCCTGGAAAATTCAAACACATCAACAGAAAAAGTTATTTAAATAAAGTACTTTGAACCTAAAAGCCATGCCTGGCCTCCTTACTTGCAGTAGTCAGACAATTACTTTATTGACATTCGCTGTGCCCCTCCACCAGATATCACTCACCAATGAGGGATGCAGGGACCCCCTTGGGGACACAAGGCCCAGTGGTCCGGGCACTGCCCCTGCCCCACGATCACAGGTCACAGGACCAGGAACACTCACACGGCTGCCCACAGAGCAGATCTCAGAAGAGGCGCCTGTGCAGAAGGACCCTCCCGTGCCGGGCAGCACTTATACAATGCCCGCTTCCATGAGGCCAGCCAGTGTCTGCTTACAGGGAAGGTGGGAGAAGAGCAAAAACTAAGTGAAAATACACCTGTGAGTTAATACTGGCCCTGGAAGGAGAGAATCAAAACCCTCGATAGTAGCTGCTGGAGAGAGAGGCAGAGAGAGGGAGACACACGTATGGATAAATACTCATCTTTCTTTTTAGTTAGCCACAGCTTTGCATTAATTGTGAAACATAATGGTTACATGCTCCCTATCCCTTCCTTGATCATGCTAAACTGGTCATCAAAGCAGAAGCCATCTAGAAGAGTGCTGTCCAGTAGAACTAGGAATGACTGAGTTATTCTTTGTCTACACTGTCCACTATGGTGCTGTTAACCACACAGACCTCTTAAAATTAAAACGTAATGACCTCAAAGGTCCAATAGCTGAGTCACACCAGCCATATTTCACGGCTAGTGGCCACCATCCCGGAGAGTGTGGGTCTAGAGCTCATGGATGGCGTGGTCAAACACACGGCCACCAGCTAGGGCTGAGGCAGGAAGGCCTACGCCTTCTGTCCCCCAAGGTGGGGGCGTTTCTGTAGTGTTGGTGGATCCCTGAGCCCCCCTCCACACTCTCCATGACGACCTGAGGACTGAGCGCAGACCATCCATTCAGCGCTCTGTTCCCTCCACCAGGACTTGCATGCCCTTCCAGTGCAGTGGAGGGACTGTCACCAGAAACCGTGTGGGGGAGGAGCAGCTGCTGACACCTGAGGGGAGGCCACAGCCAAATGCCATCAGTGCCACCTGCCCAGCCCGGCCCTGACCCTGGGGTATGAATATAGATTTGGAAAATGCCATGAGGGCTCTCAACTCATCAGAACCCTCCACACCGGCTCCTCGGCCTTTGACCCTAGTATTACTACAAAATTCAAAGTCACAGGATTACAAGATACATAAAGAGTCCCTTCAACACAATTTTTGGTCTCTGTCTTAGGTTCAAAGGGATATTTTAAAATACCTATGATGCCTCGCTCGGGTGGCCACATGCACCCATACCTAACCTCTTCTTGAGGCTGTTCGTTCTGTGAGCCTTTCTGACTCAACCGTGTGCCAGGCACAGCGGGCGCCTGCAATACAACACTGTCTGGAGGGGCTCGCAGCCTGGTTGGGGGTTACAGTAGGAGGGTCGCTGCTCACTGGGAGGACGCTTCACAGCCAGTCTCTGGACAGGCTGGGGACACCCTCCGGAGCTGCCCAGAGAGTCTGGAGGAGGAGACCAGGGAAGGAAGGCACGTCTGCAGAGCCCACGACCTGAACATGCCACCTGCGGCAATGACGTGGGGACAGGGTCGAGTGTGGGGCTGGGACTCAGCGCCAGGGTTGTACGGACGCTGAGACGAGCTCCAGCTGCCACCAGGCAGGGAGGGCAGGCCCACGACATAAGTCTGTGAAAGCGCAGAGTGCATGGCAGTACCTTTCACAGGGACAGAGGAGTAAGCGAGAGACAAAGCACTTCACAGACAGCGCCTGGCTTCGTCGGAAGGGCTCAGTACATGCAAGGTGTTCTCAGTAAGGGCAGAAGGAAGATCAGGAGGAAGCGTGTTCCTGAAGTCAAAGGAGAAGAAACTTGCCAGAAGAAAGCCGGAGTCCACAGACTTACGGTGCAGAGAAGTCAAGAGGTAGGGATTGAAAATAACGGACATTTTCTACTCCCCTGGGTGTAATGCGTTCCCTAATTTCACCACACACTGCGGTGTCTACAGCATGACCAGCGGTCTGTGAATAAGGCTCCCAATCTGCAGTAGGGATGGGCAAGGTCGCTGAAGTATCTACCTGGCCTCCTTCTGTGCCCTCCGCCCACAACCGAGCCGCTCTAAGGCGGCAGTGCCCCCTGGTGGCCAGGTCGGGAGAGCGTTTGCATCAACATTTTTGTCGCAGTAACAGCAGTGTTTCCCTGAGGACATCAATACCAATTCGCCTCTATCACAGCTCCTCGGACTATTAACACGCTAAAGACTCATTGGGTTTTATGGGAGGTTCACAAACCTGTCTGAGTTGAGACTGCCACGCTCATTTGACAGATGAGGGACTTTTATAATTCTAAGTCTTAATTGTTGTTAGAAACATTTCTGGTGACATGTGCCAGATTTGACATCACTACATACAGGAACGCTGCTCTAACCACACAAGGCTTGCCCAGCAAGGGGAGATCAGACCGTATGGCAGCTGAGCATGTATGTTCCTGTATTCCCTGCACACTCCTCCCATTCCCACACCCATTAATGAGAAACAGCCTTTGGCAGTAAAAATCCTGTCTTATTCACCACATCCCCAATACCCAGCTCGGGACCTGGTGTGTACATACTGCATACACTAAATAAAGTCATTGATTAGCGGGAAACAGAATCACTGAGTGTTTCTCACAGTGCATGTCCCCTGTTCTCCTCTACCCTTTTTTGCCACATTTGTTCAATCTTGGGTGGGGCCAAAAAACTTCTTTTCCTAACCAGCACTCTAGATCAGTGATTCTCAACCTTTTCCACCTCATGGCACACACAAACTAATTACTAAAATTATATAATTACATATATATATATATATATATATATTATTTTTTTTTTTTTTTTTTTTTTTACCAATCTGACATAAAAATAGAAATGGTTTTGATTTGTTCATACTGTATGGCTATTATGGTGTGGGCTGTCATCATTTTTTTATTTGACAATCTAAGAGAAAAGAGGTCAGTGCCCCCTGACTACATACACAGTCAAGTATGGCATGTTTTAAAATTTCTTGTGGCACACCGGTTGAAAGGCACTGCTCTAGGTAAATGCCAGTGATCTCTGACTCACACTTAAGAAATATTATCTAGATACTCAGAAAACGAACAAAAAATTCTATGGTCAGATACGTTTGCAAAACACTGCATGCTGTGACTGCCCCTCTCCTCCTTGAGATCCGCAATGCATGTGTCACATCAGGTTCCAACAGGGGCTATGATAAAGAAACAGGTGCAAGCCTGCCTAACTCGGAGTTTTCCCAAGCTTATTGAACCATGAGAGAGCTCTTCTTTTAGCACCTCTGGAGGAGCAAGGGTTCCAAGGAACACCGCTTGGGAAATGCTGTCCTGGAGGGCTGGTGTATCCCCCATGCTTCATCTGTCCCTGTTGTCCACTGCTTATAGCTCAGCTCCTACTGTCCCCAAGGACACGGGTTCTGAAATGCACAGATACTGTGTCACCTCTGATAGCCTCTGTTTCTCACTTGGTCCTTTCTCTTTCTTCCATTAGTGAGCCATAATCGCACCGGTGGCTATTCATGGCCCATAGACCTGGCTAGGGACACACCTCTATCAAGGGGTGAGGAAGGAAAACCCACAGTTTGAATGAAGTTATGGAGACTGAAGATGCCGCCGGCCCCTCCCCTGCCACCCTCCCCCTCCCAGGCCCTGTACAGTACCTGAGAGCACCCAGAGCTCCCCATCTGATTTCCACACCAGCCAAGGCAGTGCGTAAATCGGGGCAGGGTGTCATTCCCATTTTATAAACAAGGAAAGCGAGGCCCAGAGGAGGTAGGCGGTCCCCCAGACCTGTCATGGAACACAGCCTCAGACCCCTCGCTGTGCCCCCACCATGCACAGGGCACCGCGATCCAGGCCTCACTCCCACGGCGGCCCCTCAGAATGGTCGCCTGCAGGATCACCTCCCTGGAGGCAGAAACGTGCCCGACACAATAAAGGGCTCTGCCCATAAGCTTGTTGACGCCCTGGATGTCTCCTTTGGAGGGGCCGCAGCAAAGCCTCCTCTGCCTCCTTAGCCTTCACTTCCCAAAGTAAAGAATTCTTTTTATTCCGTTTTGTTTCCTTCTTTAACTTAAATCATAACACCGCAAAACCCCTGTTTTCTAGTTCTCTCCTTCTAAGTGCACTGCAATTCTTCTGTACTGTAGAATGGACAGGCGTCTGCGGGCTAACCTGGAAACCTAACTTCTTCATGTAACATTGGGACTGAAACAACCTGTTTCGCTTTTCCCCTGAAGAAAAAAAAACAGCTACCAGAAAGCCTTGGGAAGTGGGTCCACTTGCATATTAGGAACTACCTAAAATCCCTTTGGGGGCGGGGTGCCCCCCCCCCCCACCTTTCATCCAGCCAGCGGCCCCATCGCACCTGTCTCAGCCCTCAGCCCAGTAAACCAGGTCCGCGAGTCCGGGCTCACTAGGCCACCTCGGCAAGGTATTTCCCAGTTACCTGCTTTGTGCGTTAGTCCAGCGGCAACGCTGCCTGCACAAACACCAAGCACCGGTTGGGCACCGGCCGTACCCCAGAGGCTGACTCTCAACACCATGTTACCCAGCAAGGAAGAGAGGTAGGAACTTCCCAGAACTCACCTTTACGAAGGTGAGAAAGTGGCGGTGGCGTGGGGCAACACTGCCACCTGCTGGTCGGCCTGGGTACTGCGCGCCTCCTGCGCCGGCCGCGCGCCGCGTGAGCAGCTCCTCTTCATCGCCCGGTGAACAGCGTTAAGGGAATGAATGACTTGGAAACTTGTTTCGCGAACGACTTCCTCCAGCGAAGGATTATGTTTCCCCAAGAGCTTTCCACTGTTCCCACTTGTTTTTCTTTCTGCCACCGTGCTGCGCGTCTGTTTGCATTTCTCCCCGTCCGCGGCCCCCCCTCTCTTCACACACAACGCCTGGTCCCTGTCCTTGGGTCACCCCCTTAATTACAGCCCCTTGAGTCATCCTGGTCTTTCTCCTCGGCCCTTTTCTGCCTTTTCTGGCTTGAATGATCCTCAGAATCTCTGCAGAGTCCTGTCGTCTGACAAACATGGCCTCTGGGACACGTCCCAGTGGAAGGAAGCCGCTGGCAAAAGCCAGCTCCAGGCTGCCCCGCAAGGACCCCTCTCCGCCTTCACCACCTGGGCCCCTCCAGGCAGGCCGTCCCTTCCTCCTGCAGAGCCCTCTCCCCTTTCACTATTCCAGGCACAGGCCAAGAAGGTCATTCATTACCTGTGGCCTGTTGCACAGCCTGTACCCCGTCTGGGAACCTCTACCCTTGCCTCCCCAAACCTCCCTCACTGCCTCCCCGGAGCTTGAAAAGCGCAGGCGCCCAGGACCCAGCTGAGACTCGTTGCAGCCAAAGCCAAGCCGGGAGGTGAGGTGGGAGCCAGATCACAGCAGCCCAGCTGATGCTGCCAGTCGTGAGGTCCACGCTGCGCAGGCACGTGGGCCAAGCCAGAGTCCCCGCCCACCTTCCCGGCGTGGCCCCGCACCAAGTGCCCCTCACCTCGCCAAGAAAACGCGTTCCTACCTCAAACTCACCGCACTCTGCCTTTTCTCATCTCTGTAACCAAGTTCCCTTCTCCCAGGGTGCCCTGCCTCCCCCAGGCCTCTCCTTTCTCCTGGGCAAACTCAGAGGCGTCCCTCCAGCCTCCAGCAGACCTCACACCCATGGAGCGCTGGGGCGCTCTCCAGCACCCCGCTCTGCTCGCACTGGCCAGTTCCCATCTCCGTTGACCCGCTCTCCCCACCTTACTGCCCACTGTCATGGTTTGTCCCCAGGGCTGTCCCCATCATACTGCAGAAAGGGGCTGTGTGTCCCTGCTTTGGGTGTCTTGCATGAAACAGACAATGGCTTGGAGACTTCATCAAACGCTTGTGATACTTCTGTCCTCGCGTCCACCCTGGTACCTGGCTGGCAGCCTCTCCCTTCGATGACAGCTCTTGTTTTCTCTGGTTTGTCCCCAATGGCTTATAACTTGGCTCTAAGAAAAGTGTTTGACCCTCTGAAGAGCGGGTGTATCCAGACACTCATTCCTGAGGCCTATTTCAGCTACCAGAGTGGGGCCACCAAGGAGGGTCACTTAAATGAGGTTAGGCAGGGAGGTTCAGGGCTAGAGTGTTCTCGTCAGATAAACATCCTTTAAAAATGAACTCCCCTCCCCGACTTCCTTCTCTTCCTGGCATAGGACCCTTGAAGGGTCAGTTGGAGTTTTCTCTACCCTGAGCCTTTGGGGCACCATGGGTCAACCCTACAGACCAAAGAAGGCAAGAAAGAACCAGTTTCCCGCAAGTCCTCGACTTGGCAGTGGTGAACAAAGGCTGGGGTCAGAGAACATGGGAGTGTGCTTGTAAGGCCAGGAGCCGCCATCGTGGCCATTCACATGCAGGTTCCCATTGGATTCGGGCAGAAAGAAATGGCGGAGTCGGAGGATGGTGGGCCATCCTGTTTATTGGGTCTCACCAAGACAGGCAAACCACAAGAGAAGACAAGGGGAAAACAGAAAACCAGCATTTCCCATGAAGGGCAGGGATCAGGGAGGCCCCTGCAATGGTGATAGCAGGAACTGAGAGAGCAAGCTCCCAGTCTGCCCCACTTCACAGTGCAGAAACCAAAAACCTTCAACCCAATACACAAACAAGGAAGTCTCTGATACAAAGTCACCCATCCGAGGCACAATTGGACTCCTCATGAGAGTGCACCACTCACATCATGCAATCAGTCAAGGGTGTGGGGAAAAGCCCAGTCCCAAAACCAAGCCCTAGGCCACAACGACCTGGCCTGCTTGCAGCCTGTCCCCCACGCCCAACACAAACTACAAGCGAGCAAACCTACACATCATATTCAAAAACCCACTTGACCAACAGTGCTGATGCCATCACCCATGCCCCCAGAGCTAAAAGACCCTCACTGGGAGGCCTCTGTGCCAGACACTCCAAGCGGGCAGCAGTCCAGCCGCAGGCCCAATCCGGACCTACAGAGCAGAAGGTCTGGGGCTCGGGCTCAGCAATCCCATGCTTTCATGAGCACGTTTTGTTGTGAAGTAGCGTACCTTACTTCCACGGGTTTATGTAGAGACATTGTAAAGCCAGTAGCCACGGCCACCATCACAGCCACCTGGTCCATGCAGGTTCACATTTGATTCGGACAGACAGTAATGAAACAAGGTAGCCAAGAACTGGTGGGCCATTAGCTTTAATCCTAGCTTGCACCCGAGGGGAAAGAAATATACACAGTGGGAAAACACTTCCCTTTCCATTCAGGGCTCCCAAAGCCACTGACTTATCCGAGTTTCCTAGAATCAAAGGTTTCTAGCTCACCAGCCTTATTCATCTCTGTTCCCCATCTCCTTCTCTCTGCACAAACTGGCTTCTCCTTCAGCACTCTGCCATCTTGGCTCCTTCTCCTCTCCTCCACATGGCCTTTCTCTGCTCTCCCCCAGCATGGGCTTCTCTGCCCCATTTTATAGTATAGAAATCAAAACCTTTAATCCAATATACAGACAAGGAAGTCTCTGATACAAAGTCACTTATCTGAGGCATAATGGGATTCCTCATGAGAGTGCACCACCCCACCTCATGCAACAGTCAAGGGTGTGGGGAAAAGCTTAGTCTTAAAACTAAGCCTCAGGCTATAACCACCCTGCCTGTTTACACCCTGTCCCCCTCACCCAATACAAACTATAAGCGAGCAAACATATATATCATATTTAAAAACTTATTTGACCAATGTTGGGCAGATAAAATATATTATGCTCACTTTGTTAAAAATGGCGCTGCCCACATGGAAGCCCGTTGCCCAGGTGATGATATTACTCGCCCATCTTACTTGGGATGGGCGTGATTATATTAATGTGTGTTGGGGGCGGGCTGTGGGCAGGCAGGATCTTTGTAGCCTGGGGCTTGGTTTTAGGACTAAGCCTTTCCTACCCTTTTTGATGTGGGGTGGTACACTCTCATGAGGAATCCCATTATGCCCCAGATAAGTGACTTAGTATCAGAGACTTCCTTGTTTGTATATTGGATTAAAGGTTTTGATTTCTACACTATAAAGTGGGGCAGACCGGGAGCTTGCTCTTTCTCGGTTCTTGAGATTAGCATTAGAGCAGAGAGCAGAGAGAGGAGAGCAGAGAATGCCACATGGAGGAGGCCAGGAGAAGCAGCCAAGATGGAGGGATGCTGAAGAAGCCAGTTTGTGCAGAGAGAAGGAGATGGGGAACAAAGGAGAATGAGGATGGTGAGCTAGGAACTTTTGATCATAGGAAACTCAGATAAGTCAGTAGCTTTGTGAGCACTGAATGAGTGGGTTTTGGAGCTCAGTGTGTATTTTTACTTGCCCGCTGGGTGCAAGCTAATGTCCCACCAGTTCTTGGCTCCATTGTTTCATTACCATCTGTCCGAATCTAATGCAAACCTGCATGGACCAGGTGGCTATGATGGTGGCCTTGGCCACTGGCCATACATTTGGCGTAGTCTGTGGCAGGATTTGGAATTCAGTATGGAGCTACCACCACCTTTGAGTGGTGGAGTAGAAGACTGGCTGCTGTTATGGTTCCCCATGGCTGTCCTTTTGGGGACTGTAGGCTGGCTGACTTTTACAGCCATGAGTGAGGAAACCGAGAGCTCCATGGAAGAGACTGCCTGAGACCTGCAAACCAAGCAGTGGAAGGAACTGGAGCAAACATGGGAGAAAGAGATGCCAACCCTGGAGCTGGAACAAGCACCGGAGGAGGCCGACCAGGTTCACGAGATTCGCTTGGAAATACAGCAGCTGCTGGAGGAGGAATCACAGGTTCATGAGTTGCAGCTTGCCCTGGACATTGTGGAGAGCCAGCAGCTGCGGAAGGCCAGGGCTGAGACCAGAGCCGGGGCTGCAGAGCAGAAGGCGGCGGCGGCAACCTGTGGCTCGAGCCTGGCAGCGGGAGATGGCATTTCTAGTTCCTCTTTGGAGGATGAGGAGAATCGGGCTGGAGCTGTGATCCACAGTCTCCAGAAGGTGAGAGTCCAGCAGCAAGGAGTATCTACTACTCTCCTGGTACATCTGCGATTTTGGGAATAGGAGTGGGTGCCATCATGATCTCCGGGGCAGAGATGGAAGTGCTGACTGCCATTGCCACGTGCTCCTCTTTGGGACAGTGTAAGACCTGCCAGGACAGCAGGGATGAGGGGGGTGGCTGAGGCCCCATGTGCGTGGACTGATTCCTGGACTATGACTGGAGTGAGCACTGGCTCCTTTGTTGGATGGACTTAGGATTTTTGGACAATGTGAAATACCCTGATGGGGATGGGGGGTGGCTTTGCTGAAGGCCCTTCCCCTGCCCCAGGAAGCCTTTCAAACCACTAGAAAGAAAGCTGAGGACATTTTGTACTTTTGGCAAAGTGCTCAGAGACTGGTGAAATGTACCTTTGCAATTGTTGAAATTGTATGATTTGTCATGTTGTAATTTGTGTAATGTGCCTAATTTCCTTGCACAGGGATGCTGGTGATGTAAATTCTGGGTAGTAAAGTGAGCATAGGGGTAGATTGTTGGGCAGATAAAATATATTATGCTCACTTTGTTAAAGATGGTGCTGCCCACATGGAAGCCTGTTGCCCAGGTAATGATATTAGTTGCCCTTCTTGCTTGGGATGGGCATGATTATATTAATTTATGTTGGGGGTGGGCTGTGAGAAGGCAGGATCTTTGTAGCCTGGGGCTTGGTTTTAGGACTAAGCCTTTCCTACCCTTTTTGATGTGAGGTGGTACACTCTCATGAGGAATCCCATTATGCCTCAGATAAGTGACTTTGTATCAGAGACTTCCTTGTTTGTATATTGGATTAAAGGTTTTGATTTCTACACTATAACGTGGAGCAGACCGGGAGCTTGCTCTCTCTTGGTTCTTGCTATCACCATTGCAGGGGCCTCCCTGATCCCTTGCCCTTCATGGGAAAAGCAGGTTTTCTGCTTTTCCCTTGTCTTCTTTTGCGGCTTGCCTGTCTTGGTGAGATACCAATAAACAGAATGGCCCATCATCCTCTGACTCCGCCATTTCTTTACAATCTGCCTGAATCCAATGGGAACCTGCATGTGAATGGCCACAATGGTGGCTCCTGGCCTTACAACCAACAATCTACCCCTTTTGCTCACTTCAAAATCTAAAGCACAGGTATTCCTGCACAAGGAAATTAGGCACATTACACAAATTACAACATGACAAATCATACCATTTCAACAATTACAAAGATACACTTCACCAGTCTCTGAGCACTTTGCCAAAAGCGCAAAATGTCCTCAGCCTTGTTTCTAGCCATATGAAAAGCTTCCAGGGGCAGGGAAGTGCTTCCAGCAAAGCCGCCCCCCACACCTAATACAAACTATAAGCAAGCAAACATATATATCATATTTTAAAACTTCTTTGACCAAACAATGTACAATATACTTGTTTGTATATTGGGTTAAAGGTTTTGATTTCTACACTATAAAATGGGGTAGAGGAACCCATGCTAGAGAAGAGCAGAGAAAGCCACGTAGAGGAGAGGAGAAGCAGCCAAGATGGCAGAGTGCTAAAGGAGAAGCCAGTTTGTGCAGAGAGAAGGAGATGGGGAACAGAGGTGAATAAGGCTGGTGAGGTAGAAACCTTTGATTCTAGAAAACTCGGATAAGTCAGTGGCTTTGGGAGCCCTGAATGGAAAGGGAAGTGTTTTCCCACTGTGTGTATTTCTTGCCCGTGCAATGCAAGCTAGGATTAAAGCTAATGGCCCACCAGTTCTTGGCTCCGTTGTTTCATTAACATCTGTCCGAATCAAATGTGAACCTGCATGGGCCAGGTGGCTGTGATGGTGGCTGTGGCTACTGGCCTTACAGTCACCAAGGTGAGGACCCTATGTGCAACAGAGGACGAGAGAACTGGTAACTGGGAAGCTGTACCGAGGGCCCTTTAAGACGGACTAGGAAATGAGCTCAGATCCGGTCCTAACAAAGCTGGGTCAGAACAGAAGAGCTCTGGCAGGTCTCTGCAAATACCTCCTCCTGGGCAAGGCCTGACCATCTCCTCCTCCAGCACCAACCTCTGCCTGTCTCTTATTGGGGCGGGTTGTTCTCTCCAGCACTCGGCACTTCCTGGAATTGGCCGTTTCTCTGTTGGGGGGTCCCGTTTGGTTTCCGTCTCCAGCGGCAGTGCCTAGGACAGAGGCACATGCTGGGGCCTACTCAGTACTTGCTGAATGAGTGAATGAACGAAGGCGCACACTCTCCAGCAGGGAGGCGACCCTGTCTCCCGTGCTCCTCTCTGGGAGCTGGCCTCTGTCTCCCAGCGCCCAGCACACAGCCTGGGAAGAAGCAGGCAGACACTTCTGAATCACTGAACATGCAGACACATTTCTTGATGATCAGCCCCCAGCCCTGGCACTGGAGGCATCCAGACCACCCACTGTGAACTCTAGCAGTAGTTATGGCATGCATTGCTCAGTGTGTGGTGGGCTGACAGGGAAGGGTGGGGGAGGGGTCAGGGTTAAAGGTTGATAAATTTTTCAAAAGTAGAGCTTGGCATTCAGCCCAGAGGTTTAAACCTGGAGAAGCCTAGGCAACCATGACACCCTGGTCCTGGAGGGAGACTGAAGCTTTTAGGGGATATCTGCCCCCCTTCCCACTCACTCCTACTGCTTCCAAATACCCTTATCCACCATCATGCCCATAAGAGACCACCGGCAACCATATTCCATAATAATGCACAGACTGGACCTTCACATGCACTTAGGTTAAATTTAAAATTCAAGTGCATGTAAGGAATATAACCCAAGGCAAATGTTTTTAATCAAGTGGTTTATTAGTAGTTTCTTCTTGAACAGGAATTTGAGTTACTTCCAGGTCACGACTTCCCTATAGAAAACCCTTCCCAAGTGGTAGGAAAATAAGCCGACAGGATCTGACCGCATGTCCATCCCAACAAGCCTCTGACGCTGAGCAATTCCAGAAAAACCCAGGGCCCTGACAGAGTGGGGACCAGGCACTGACAGAGGGGCGGCCGGGGCTGACAGAGTGGGGCCGGGCGGGAGGGAGGCTGGGGACCGGGAAGGGAGTCTTTGGGAGGAACCAATTACCAAGAGAGTCAAATTATTTAAAGTTGAAATGAGTGAGAATTTATTCACAACATACGCAGATCTATGAAAGTGATTATGCAAATAGCTGGAAAGAGGACACTTAAAAATAGCAGAAACATGGAAGCTTTGGTTTCTAGAACTCTGGATACTAGTCAGAGCTTAGCTAAATGCTGGTCCATCCTGGTCCCTTCTGGTCCCCTTATTCTTCCTCAATTTCTTGAAAGAGGAAGACTTACACCTTTATCCTCAAAACCCAGTGGTAATGGGAGGTCGGTCACAAGTCTCAGGCTACCTCAGCCCCTCGGTATCAGAGAGAACACCCCTTTGGTGCTTCTTTCTGGAGGGAAGATTTGTATTGGCAGAGCTTTACATTATGTATACTTATATATATGTATACATAATACAGTGTGTGTGTGTGTGTGTGTGTGTGTGTGTGTGTGTGTGTGTGTGTGTATTGCCCCGGTGTTAGAGCCGCTGCTCTGGTCCTCCTTCCTCCAACCACAAACTCTGATTTCCAGAGTTTCCCAATAGGTAAAGTGCTGGATTCTATTTTCTTCTGCCCTAATCCCATATATCTGTTACTGAAGCTAGACTGAAAAACCTTGAGTTAAATGCTGTCTTTCCCATACACACTGTGCAACTACTGTGATGCTGTTGTTAGGCCCCAGTCCAGATGGGCGAGGATGCAGGTGACAGGGAAGTGCCCTCTGTGGCCTGACGCTTGGTGACATGCTTTGTCTGCTGGTTATCTGCTGATTATCGGCCATCTGTCACTCGAGGCTCTGCCCTTCCCTTCCCCAGTCACCACAACCCACCCCACCCCAAGCTTACACAGCCCCAACCCCGCCTGGTCTTGCCTCATGCGATGATTGCTCAAATGGGTCATCAGAATGTTCTTGAATTTTCCTCTAGTGTCCGCTCCTTCCTGCCCAGGACAGGCTCCCCGCTGTAGCCGTGAGGGCGGATTTTCAACTCCACGTAGGGAATGGAGAATTCGTGTCCTTTCCACGGCTCCCAGTTCACCCCCTACATTAAAAAGCCAACATCAAGAAGGGGCACTTGGGAAGAGGGCTGGGTGCTCCAGAGGAATGCCTCTTTGCCCGAGAACCCACCCCCTCCCTGCTTGGGGGACAGAGAGCCTAGGGGTGACTGGGGTGGTTACCACGAGAGTGAGGGTTGAAACTAGAAACATGCGCCCTCTGCTGGGCAGCCGGGTTCACAGGGTGGGAAGCCCCGTGTGGTTGGAGGAGGGGGGACCAGAGCAGCAGCTCTAACACCGGGGCAACCTGGCCGGCAACGTTATTGTTGCCTCACTCTTTTCCTTCCCCAAAAATTTAAGGCAAAAATAAACATATTAATTGGCCAACTGCCTGAAATCACTTTCAATTTAGACTGTTGAGGTATTAGCTCTAGGGCAACAAAAGGCCTGCTGAAAGCAAAATTTCACTTTATGTCTTTTAACTGGAGAGCACAATATTTAACTCAATAGCCTTGCAACCTAGCCAATAGAGAGCCCAAGTAACCGATTTTATGTATTTTAATTTGTGAGGTAAATAATAAACAAGAAACTAAACTAAATGTCTTGCACATTAGTGTGAAAAACACATTAACCGGATGGATATCTTTTATTAGCAAATATGGGCATGGTTCAGGGCCAGCTGCCTGCTCCGTTCAAGTATCTGATCTCTGAGCACAGCCTCCCTGAGCCAGGCCACGTGCCGCCACCAGGACTGACGGGCCCATCCTCTACGGCTTTTCCAGGGACACGTTTCTTCTTCCCTTTGAAAAGCCACCAGGATTCGGAGTCCCCACTGCTGCCTGGTCAGGGCCAGTGTAATCAAAATGAACTTGGACTTCAGGCGTGCTAACATTTGCAGTAATATTGGTGCAAGGTAAGTTCTGGGGGCAGGGGGCTCCCTGGAGGCTGGGGTCAGGACCCCGGACCGGAAGTTAGAAACCCAGGATGGGGACTCCGAGAGTTCACGGAGGGGATGGATTACTGATGAGCAGGAACAAAGGGCAATTTTCAAGAAGGAGGCGAGGAGTCAGGATGATGTTCATGGGTCATGGAAGTTCGAGAAATTGCCAGTGGGCAAGTTCCAGAGCAAGGGAGGGCACAGGAGGCCGACAGCCTGGCCAGTGTGCACACTCCTGAAACGGAGACATGGGCTCAGCACAGAGTTCAGGGCACGTCTGGACGGTTTGGGATAAAATGGATCCAAGGGTGGGTCTGACCTAAGGCAGAAAAGACTGTTTTCCTGGGGATCAAAGGACTTGAGGAAAAATAGCTCTGGTTTAACTGGGAGCTCCACTAGTGAGAATTACAGACGAATGTTGGTGTGCCCTGCGCCTCCCGCAAATGCATATGTTGAAGCCCTAACACTCAACGTGATGGTCTTAGGACAAGGGGACTATGGGAGGTAATCAGGGTTGGATGAGGCCCTGAGGGTGGGTGCCCTCATGATGGGATTCGGGCCCTTACAAGAAGAGGAGGAGAAACCAGAGTGCTCTCTCTTTCTCTTTAGTGTGTGAGAACAAGGACAGGGGGCTCTCACCAGGAGCTGAACCCACCCACACCTTGATCTTGGACTTCCAGCCTCCCAAAGAGTGAGAAATACATGTCTGCTGTCCGTGCCTCGCAGTCTGCAGTATGTGGTTACAGCAGGCCATGCTATCTGAGACCGTGGCCAGTGTGAACTGGTGAATCAAGGCAGTGCAGGACCACATCAGGCGTCTCTATTCCACAGGGGGCAGCCTGGGCCCCGCCCACCTGTGCAGTGTGCAGCACTGGGGGAGTGCAGAGAGGGCAGGGAGGGCCCTGCCCTCAAGGTCATGGGGCCCAGAGGTGTCACTGTGGGAACCGAACACGGGCAGAGCCTGTCACCCACCTCGCTATGCTTGGTCTCCCCATATTTGCCGTTGGGATTGGCCAAGTGGCAGTTCTTGTACCACCAGCCGCCATGATGCGTCAGGGCACAGTTGCTAAGGGCGATGTCGTTGTCTCTATCAAACGTTGTAAACTTCCACCCATTGTGGTACGTGAGCGCATCTCCTGCAGGAGAGAAGACATGAGAGGGGAGGGGCCCCGTTTGGGCCCTGAGGGGCTGGGGACTCGGCAGGAAAATCTCCAGCGTGAACCCACCCAGGACACAGTTCGTTATGCCACAGGCAGTCACTCTCCGCAGATGGCCAGGTAGAGGCTCCTCCCTGGTCTGGCACCCCACTGTGGGCCTGTCTCTCCAATAGCCTTACCAGAATGTTCACGTGGGGGCTTCCCAGTCGTGTGAAATGCCCAAGTCCCCAGAAGCTAACCCACCGCCTCTCCCTATGCTGCCTGACCACCCTCTCTGCCCTCCGCATCTGCTCCACCGTCATCCCAGCCGCCCAGACCCGAACTCAAGCCACATCTGACAGTCCTCTGTGCCCCTTTCTGGAGCCCTCCTTCTGCGGGTCAGTCACACAGCCCTGTCACCCCACGCTCTCTGGGCCTGCATCCACACAGCAGCCTCCCCAGACCATCTGAGGCTAGCACAACCCTCGTCCCGGCCCGCACGCCCTGTCTCCTGCCACACGGCAGTGAATTCCTCCTCCTGGCTCTGCAGTGGCCCGGAACTTGACTGCTGTTCCCTATGCACATCCTCACAGCCCACTGTCCCCACAGGCACCTTCCACCTGTGGAGTGGACAGGTCCCCCCTCCGTGCCTCTGCTAACGATTTCTCTCTGCTCTTCGCTGGTCCAAACCCAAAGAGTTCCTCAAGGCCCAGCTCAGCCCACGCTGAGGGAGAGCCCCCATCCCCCATCCTCACACCCGCCTGACACACACACCTGACCCTCTGTAGCCCTCCGGGTGCATAATTCAATTTAGTGCTTCATTTCATCGCGACTGGAAATCTCTAATTATTTCGGGTGTCTTTCTCCTATTTCCCCACCATATTCGTCATCCTTTAAAAGTTTGCTTTTTCAATTCTGCTCATAAAAGGCAATAAGGGCCACATCAATCCCAAGCTTAAGTTCAGGATGGCAATGCCCTGCTGAGGAGGGCTCACTCAGAAGTGGCTTCTCAGCTGTGTGCAGTACCCTGAACTTGGGCGAGGGAGGCTTCAAGAGGAGGGTTTATGGCCCTGGCTGGTTGGCTCAGTGGTAGAGCGTCAGCCTGGCGTCTGGATGTCCCACATCCTGGTTCAATTACCAGGCAGGGCACACAGGAGAAGCGACCATCTGCTTCTCCACCCTTCCCTTCCCTCCCCTTCTCTCTCTCTCTCTCTCTATCCCTCCTCCAACCATGGCTGGGTTGGAGGAAGTTGGCCCCAGGCACTGAGGATGGCTCTATGGCCTTGCCTCTGGTGCTAAAAATAGCTCGGTTGCTAGGCAACAGAGCAGCGGCCCCAGATGGGCAGAGCATCACCCAGTAGGGGACTTGCCGAGTGGATCCCGGTCAGGGCACATGCGGGAGTCTGTCACTCTGCCTCCCTGCTTCTCACTTAAGAAAAAATAAAACATAAATAACTAAAAAAAAAGGAAGGTTTATTGGCTGGGGATGCGGTGGGGGGCAGGTAACATAATGTTCTGATTCTATGATGGTCAAGGATGGCTTCAACGACTTTGTAACCCCTGACGCCCCCTGGGAGCAGGGCCTCAACTGCCCAGGAGGAGCATTCACCCTCACAGAACACAGTTCCGCCCCCGGACCCCCGGCGCACGGCCAAGCCAGAAGCCCCGGAGTCAGGAGGCGGCCTCACCTGCCGTGCCCCGGTACTGCCCGACCGAGAGCCTGTAACGCTCCTTGCTGGAGGCCACCTGGAAGAAGCTGTACACGGCGTAGGCGGACTCGTTGGCGGTCTGCAGGTCCACTCTCACCTCGTACCGGGCGGGGGTGCCAGTGGTCAGGTTGTGCAGCGTGTCCAGTCCTACAGAGAGGGAATTCCAATCAGCAGATGTCACCTTTGCCTTCCCCTCCTCTGCTCATGTGGGCCTCGCCCATTTTCTCTTTGGGGGGTCTCAGTGTCCCCCCTAGTATATTTTTGGCACAGTCATGCTACTAAGTTTGGCAGCCCTGCCCTCGGGGAGGGCAGAGTGGGGGCAATCATGGGGTGAACCTGCCCCACCTGCTCCGTCTCCCTAAGGCGTCCGCAGTGCAGTTACTGTCCACACAGGTCACCGAGTGGCAGAGACCAACCCCTCACACCACGCTCTCTGAGGGATTCTGTAGCAAGCGAGCCACAGCACCACCCACTCTATGAGGCACCGAGTGTCCAGATTATGGCTTTTAAGGCTTTTTAACCTTTATTTCCCAGTGGATGCTTTTGCCTGTTTCACTCTCCGTGAACACCTGCCCATGAACACCAACAGGGCGGAACGAAAAGCGGAAACGGTGCCCACGGCGACTGGCATCACTAGCACAATCTCTGGGACTACTAGGAAGACCTCCTAGTAATAGCCCAGAGTCCCAACCCATTGACTATTTTTCCACTCCTGTGGTTTTTAAGAAGTTCAGGCTCCAGGTGAGTCCTCTGGGGCTTAGGTACAACAGAGAGACCACTGGGGAGAGTTCCACCCCTTCACTAGGGCAGGTGGGAACCTTCCTGGTGACGTGGCCCCACCAGCAGGCTGGCCGGCAGGTTCCTCAGAGTATCCCTGTCACTTGGACCCCTTCCTGAATGCAGTGAGCTTCCTCAAGCTGCCCAACCAGCTTTTCGGGGGAAATCTGCCCCCCACCACCCGGCCTCCCTGGACTCTCAAGGGTCCTACCCAGCCAGAACTCCTTCATGGGGTCCCCAAAGCCTTCCACGTAGCTCCGCCAGCGCTTGAAGAAGTCCAACTGCCCTGTGTTCCGCCTCTGGAAGACCTGTGAGGGAGATGGGCGTTTCCCTCTGACACACCAGACATGACCGAGGCAGAGAGGACGGCAGCCTGGACCCTTAGACGGGGCTACCCTGCAGACAGAAGGAAGGGGGGCCTGACAGACGTTGTGACAGAGTGCGTGGGGACCGAGTGAAAGGGAGGAGGAGGCCCAGGACAATGTGTGTCTCCTGCACCCACGGCGAGCGGACGGGCTTTGCGAGTGCGTCACGAGCTCACTGGGCTCAGGGCACACGCAAATCCCTTCTGAAGTCCCTGGTGAACGAAGCTTTCACAGGAACAGCTGATAGAAGGGCCAGAGTTCAACAGAGAGGCCTGGGCTAGCCCCAGAAAGGCGGGAGCGTGTCAGAGATGAAGCAAGGCGTCCACCCAGTCCCAGTTTGCTTCCTCTCCCCAGGACACGGGGAGACCCCCTGGCAAGTGGCTGCAGCCCTGTGACTCGTCCTAGCCCAGGGCTGTAATGGGAACCCAGGAGGGCGGGGGGGGGGGGGCTCCTCTCCCTCCTCTCGCTTCCAGCCATGAGCCACTAGGCCTCAGCGAAGGCCACATATTGCCACAGTTGAAATCGGCCTGAATCCCTGAGCCACCCCTTAGAAATGACTGCCAACCCCCCAAAAGACTTTGTGCCCGTGAGAAAACACTTGTTAAGGTGTAGATCAATGGGATTTGTGTTGGCATATCACTGCAGCAGAGCCCGCTGTCACGTGTCTGGCACAGAAAGCCAACAGGGCACCGAGAGCAACGGGAAGCCCCTGGGAAGGGTGAGGCCACCGAGGAAGGAAGCAGGACCTGAGGAGAGATGTCCCACAGTCAAGCCTGGAGGACCTCGGCCGCATGGAGAAGGATGAGCTCCACGGAGTCTGTTTGCCAAAACACGTTTCTTAAGATTCAGAGGCTGACTGTTAATGTCCCAGCAGGGAGACTGCTCCAGTCCCTTCCCTGGGACTGTCCCTGTGTCACAGACAGTGGAACCCTAAGGTGGGTGTGGCATGGATGTTGGTTCCACATACATGGCACAAAAAGTCATTCCCAGTAAGATAATTAGCTATGAGGTCCGGCTCAACTCCATCTGCACCCCCAGAACAGATGCATTAGAGGCATTTGGTCCCTACCGCCAGTCAATGAACACGGTGCCCACGTGTGATAGGAGTCTTCCTGCTGTTTTTTGTCTTTTTAAATAATGAATACTTCAGCTTGGCCAGGGAAACTCCAAAATATGGTTCTGATGTTCTTTGTGTCACTATTTAGCTGAGACCCAGCTCTCTATTTAGCTGAGACCCAGCTCTCCGTCACCAGCTGTGTCCTGGAGCAAGTGAGTTAGACCAGACAAGCCCCACTTCTCTAAACTATTAGATCAAGCTGTTAATGGCCCATTCGTCATGCTCGTAAGTTCATGAGTCATAATAAACCCTGAGGTATGGAGGCCGGCGTGCTGGCACAGAAGGATAAGACAAGTGATGATGGTATCTCGGTAAGGGTTAGTTTGCATTTGGTTACATCAGATCCCAAATGAACTGGCCCCAGGGATGGCTTGTCCATCTTGGTCAGGACAGCTTACGTGACTCACTCAGAATCTAGTTTTGTAATGAACTATTCTGGGAAAACAAAAGCCTCTTAGCAAATAAGTCTCAAGGGGAGAAAAGTATCTCCTTCTGTCTGGTTCTATACCACAGAGCTGTCCCTGCATGCTAGCACTTACTTAATGTCCTGCAGGATTAAATCGAAGGGAAAAATAAAAATCTCATTTAAATGCCTGTGGAAAGAGCCTCTGACGTGGTCCTTAAAACTTGCAAGATGGAAAACAAAGATGGAAATATCTGAGACTCGTGAGTGTTCCCTGATGGTCTCTGTCCCAGGCTCCCACACTCTGCCCCAAGTTACCTCGGGGCAAGTCCTGGCCCATTCATCAGTGTGGGCTCCTGCAGTCTGGGGTGGGGAAGAACTTCCTTAAAAGGATTTTAGAAGTTCAGTGGGAAAGAGCAATGTACAAATGTCATCCTTCAGTAACAAAAGAGTCTTGAGTCCCCATACATGGAAACCACCAGTAAAAGATTTGGTGGAGAAGTGTTCAGGTATCCGCATGTTTTCTGGGGTGTGCTGGCTTTGAGGACAACTCCGTGGACCTTCAGGTCATGTCTTCCCTCAGGAGCCTGAGTCAGAACAGATAGCTTGGGCGGCGTGGGGCCTGGTGTTCGAGGGCGCAGTGAATTTATTGTTGCTAGAACTCGCCTCTGTCTGAGACGGATCTGCACGAGCAGAGTGCAGAAGGCTAGCTCCTTTCAGGCAGGGATTGGGACCTGTTTGCTTCTCTGCTGGTCTTGAGTATATAAAAAACAGTACATAGTAGGCAATCAAATATCTGTGGTAAAAGTCAGGGGTATTCCCAGGCAGACACACTGGCAGATCTCTCTCTAAAGGTTGCCTGAGACAAGCTTCTCCTTTGTGATGCCAGGCTGGCTTCCAAAAAAGGCACACCAGACAGACAGTACCATATCCTGCCAATGGTCAATTATGGACACAAGCTCAGGGAAATGGCCCCAGTCCCACGGGACAGACAGAATGCCCAGAGCTATAACGGTGCTGATGAAAAGCCTCAGGTACAGCCCTGTGAGTCTGGTCAGGTGGCAGACCCCCTGTGAGTCTGGTCAGGTGGCAGATCCCCTGTGAATCCGGTCAAGTGGCAGAGCCCCTGTGAGTCCGGTCAGGTGGCAGAGCCCCTGTGAGTCCGGTCAGGTGGCAGACCCCCTGTGAGTCCGGTCAGGTGGCAGAGCCCCTGTGAGTCCGGTCAGGTGGCAGAGCCCCTGTGAGTCCGGTCAGGTGGCAGAGCCCCTGTGAGTCCGGTCAGGTGGCAGACCCCTGTGAGTCCGGTCAGGTGGCAGAGCCCCTGTGAGTCTGGTCAGGTGGCAGATCCCCCATGTTACAGGCTGTCCGGTACACCCTTTGGGAATCCCACCCAATCCAACAACTGCCTGTCAGCCAGCAGCGGCAGCTGTGCAGATAATAACTTTCTTCATGGCTGCTTATCACATGGTGTACTTCACCCAGGACTGCTCAAGTGCCCGGCTTCCCGGGCCCCTGGGCCGAGTGGGTAAGTCCAATTTAAGCATGTTTGGCAAACCAATGTGTTTCCTATGTGTTAGGTTTGCTCCTTTGTATTTTACCTAGTTGGAGCATTGGTGTGGGGCAGCGCCGTGTGTGTGTGTGTGTGTGTGTGTGTGTGTGTGTGTGTGTGTGTACAGTAGTCTGTGGAAGGCTGCGGGTGCTTGTCCTCAGTGGCACATTGCACACTGCAGATGGCCTTCCTGCTTGGGAGGGGCGACTGTTTGCTATTGTTTGCTGGAGAAGGGTTTTTCCCCAGCCTGTTTTGCTGGAGAGTCCAGAGAGAGAGGGAGTGCTGAGGGGCTTGCGAGCCCTGAGGTTTTGGCCCGGCCTGTTTGGCTGGGAGTGCTGAGGCTGGTGGGGGCCTGCGAGTCCCAGAGAGTCCGGAGAGAGAAAGGGAAGCGGAGAGAGAAAAGGAAGCGGTTCTCCCTGCTTGTGTGCTCCTCTGCCGTTACGAGACTCTAATAAACGGAATGGCCCACTGTTGGCTCCACTGTTCCTGTACCATCTGCCTGAATCCAGTGCGAACCTGTGTGGCCATGGCAGTGGCCACGGGCCTTACAGAGCACACGGAGGCCATGCTTCCCCTCCCTTGAGCTGTGGGTGCACAGCGGGCAGGCTGCATGCTGGTCTGGGCAGAGAGAGGCGCAGGGAGAAGGGGTTGGGAGGTGACAGGATCAGACTGCGACTCTCCGAGACAGCCCCCCAGGTAAGTGGGTCAGGCTGCTGCAATCAAAGAGGGTGCACGTGGGCCCCTCAATGGCCCAAAGAATAAAGCCTCCACACAGAAACGGGCCAACCACGTGTCCCTCTCTCAGGCTTTAGCCTTTCAAATCAAGGTCGCGAAGGCCACGTCCTGTCATGACGAGCCGGGGGAAGGCCTGGACACTGGGCTCCAGGTCCAAGGACAGAGCCGCCAAATCGGCTCACATTTCCAGCGGGGGTGGCCTGACACAACCCATTGGGCAGACCAATGACCTAGGAGGAGGCTGGCGTCCTGAAATCTGGTCCCACCTGTGTCACTCGCTTGTGTGACTTAGCCAAGGCACTTCTCCGTGTGCACCTCCCTTTGCCAATCTATAAAACAGGACCATACCCTCGCTCACTCATGCTAAAGCTTCTGCATGCGGGGCATGTTTTGCAGGAGCCCTTTGAAGAGAGTCACGGTAATGCAGACATTTATAGGGCGTCATGAGATGGTGACAAACCCACCCACAAGCCTCCCAGCCATCGCCTGGTCTCACCAAGCCTGCTCCAGCCCGGGGGGAAGCTCTCCAGCCCCACCTGTGCAATGGGGGACCCCCCTAAACATGGCGGGGGCCACCTGCGCTCCCCTCTCCTGCGGATAGAAGACTGAGAGGTGCCCGGCTGACTCACAATCCAGCCGCCGCCGTCCGTGTCCATGTCGCAGTACACCTGCAGGGGCCGGCCGGCGTCGCCGTGCAGGTAGATGGTGTGCAGGCCACTGGCGACGTTGCTGTTCTGCTGGACTTGACTGCAGTCCGAAGGGTGCGGGAAACGGGCCCCGACTGGGAGCAAGCAGAGGGGCCGCGCCGTGAGGAGAGGGGCTGCGGGGCTAGGGCCCGTTTTAGGCTCATTTCTTTTGTTCAAGAATGATTCATAACCTCCAACTACTTTGCTCTTTCCAACTTTTGACTCACACCTTATTTTTCTCACTCTCTCTGCTCTCGTTGAACCCTCCACATGGACTAGAAATAAAGTCAAGTTCACATCGCCTCCTCCCCCAACCCAACTGCCCCACAAACAACCCTCCACTTCGCTCCCCTCTTTAGCTTCTCCACCAGGGGGTGGGTGTCCCCTGAACTCGACCCGCTTCTGTTTCCCCATCCTGGAGAAGCCCACGGTTTCTTGTTCCATTGTGGACACATCTCCCGGCCTCTCCCACGCTCGTCCTCTGCCATTCTCACTCAGAGTGCAGGAGTCCATGTTACCTGTGGAAAGGGCGGCAGACACACTTCTGCTCTGGCGGTCACCCTTAAAGGCCACCAAGGAGACGGGGTAGGTGACGCCCTGCTCAAGGCCTTGCAACTCAAACCTCTGGTCCTCTCGTCCGAGCCGCACCTCCTACCAAACAACGGAGACGGGAGCAGAGGGTCAGTTTACAGTGCCCAGCACCGGAGGTGGCAGCAGCATTAGTCGGTACCGATGCCAGAAGCTCTCGGACAGCGGTACTTGTCCCTGAGGGCTCCGTGGCAGCCCAGGATCCCAGTGCGTCCCGGCCCCATCTCCAGAGGGCCCCGCCTTAGAGATTCAGCATGCTGGGCCCCCGCTGGGAGCCGGCATCCAACAGCCCACTTGCTGGGGGGGGGGGGCAGCACCTGCAACGTCTCCCGGGACCTCTGCACTCCAAATACATGCTAGGGCACCAACGCCAGGCTGAGGAGTTGAGAGGGGAAGTGACACTGGCCCCTCCCGACCTCTGTGAGGCAGGGAGACAGTTGGTTTTCCATAGCCTCCTTTCTTCCTCCAGTGAGGCTGTCCTAAGCTGAGACAATGATTAAACCAACATGCCTTCCTATTTTCCTTCCTCCCTTCTTTCTTCCTCGCTAAGGAGAAACAAATCGGGACAAATTTTGACAATTTACTGGCCTTCAGACTCCAGGTAGGAGGTACAATCTTTGAAATGAAGGTTAATCGATTCATTCAGTAAATCTTTCCTGAGCACCAACATGGTAGGCGGCCGAGGACAGACACAATGTCCATGTTCTCACAGAGCTAACGTTCACTGGGGCAAATGAACGAATAACACGGGACCGAGGGTTCCGCTGGGAGCAGGCCTAGCTCATATAATCACCTTATACAATGAGACCCATGTTCACAGATGACCGTGTTGAGCCTCGTTCCTTGCACACAGCAAGTGATCAATGAGGATCAACTCATGTATCAGCAGTTTGTCATGGGAACAGCAATAAAGTCGATTGACCCAAGTCTGTTGCTTCATATGGGGCCGGGCGTGGGCACCAGAAGAGACAGGCGTATCCAGTACCTTAACGGTGCCGTCTGGGAACTGGTAGGTCAGAAGGTAGCCATCGATCTGAGCAGAGGGGGGTGTCCAGGTCAGTGCCCCGTTAGACTGTGTTACGGCAGACGAACGCAGGTTTTTGGGAGGGTCGATGTCTGAATATGAAAAGTCAATTATTACTAAGGCCACGGGGGAAGGTAATTTTGGTGTTAGCTTCTATTTCCTGCCTGCATACCCTCCCATTTCTTCTCCTCCCTTCAAGCTGGTGGCAGGCTCTGCTCTTCCTGGCTGCCAGCCTTTTCTTTAGGAGCCTGTTTCCCAAAGTACAGACCCCCTGGGGACACGCTCCCAGGGGAGTGACCCTGGGCTCAGCTTCCTCAGCAAACTTGAGGGGGCGGGGAGGTGCGATCTAGACTAGCAGGCAGATTCAGAGCTGGCAGGGCTCCACAGCGCGGTAGAAACAGTGAGCGTGCACCCCGAAAGGGTATTCACATGGACACCAGGCGTTTGGCAAACCGTTGCCAGAAAAGATGCCCCAAGGGTCAGACGGGCCCCCCATGACCAGTATTTGGAAACCACCCAAGGCTGTACATCCAGCCCTGGAGAAGGACCTTGACCCTAAATTTACTGAGACTTACATACAACAAGCAGCATAGCGCTTAGGATGGACGTTAAATTGGTTTAGAAATATAGAGTTCTGTTTCTTACACACCTAAGAGTGTGGCCTTAGGTGCGTGCTCTGTACAGAAAGATGCAGTAGCAGGAGGGGGTCTGCATAGAGGAGGAGAGGGGGTGAAGGAGGAAGGAAGGAAGGAAAGAGGGAGGGAAGGAGGGAGGAGGAAGGGAGGGAGGGAGGGAGGAGGGAGGGAGGGAAGAGGGAGGGAGGGAGGGAGGCAGGGAGGGTGGGAGGGAGGGAGGAGGGAGGGTGGGAGGGAGGAGGAAGGAAGGAAGGAAGGAAGGAAGGAAGGAAGGAAGGAAGGAAGGAAGGAAGGAAGGAAAGAAGGAAAGAAGGAAAGAAGGAAAGAGGGAGGGAGGGAAGGAAGGAGGGAGGGTGGGAGGGAGGGAGGGAGGAAGGAGGGAGGGAGGAGGGAGGGTGGGAGGGAGGAGGAAGGAAGGAAGGAAGGAAGGAAGGAAGGAAGGAAGGAAGGAAGGAAAGAAGGAAAGAAGGAAAGAAGGAAAGAGGGAGGGAGGGAAGGAAGGAGGGAGGGAAGGAGGAAAGGAAGGGCTTTCTGTCTGGTTCCCGTGCACTTTCCTGCGCGAACACAGGGAACACGCAGGGTGTGAACGAAGGAAGAGGACCTTGAAAACTAAAGCTCAGCAAAAACTGTCGTCAACACCATAGGAATTGGTCAGAAGACTATTTTTCCCCCCAGGTAAGATATGAATAGAAATTTCCATCTTGAAAAGTCATTATAGAAGGTGATTTTAATTTTGAAGTTCCCAAAAAAGATGTCTCTGGGCTGTTGAATACCCAGTAGCGTTTTAGCTGAGACTGAATTGCAACATTTTAATAGAGATCGGGCAGCTGTTGTGTTGAGTTAGGGCGTTTTGACAAATTTTGAGTTTCTGTAACATCAGCTTGGTTTGAATTTCTAAAGTGTAACATCTGGTATGGATTTCAGCGTATCCATCACACAGAAAAACCAAAATTCCTGCTTGCAAAGTCAAAGCAAACCTGAATGATTTAAATATCTTAAACCGGCTGCTGGACCTCTGTGGCTGTCCACCTGCCTGGGGGTGTGGACGTGGGGTGTCCGTCCTGGTTACGTCCACATTCCAATGAAGTAGATACATGATAATCCTGTTGTCTTTAAAAATGGGAAGAGCGAAGCAAAGAGAAGATGAAGAAGGAAGAGAGGGAGGAAGGGACGGGGAGACAGAGAGAGGAAGGAGTAGAGAGAGTCAGGGGAGAAAGAAAGGGGGAGGGAGGGAGGAAGAGGGGGAGGTCGCCTCAGGAGAGCAGCCCTGTTCTTAGGGAGTCTGGGATGTAGAAAGGAGTTTTTCTTCTACATAACCCTTGTGTAGTTGAAAATTTTTTTACATAAACATGTATTGCACTTCTTCATTAAAACTCCTGCTAGCTGTAACTAACAGAAATAATTTAAAAATTCAAGTCATCTCTAACTCCAGTGGCCACGGGGGTCGCATTCAGCCACAGGGGTGCCAGCCAAGCCTCGCCCAGACTGTCCAAGGAGGCCCGCGGACCTCAGGGTGAGCACAGCGCTCTTCTCAGGACCCCAGGCCCGATCGTCATGATGCTCCGTGAGACCAGGGGCCCCGCCATGCCCATCAAACACAGGCATCAGGCCCCTGGTCACCAAGGGAGGGGGCAGTGAGGGGACTGATGTTCCCCACCCCCGTTCGGAAGAGGGAACAGGAGAGGCCCTGGCCGCCCTCCCCTCCGGGCTGGAGCTGACCCCCAGCCGGGCTCTCTATGCTGGGGGCAGAGCGTGGAGCTGGGCGATGGAGGGGCATCAGAGGCTGCCGTGTGCACGGCCATCCTGAAGAGTCATGCAGTCTTACTCTGACACTGTTTCCTTTGCAATCTTCTATTAATTATATTAATTAGAAATGTCACGTCAACATATGACCTCAAAAAGGTAAGGCGGAAACCCCTTTATAATAAATGTCCCCACCCCACCCACAGTGATGGGGGAAACTTCGTCTTGACCTGTGTGAAGGGGTCCCTGTCCAGGTCCCCCACAGTACCTGTCAGCGCCTCGGTGCTGGCCTTCCTGCTCTCGCGGTCCCCCTGCAGGGCCCACACGTGCACCGTGTACTCCACGCCCGGCCGCAGGCCCGTCAGCACGGTGCTGCTCTGTGCCTTCCCCACCGGGGCCTCCCTGGAGTCTCCATCGGCAGCCGTGTAGCGCACCATGTACCTGTCGATGACGGCCTGCACCGGGTCCCAGGAGATGGTGGCTGTGGTCTCTGTCACCCGGTCGGTCACCAGGTTTTGGGGACTGTCAATTTCTTTTTAAAAAGAAAAGGCCAGATTTTAGGGCCAGGGGAGGCCATCCCAGGACCCCATCAAACAAAACAATTCCATTCACAGGAGTGAAAAGGCCTCTGGTTTCCATGTTCTAGAGAAACAAAGCACTGGATATTTATAATAATTAGGAGGAATTAGAGCTTAATCCAAGTTTATCAATATGGAAATGTTCTGTCCTCTGGTTCCCACAGAAATAAGAATAAAAATCTCCCGAGCAACAAGGTAAGCCAGGCCAGACTGCTACTGAAACAACCTCCTTTGTTGTCCTGCGGTGTCTAGTCATTCTGGTTCTCAGAATCGGAGAGCTGTATCATCCAACTTCCCTGTCTAATAAAAGGGAGGAGATGGAGGCCAGAGAGGGGCAAGACTTGTCCCAGGGCCTCCTGTTTTCTTTGTTAAAACCGAGACCAGGCCCTCTTTGCTCTGAACTTTGAGGCCGCCCCCTCAAGGACTTGGCTCCCTCCCATCTACCCTACTGCTGAGTCAGCAGTCTCCCCTCCACCGTCGTTTCTACGACCCACGTTCCTCTGCACCCCCAAACCGACAGGCTTCTCAACAGGCCTACAGGCCTTCTCTGCACACCTCCCATCACTCCTCAGTGAAGTCTGGCACCTTCCAACCTCATACCGCTAAAACAGCTGGTCTAGTTCGCCAACAACTTCCAGGTCTCCAAGTCCAACGCACACCATTCTCGCCCGGTGACGTCTGAGCAGCATGCGGCAGAGCTGGTCCGCTCTCTCCTCCTTGAAACACTCTCGGCTTCCATGACTACATGCTCCCCTGGCCGACCACCTTCCTGACTCCTACCCAGCGCCTCGTCTGTCAGCGCCCTCAAACTGCTGGGCACCCAAGTCTCCTCCACACCTCTCCCCAGGTGAGCTCACCTGTGCCCACAACTTTGAATACCAACTGAATGCTTATGGCTCCCAATACCAATCCTGGACCCCTCCCCTATATCTACAACGGCATGTCCACCAGTGCTCAGCATGTATTAGAGACCCAGTGAATGCCTATGGGATCGATAAACAAATCACTCAATTAACCAAAGAATTCCACAAGCATCCAAGCTTACGTATCTAAACATCTTAATGTTCCTCCCCAAAGCTATCTCTCTCTCAGAGGATGGAGCCCCCTGCCCCTGCTGCTTAAGTCAGAGAGGCAGCCCACACTTCATCCCACCCTGCCCCGCACAGCGCCCATCAACAAGCCTGTCCTCACCTCCAAACTATGAGTCCGGGTGTCCCCTTTCCTCTACCTGATTGCCATCGCACGTGTGCAAATCAGGCTGCCCCTCACCCACTCTTACAGTGGCCTCTTTACTACTCTTCCTGCGTCCACCTGTCGTCTCGTCCGCTTACTCTCCGTGCTGTGGTCTAAAGACTTTTTTTATAAATGAGTGTCGCATCATGTCACTCTTCTGATAAGCACAGCCTGCAGTTCTGCGTGACCTGCCCCGGCCTCCTTCCACCTCCCCACGTGCCACTTTCTCCCTCGCCCTCCGTGTGGGCCCCAGGGAGGCCGGCCCAGTCAGTTCTTCAGTGCTTCGCTGCGCCAGCTTAGGGCCGTGACGCGTCCCCCCACGGCCGGAACGGCTGGTTTCCCCCCATCCCTCCTTCCCTCTCCCACAAGCACACTGTCCCCAGATCTCTGCGCTGGTGGAAATGGTCTGTCAGCTGCACTGCCCCGTACAGCAGCCGTCAGGCATGTGTGGCTACCGGCCATCCGACATGTGCTTAGTCCAACTGAGGAAGTGCTTTTTAGTTTAGTTTTTTGTTTGTTTGTTTATTTGTTTGTTTTGGTGACAAGACAGAGAGAGGGACAGACAGGGACAGACAGGCAGGAAGGGAGAGAGATGCGAAGCATCAATTTTTTGTTGCGGCACCTTAGTTGTTCACTGATTGCTTTCTCATATGAGCCTTGACCCGGGGCTACAGCAGACCGAGTAAACCCTTGCTCAAGCCAGCAACCTTGGGCTCAAGCTAGTGAGTCTTGCTCAAACCAGGTGAGCCCACGCTCAAGCCAGCGACCTCGGTGTTTCGAACCTGGGTCCTCTGCGTCCCAGTCTGACATTCTATCCACTGCGCCACCACCTGATCAGGTTAGTTTAGTTTTAATTAAAATTTAAATAACCACACATAGCTACTGGCTACTGCATTGGACAGGACAGTTTAACAGAAGTGTAGGCTGGCATGTGGCCATCCGGCTAAAGATGTCACTTCCCAGATGCCTTCGTCATAAGGGCTGGCACCGTGTCTGGACCTGGCTGATGGAAAGCGAGAGCAACTGACGTGGGCGGGGTCCCTGTCCTCGCCCGGGCCCCTTTCCACGGCAGGAATGAGGGTGGGTGATGACCATGCAGAGGAAGGCAGCTCCTGAGGCATGACTGAGCAGCAATGCAGAAGGAGCCTGGGTCCTAGCACCACGGCCCTGTGGGATCCATCTGGCCCACATGCACTCTGACCTTCCACGCGAGAGGAACGAGCGTCTTTCTTGTTTCAGCAACTGCTATTTGGGTGTTCTTGTCCACGTGTACCTTCACTGTGACCCACCCCATACCAGCCAAGAAACAGCTCGACCTGCTACTCTCTACATCAACCTCTCGCCCACCTCCTTCACAGGACTCATCATTCAAAGTCAGACACTTGTTTGCTTGCTGGTGGTCCATCCTTCCCACTGGACTTCAAGGTAATAGGTGTCACATTCGTTTTGTCACCACTACATCCCAGGCCTGACACGTAGGAAATTTAGCTCACGTGGAAATGAACAGAGAGCTTCAGCCGTTAAGGGTAATGCTTGCCCCTGCAAACTACATGCCATCTATTAATAAGTCAAAGCTACACAAAACAGCTTGCCACAGAAGAGCTCCTTAATCTGGTGTTTTTAGGAATTTTATATTGGCTTTACCTTATTTCCCACAATTGCTTATATGTGAGAGGCACAGTGGTTGATGACACAGGCTTTGGGACAGAGTTTTAGGACATTCAAGCAAATTGCTTTGTTTTGTTCTTTAGATGAATGAATTTTTAATTTTTTTATAGCAAACCCTCCTAAAACAGTCCACAGTCCCTGAAATCACAGATAAAAATAGATCAACCCACAATGATGACCCTAGTTTGTTTTTCTGTTCCCTGCTATTACCTGTCGGGGCCTTGGTGTCGGCCTTCCTGCTCTCGCGGTCCCCCTGCACGGCCCACACGTGCACCGTGTACTCCACGCCCGGCCGCAGGCCCGTCAGCACGGTGCTGCTCTGCGCCTTCCCCACCGGGGCCTCCCTGGAGTCTCCATCGGCAGCCGTGTAGCGCACCATGTACCTGTCGATGACGGCCTGCACCGGGTCCCAGGAGATGGTGGCCGTGGTCTCCGTCACCTGGTCGGTCACCAGGTTTTGGGGACTGTCAATGTCTAAAAAAATAAAAACGTGCTGATCAACATGCACGAGAGATTGCAGAAGCTTCTGGCCATTTTGCTTGGGGAGAAACCCATTCATGTTCTATACTTTTTCCATCTCGTATGCTCATCTAACTCCTTCATGGACATATGTCTTATCTCCCCAGATAGATTTTTGGCTCCTCGAGGAAAAAGCACAGTAGACCAAAATTGGAAAATCTATGCTGTTACCGCTACCAAGAATTTAGCAAAACAAATCTGCTCACTCGTTCAGGAAGCGTATGTCAAACTCCCACGCTGTGAAGGCACGGAAGGCACGGTGCCAGGCAGAGCGCTGGGTTCAACTGAAGGCACGCCCTTTGCTCGCAAGCAGCTAACAATACTGCATCTAGCACCGAATCAATGAAGACCTCCTCTTTATACAAGAAGATTCTAACAGCCAGATGCAAATGTAGGCTCCCAGAGGGAGAGGGCTGTGTCCCACAGGCCTCCGGTGCTCATGGCCTGGTCGGGGATGGAGCACATGGCAAGTGCTCAATACATACTGTTAAACGAACCAGCAAAATTAAAACCCAGCCTCAGTATTCTTTATAGTATTATGGATTCACTTAGAATGCGAGTTTGCTGGTTAAATCGGCATACAGGCATATGGTCAGGCATCTCTTTCACAATAGGATAAGAATGTTACCTGGAAGTTCTCCTTGTTGCCAAAACCAGAATCTTCTATACCATTCCTAAGGCAGACCACAGACATTGACTTGCTCTGGTAGATGTAAAGTCTACGTTTTGCATTAACATTCGACTTTCATTTTCTGTTCCTACTCCCAGACTCAGCAGGAGACCCTCTACAAACTGTCCACAGCAAAAGGTTCGTGTGGCTCAACATGATCGCCACAGCAAAATCGTCGGTTGGAGACCACCGTGAGGCCCTGACTTGCGAGGACACCAGTGAAAGGGAAGTGGGGGATGATGTGATAGTCTCTTATCAAGGGGCAGCGTGCTGCTCTTGCATAAATCATGGATTCACCAGTGTCAGGGCAGGAAAACAAAAATCAACAGCCATACACTTAGCATGACAGGTCTTACACTCCCAAAGAGCATTGCTCCCTTACCTGTCAGCGCCTTGGTGTCGGCCTTCCTGCTCTCGCGGTCCCCCTGCACGGCCCACACGTGCACCGTGTACTCCACGCCCGGCCGCAGGCCCGTCAGCACGGTGCTGCTCTGCACCTTCCCCACCGGGGCCTCCCTGGAGTCTCCATCGGCAGCCGTGTAGCGCACCATGTACCTGTCGATGACAGCCTGCACCGGGTCCCAGGAGATGGTGGCCGTGGTCTCCGTCACCTGGTCAGTCACCAGGTTTTGGGGGCTGTCAATGTCTGAAAGGGAAATGATAATCAATGAACAGCATAGATTTTCCAATTTTGGTCTACTGTGCTTTTTCCTTGAGGAGCCAGGTTGCTTAGGGTGAAGCAGTTTCCTGTTCTTATGGTTTCCTGTCCCCCATGTCGGTTGACAGTCGTGTCAGGGCATAGACCTCTGCCCAGCAGGACCCTTGGGTCCTCAAGGAGGCAGCAAGGACAGAGAGTGAGCGCCCCCTGGACAGCTCACCGCCCCTGGCTGGGCCGCAGCATCATCCCCCCCCCCCCCCCCCCCCGTAAGCCTGAGGTTCAGGTTGGATGGACTTGAAAGTTCCCTTAAACACTACATTCCACGCACATCTATCATTACTAATGTGCTCTGCGACCTTGGGCACGTATGTCACTTTTCTTCTCTGCATTTGTAAAGTGAGGTGGCTGATAGCTATTGTACACAGCTTTTTGGGTAACTCTGGAAACCAAGACGAAACTGTCATATGGGAAAGGGCCCTTGACAGCAAAGTGTCACAGTCTTTACAGCCTAAAGCCACGGAGCATTCGCTCTGTAACTCAGAGCGTCATTGAGGGCGAACCAGTCTCTCTGTCTCAATTTCCTGCCCAGGAATAAAAGAAAAAGCAGGGTGAGGAGATTGCAGGAAGGAGGTAATATTAGAGTAGCTCCTGTAGAGTTGTTGTGGCTGTTATGTGAATTAATAATGTGACCCTATGACAGGTCCTAGCACAGAGTGGATGCCCAATGACCACAAGCTATTATCAATATCAGTTCATTGATATTTATGAAGGTAAGAGGTTGTGCTCCTACATACCAGACATAGAGAGGGGATGCAAAAACTGTGTTCACCAAAGCAAATAAAACAAATAAATAGAGGCATTCCTTTGTTCCAGGAGCTCACTGTAGAAGCCATTCCCCTGAAGTCTCCGCTCCCAGGCCCTGCCGCACGTGCGCGTGGTCTGTGAAAGTGGGACCGTGCTTATCTGGTCTAGGCTGTCACCCATCTAAAACTGGCATCTGCATCCCAACCTGAGAGCCCACACCAAAGGCAGGACAAAAAGCTTCGTGGCTCTTGACTGACCACCATCCTCAGACTACGAAAGAGAACAGGCCGAAGAGGAGGGATCGGAAGAGTGGATTTCCCTGGAGTTTCGCTGTGAGTTCACGCGGACACCCAAGCCATGACTGAGTAAGCAGCTGCCCCGGGGTGCCTTAAGGAGCTTGTGTGTGTACTCTGCACAGTGGTTCTCAACCAGCGGCAACTGGCGATTAACATCTGACACACTTGTGCTTGGCTCAATTCAGTGTGGAATGGGAACGCTATTGGCTTCTAATGGGTGGAGGCCAGGGTCTCTGCTAAGTATCCTCCAGGGCACAGACAGACCCAGCAACAAAGAATGATCCACCCCAAAATAGCAACAGCGCCAAGGCTGAGAAATCTGGCTTGGATGGCCCTATGGGCTGGTGTCTGACCCGTGCCTAAATTATCTAAGAGGCGAGAAAAGGACCGGTCGCTCTGACAAGAGCAGTGACAGGCATCACAAAGACATGGACATCCGGCTGAATGGACAACGGATACCTGCATGTCCCCATAGACCAGACGTGGGTCAAGCAATGGAGAGCCCACCCGGGGCTACTATAGAAGCTGTCCAAGAGGATCTCCTACAGGGGGAGGTGACCCCAGCAGAAAGGCTCTGGAGTGCACCCCCAAACGTGTGTGCAGAAGAAAGGGGCGGGAGACAGTAGGGGAGACGCATTTCGCACAGCACCGCCACAGGGAGAGACCCCAGGGAAGGGGGCGGGGGGTGTCTCTGAAGAACCCACAGAAGTGTCCCACGAAGGAAAAAGTTTAACACCTGTCAGGCCTCATGACAGTCTGAGCCAATGTGACTGCTCCAGCCAAGCAGACCTCCCATGACACCCTGCCTCTCCTCCCTGCGGACCCCTCAGCTCTCCCCGCTCCTGTCCCATTCCCTCCTTCCCTCCCTCCCAGCTGTGCCAAACAGAAATGGGGAAGAAACTGCGGCGAGACCCTGGAAGCATTGTGCTTGAAATACCAGACAGGAAACGTATATACAAGAGAAACTGAGTGTGCCCCCTCTTGATGACAGGCGGCTAGTCCTCAAATGGAGGAGAGGCTCTAGCTTTGAGTGAGTATGCTTTCTTACATGGGTGTGCCTTCTAATTAAGAAAATGATACATTTGGGGGACTGAAAGTGACCAGATATTTGCTTATTGTTAGCTAATAAAACTTTTTTTTTCCCCCTAAAATGTTCATCCAAACGGCAGAAACAAAACCAAGCCCCACAGGAAGGGCTGACACAGAAAGGCGAGGAGGGAAACGCTGGTTTGGACCCCAGTCTCCAAGCCTGACTCCCTTATGGGACAGCTGCTTGCGCTTTCTTCACGCTTTCTCTTTATCAAGGGGAAGCACACAGGTGTCAGTGACAAAGGAGGTGCCCAGGCAGAGAACGGAGGATGCTACACAGTAGCATCAATCCTTAGGATCTGAGTTTGGAGACCACAAGATGAGCTGCACGTTCTAAGAGAAGCCATTACATGGAAGGAAGCGCACGGTCAGCCTGCTCCTTCCTAAAACCCTCCTCTCGGCCAAGGTCAGAGAAGGAAAGCCACCCTCGGCAGACCACGAGTCAGCAGTGACAGGGAGGATGCAAGCTCCCTTACCTGTCAACGCCTTGGTGCTGGCCTTCCTGCTCTCGCGGTCCCCCTGCAGGGCCCACACGTGCACCGTGTACTCCACGCCCGGCCGCAGGCCCGTCAGCACAGTGCTGCTCTGCGCCTTCCCCACCGGGGCCTCCCTGGAGTCTCCATCGGCAGCCGTGTAGCGCACCATGTACCTGTCGATGACAGCCTGCACCGGGTCCCAGGAGATGGTGGCCGTGGTCTCCGTCACCTGGTCGGTCACCAGGTTTTGGGGGCTGTCAATTTCTTTTAAGAAAATGTTTAGAAAAGTTTACGCTTTGAAGCCACAGAAGACAAACCCACCAGCCCATCACCACAACTTCATCTTCTGGAGCTCTTCTGGCACATGATAAGGACATTCCCGTCCTCAGTCTCTCCATTCCCTGAGAGGGAATGGTGGCAAAAGACCACCCCCGGTTCTCAGTTTCAAAGGACTACTCATTCTAAGCTTGACGCACTTTCTTGGCTTCCAGCTCCCGACCAGGTGGAAGGAAGACAGTCTCTTAGCAACACCATCGCACATCAGTCATCTATTGCCATGACATCAGGGCACCTAAGTTATCATTTATCAAGGGCTACTTCACGGGAGATCATCCTAAAAAGTATTATCACCAGCATTGCAGTGGCTGCATCCTCTAAATGTCTCTGCTGAGTCTCTAAAAACATGGCTACGGCTACTTCATGTCCCCCTTCTGGTGGGTTGGGTTCCACAAGCAGCTCAGCGCTACACGGTTTAACCACTCAACTTGCTGTCCTGTTTGATCATTAAAATTTGCTTTGCAGCCTGACCAGGCGGTGGCACAGTGGATAGAGCGTCGGACTGGGTTGCAGAGGACCCAGGTTCGAGACCCCGAGGTCGCCAGCTTGAGCATGGGCTCATCTGGTTTGAGCAAAGCTCACTAGCATGGACCCAAGGTCGCTGGCTTGAGCAAGAGGTTACTCGGTCTGCTGAAGGCCCACGGTCAAGGCACATATGAGAAAGCAATCAATGAACAACTAAGGCGTCGCAAGGAAAAACTGATGATTGATGCTTCTCATCTCTCTCTGTTCCTGTCTGTCTGTCCCTATCTATCCCTCTCTCTGACTCTCTGTCTCTGTAAAAAAAAAAAAAAAAAAATTTGCTTTGCAAAGTGCCTCAGCTCTGGCCACTTCTTTTGGTACCATGCACACTCAAACGCACATGCTCAAGAAAGAACTCCAGTTGACCACCTTTCTCTTGTTACCTGTCAGGACCTTGGTGCTGGCCTTCCTGCTCTCGCGGTCCCCCTGCACGGCCCACACGTGCACCGTGTACTCCACGCCCGGCCGCAGGCCCGTCAGCACGGTGCTGCTCTGCGCCTTCCCCACCGGGGCCTCCCTGGAGTCTCCATCGGCAGCCGTGTAGCGCACCATGTACCTGTCGATGACGGCCTGCACCGGGTCCCAGGAGATGGTGGCTGTGGTCTCTGTCACCTGGTCGGTCACTAGGTTTTTGGGACTGTCAATTTCTTTAAGAGAAATGAAAGAGTGTAGCATTTGTCAACTCTCTAGTTCACAAAAGGCCAGTGCACACACAATCAAAACGATGACCTCGGTAAATTTCAGAGTCTCTTATATTCCAATGACTGAAATAAGCTCATTGCATTTCATGAGACATAGGGTGTTCAGACAGAGCCCCCAGAAAGTCTCGACTTTGTAAACTTTTCTCACAGGTTGCTTTTGGATAAAAAGAATTGGTCTTTACATACACATTTCTCTGTTCCTCTGTATTTATAGAAAACACTCAGTTTCTGACTCCTGGTGCCTGACAGCAATTATACTTCAATACGTCTCTGCACCTGCTCTAATATTTTCTTGGGGAAGAACACTGTCCTGGAAGGAGGAGCTGCCAGTTCTTCCCATGTAAAACATTATGTGCATGGCCAAAAACCCAAAAGCCTTTTTAATTAATGGCATTTGAGGCCTGGGCTGGTGGTAAAAAAAAAAACAAAACCCTCCTCATAGAATCTGTCAGTGTCCACGTGATTAAACAGGGTCAGAACGTGGGCTCCACCATTCCAGGTGGCTGGCTAGCTTTGCCAGTCTCGGTCCCCTTGTTTCTACAAAGAAGGAACTATCAGTATGTCCTTGCACAGCTAACACATAGATATGAGCTCTCTGTTCTTACAAATGTCATCAGAGGTATGAAATACCACTTTCTCCTCAAAATGTAAACCCTCAGAGAGTCAGAAATCCAAGATACTGGTGCACACTTAGCAGGCCTTCCCTCTCTGGCTTCAACAACCACCTCCTGCAGAGGCTGGGCTTTCTGCGACAGAGGTTGCATGTCAACCCCGCCCGCCAGCGCTCCCGCGTATGGGCGCATGGGCGCATGGTCAAGCCAGCGGGTGGAGCACACCCTGTTCTTGGAACCCTCAGCTGGCTTTTGGCACTCACCCTCCACCACGCCACCACTCCCAGGCCCTCCATCGTAAACACCACTTAGGACTACATTATCAAAATATCTGCATGAAGACATGACAGAAGAGCAGCCCGTTATCGTCCCACACCATAAGCCTCTGTACTGCTAAACCTTGAAAAACGTGGCTTTGAACTTGTTCGGGTCCACTTCTACACAGATTTTTTTCAATAAATATTATAAATGTATTTTACTTCTTCCTTATACTTTTCTTAACATTTTCTTTTCTCTAGTTCTACTTTATTGTAAGATGACAGTATGTAATACGTATAACATATGAAATGTGTGTTAATTGATTTACTTACATTACTGGTAAGGTTCCAGTTGATAATAGGCTATGAGTAGTTGAGTTGGGGAAGTCAAAAGTTACACGTGATTTTGAACTGCGTGAGTGATCAGTGAACATTGTTCGAGCTCCCACTGCGAATTCCCACCTTCCTTCTGGGCTCTGTCCAGGGGCCACTCCTCTGATAGCCGGCCAGGGCCGCCCCACCCCCCACCCTCAACAGGCTGCCACAGAGACCATAGGTTCAGGGACGTTTGTTTTCTCTAAAACGTAACTCACTGCACTAGTTTTCTCTTTCAAGAGGATTGTGAACACCGCACAGGTAGAAACTACGTTGTTTACCTTCACACCCCCCGAGTAAGCCCCATGCCCGATGCCCCTGACAACACCATACCCCAGTGGCCACCCAGAAGCAGGTGCTTATTCACACTACCCCCCACCAGAGAGCGAGAAGGTTCTTCTCTATTCCAACTCCCACTGCCTTGAGAAGGCTGACCGACCATGTGCTCTTTCTTATCACAACACTCAAAAATCTTGGTAATCTGAGATCCAGGTGTCATAGAAACTGGGTTCTGGCATTCTGTGCAGTCCATGAGCCAAATCAGACCCACTGCCCATTTTTATAAATAAAATTTTATTGGAACACATTCAGGGCAGTTCATTTACATACTGTCTATGGCTGTTTCCTCATTTCAGCAGCAGAACTGAGCATTTTGCAAGAGAAGCTGCATGTCCCCCAAAGTAGAAACTATTCACTAGCTGGCTCTGTACAGAAAGGTTTACTGGAGCCCTGGCTGGTTGGCTTGACAGTAGAGCGTTGGCCCAGAGTGTGAAAGTCCTGGGTTCAATTCCCTGTCAGGGCACACAGGAGAAGTGCCCATCTGCTTCTCCACCCTTCCTCCCCTTCTTTCTCTCTGTCTCACTCTTCCCCTCCCACAGCCAAGGCTCCACTGGAGCAAAGTTGGCCCGAGTGCTGAGGATGGCTCCATGGCCTCCGCCTCAGGCACTAGAATGGCTCCAGTTACAACGGAGCAACACCCCAGATGGGCAGAGCATCGCCCCCTGGTGGGGATGCCGGGTGGATACCAGTCGGGCGCATGCGGGAGTCTGTCTGACTGCCTCCCCACTTCTAACTTTGGAAAAATACAAAAAAAAAAAAAAAAGAAAGAAAGAAAGAAAAGAAAGGTTACTGATCCTGCCTTTCAACACATCTAGATGTCACCATACTGAAGGTCAAGTTCTTGTCCCTTCCCTGAAGGAGACTGGCCCACCTGGACCAAGGAGGCTGTGCATCACGAAATACTCCAAGGGCCAAATGCTGATGGACACTGGCTATGAACTGAATATGTGTGCCTAATCCCAACTCTCATGTTGAAGCCCTAACCTCCCATCTGATAGTATTTAGAGGCGGGAACCTTTGGGAGATAATTAGGTTTAAATGAGCTGATGAGGGTGGGGCCTCTATGATGGCATTAGTGCCCTCCTCTCTCCAACAGGGTACAAGAAGAAGGTGGCCATCTGTAAGCCAAGAAGGGGTCTCACCAGGAACCAAATCCACCGGCACTCAGGTCATGGAACTTTCCAGCCTCCAGAGCCGTGAGAAATGCATGTCTGGTGGTTAAGCCCCAGGTGTGATGTCTGGTTAGAGTGTCCTGAGCTCTAGGCCGACACGGTCTGAGGAAAGGTCACGGCCACCGTGTCTGGAACGCTTGCAATGTGTGAGGTGCTCAGGTCTGCTAGTGCCACCCTCAAAGAACCCCGAGATATAGACACTCAAATGCTGATTTTGCAGACAAGAATCTGAGGACCAGAGGCAAAGTTACTTGCCCAAAGCCACTCAGCTAGGAAACGGCAGGGCTGGGATTAAAACCTGGACAGTCAAGCTTCTGAAGCCATAGTCCTAACTAATTACCGCTTTTCTCTGAGAGTCTATATACCACGTGACTGTCCCAACCCATAAGTGCATCCTTTCCTATGACTTCCTGTCACATGTTTGGATTCTGCTGTGCTCCCTGGGAGCTGGCTTCTCTGAATTCAGGGAGGGGCAGTCCCACAGGAGGACTCAGCCCAGAGAGCATCCTGGAGATGCCCTGTGAGTCTCAGGACATCAGCCAGAGCTGAGTGGGACCACCACCAGAGCTGGGTGACATGTGGGGATCCTCACGCTTCCTGAAACCTTCACGGCAGAATGGGTACATTTGGTGGCCATCCACTCAGGACGCAAACCATACCCACGACCTGGAAGAGAGCCCCAGACAGCACGCACAGCACTTGCACAGCCACTGCAAACTGCCACCAGCATTCAAATTCACTGTCACCCAAATGGTGTGCATTTCCACATCCAATAAATGAAACTTAGAGAGCGTGACTCTACTCAGAGGGGGCTGCGTACAGAATTCCAACCCAAATGCATGTGACCTTCTGTATCAAATAAAAAGGATAGTCTCTTTAGTTTGAGATTTATAAAGGAAAAAAATTCACAACTATGAAATTTGAAATTGTTTGGTAACCCCTCTGCAACTTGCAAAGAAAAGAGCTGTGGGTAGGTAGGTGGGCATTGGCCTCCTAATTCAGAAGTGAACCTTCTCCCCGATGTGAGGAAGCCCGTCTGTGCTCCTGTCCCGCCATTACCTGTCAGCGCGGTGGTGTCGGCCTTCCTGCTCTCCTGGCTGCCCCGCTCAGCCCACACGTGGACCCTGTATGCCTCCCCTGGCCGCAGCCCGGTCAGCACGGTGCTGTTCTGCGCCCTGGGCACCACCGTGTCTCTGGTCTCCCCATCAGCGGAGATGTGGCGCACCACGTACTTATCGATGACAGCCTGGACCGGTTGCCAGGACACCACCGCCGTGTCTTCTGTCACCCGATCAGTGACTACATTGGTTGGGCTGTCGATTTCTTCATGAAATATATAATAAAGTAAAATTAGAGAAGCCATTTGGCCAGTCAAGATCACAGATGCTTCAAGATCTAGTTTATCTGGGTGCACACCACATAAGAGGTGGTCTCTATCGTCTGAGACAGGTGGACACCTGGTCCTCTGCTTGGACCCTATGCAGAGAGAGGGTTTCATGATAGACAAAATCAGCTCTTTGCCTGACCAGGCGGTGGCACAGTGGATAGAGTGTCGGACTGGAATGCAGAGGACCCAGATTTGAGACCCAAGGTCGCCAGCTTGAGCGCAGGCTCATCTGGTTTGAGCAAAAAGCCCACCAACTTGAACCCAAGGTCACTGGCTCCAGCAAGGGGTTACTTGGTCTGCTGAAGGCCCGCGGTCAAGGCACATATGAGAAAGCAATCAATGAACAACTAGGTGTCGCAATGAAAAACTAATGATTGATGCTTCTCATCTCTCTCCGTTCCTGTCTGTCTGTCCCTATCTATCCCTCTCTCTGACTCTCTCTGACTCTCTCACTGTCTCTGTAAAAAAACAAACCAAAAACCAAAAAACCAGCCCTTCAATAACAACAACGACAACAATAATAAATTGTAACTAAGATGAAGTGTGATCTGGAAGGGTTCTGCAATCTGAATCCAGCAGCTCCTGGTAGACCGGAACTTGGACTGACAACTAGAGAGAAGGACCAGTCTCAGACTGTCACCTGGGAGCCGGGGGCCAGGAGGCCTCAGTGGCAGAGTGGGGGTGGTGCCGTCAGGGGCAGACACCAACCGGGCCAGGTCCTGGGCCTCCAGAGGCTTGTGCAGCCCAAAGAGGCTGCTCACACCCCACAGAGAGGGGGCCCTCCCCACCCGCTGCCCCTTCTGGGCCCGGCTTGGTCCTGCACATGACAGGGAGGGAGTAAAGGGGCCCCCCAAGGTCATCTCTCCGCCTGGGGAAATCCAGGCTGCACTGGGAAGGGGGACATCTGAACTGGGAACGTGAGCACTGGAAGCAAAGGACTTGCCGTTTTCCAACTCACTGCAGAGATCCACTAGCCAGCAGGCGGGCAGGCTGCACAGCCTACACTGGGGAGCCCACACGTTAAATGCTATCTTATAACCGCCCAACTACCACGCTCACACACTCCAGATGTGCGATGTGGTGGGCAGCAGAAATAGTGAACTCAGTTCTTGCACCGTTGACCTTTATTTTTACCACCCAACCAGCAATTGTTAGGACTGAATAGGAAAAAAAAAGAACTCGAAAACTTTTCAAGAAAAATCTCAAAATTCCAATATCCCTTCTCTGAGGACTGTCAGCTTCGGTCCAGTGGCGTTATGCTCGAGATCACAGGTTCCCAACTGAACTGGGGTCAGAAGTAGCACAGGGCTAGTGCAGGAGGCTCACGATCCCAGACGGGCTCCAGCACTGTCTAAGAACTGAAGTTACACAGTATATCTAGCACACACAGCTATAATGAGTTCAAATTCCTTTTTAATTAATTGCAGATTCAGTGTCAAATGTTACTGATTTATAACATCTCATTAAAGGTTCTCTCCATCCAGATGGTAATAAACCACTACCCCATAGGAGGGTCCTCAATATCCTTTGATATTTTAAGGTAGTCACTGCCTGACTGTGATTGTCAGGAAAAACACACTGGAGATGCAAGAAAAAAAATGACAGATCTGAGGGAACACAGGGCGTGAGCTGGGTCCACAGTCATAATTGTGTAAACACAGCCCCGGGGACTGAAGTTACCACAGTAAGTGGACAAGTGTCGGCATGCCCTCTTCTCTTGACTCCAAGATCCTGGAGGAGATTTTGAATGGCCAAAAAAATATAAAAAATTTGATATAGGAAAAGCTTGCCTCCTGTCCCTTATCCCCCAAGATAGACCTCAGTACATAAAGATAGACTCTCTACACACAAAAAAAAGCATCAGAAAGCAAAGCTGAGAAATGCTCGCCGGCCTCCAGGCCTCTCTTACCAGTCCTGCCGTTCAGGATCATCGGCTTGCCCTCCAGGCCTCCTCTCATGGGGACAACCATGATCTGATACTCCGTCCCGGGCCACAGACCTGGAGACAAGCAGCAGCCGGGCCGTGAGGACAGTGAGGCCCCTGCCCTCGGCCCCAGCACCATCTCCCCCGGGCTTCTCTTGTTGGGGGAGAAGGGACCACGCTTCTCGTACAAAGACAAAACTATCCAAGGCAGATGGAGGGCTGCAGGACCAGTGGCTCCAAGCCTCAAGCACTGAGTGGGGGCCTCTCCTTCAGTGGGGGTGGGGACCTCTCCTCAGTGGGGGTGGGGGTGGAGTGGGTGAGACAAAGCCAATGGAGCCCCCATCCTCTGCTGGGCCACCTGGCACGGACCTTTCCATTCATTTACAATCCAAACACTTTTCTCTTGAAAGCGTCCTTCCTTCTCATTAACCTAGATTTTAACCTATTTTTTTCCCTTTACTTCTTTTCTCTGCCTTTTGTCATTATTTCTCTGTTGCATCACTTGGAATGCTGGCTCCGTGTGGTACGCACGCTGCCCATGGTGGCAGAACACAGGTGGACAGAGCGTGAGTGAGCACACTGGCTTTCACCCCTCAGACTGTGGGGACCCCAAGACCACCATCTGAGATGGGACTTGGGGAGCAGATGGAGGGACCGGGCCCCCGCTGGGAGGTGTATAAGCTTCAGGTGTCACAAAACATGACCCAGCCCTGAATGGCCCCCTCTCCCATCTGACTTCCCGCCCTCACAGCATTAGCTCAGGGACCTGGGACAGACCTCCCCGGCCCAGCTCCCAGCACGCCTTTCACAAACTGTGCTGGAAAAATTATCTCCAGCCTGACCAGGCGGTGGCGCAGTGGATAGAGCATTGAACTGGGATGCAGAGGACCCAGGTTCAAGACCCTGAGGTCGCCAGCTTGAGCGCAAGCTCATCTGGTTTGAGCAAAAGCTCACCAGCTTGGGCCCAAGGTCACTGGCTTGAGCAAGAGGTTACTCAGTCTGCTGAAGGCCCACGGTCAAGGCACATATGAGAGAGCAAACAATGAGCAACTAAGTGTCGCAATTCGCAACGAAAAACTAATGATTGATGCTTCTCATCTCTCCATTTCTGTCTGTCTGTCTGTCCCTGTCTATCCCTCTCTCTGACTCTCTGTCTCTGAAAAAAAAAACGATCTCCATCAATTTCTCTCTGTCTCTCTCTCTCTCTCTCTCTCTCTCACACACACACACACACACACACACACACACACACACACACACACACGTGCGTGCATGTGGGCACAGTTCTTCCAAAAGGAACGTCTACGTGCCATCACATCCATCCCGGGACACAGAGAGGGACTTCAAGAGGACACGGGGACAATTTCGGAGAGTCATCTGCTAACCAGTGCAGAGCCTGGAGTCTCTCTGGGAAGCTGGAGCAGAGTCCTCGGGCGTCCAGAGGGGGCTCACACCTGGGAGTTTCCGCAGTCCGGATTCGGGTGACCCCAAGGCCCAGGGCCCCCTGTGTACACCTGGGCAGCACCGAGGCCGGTTCCCTGCACACGCCGTCCCCGCCCAGCTTCCACAGCAACTCCACCCATCCCCAGCGTTGGCTCTTACCCGTGATGTCGTATCGGCTCTTGGGGTCACTACTCTTGGGCACGGTGACTTCAGCCACCTCCTGTCCTGTCAGGGGGCCGTACTGCAGCTTGTAATAGTCCACCTCGGTCGGGGGGTTCTCCCACTCCACATCCAGGGAGTTCTCTGTCTCGTCGGTCACCCACGCAGTGCCAAGCACAGCAAGATCTAGGACAGGGTCAGGACGGGGAGAGCAGGCCGTGAGGAGGAGGGGTCCGGGAGGGCTGCCCCAGGCTGTGGCCACCGGGTCTTCTCCCTTTCCTGACACACTGAGATCAGGCCTCAGCCCCAGGACACAGTCCTGACAGGTGTCTTAGGACACCCCAGGGAGCAAATAAACTGTTGGTCTGCACACGGTCCACAGAGGATGACTCTGTTCCAGGAAAGCTCCTCTGCCCACCCCTCTCATCAGGACCACGCGACCCTCCAGCCACGCCGCCCTGGGCCACGCACTGAACTGTGCTGCTCAAGCCAGCCAGCCCAACCCCTGGGCCTGAGCTCAGACTGCTCTCAACAGAACACGCAGCCTCCGGCTGTGAGCCGGGCCCTTCCAGACTCATCCCAGGGTGAGAGGCTGCGGCCCCTCCATGTAAAGTCCAGGAAATGCACTGCGTAGGCTCTGGAGTACAACATTGAAAATACCACCCGCTCCTGCCTCTGTTCCCAAATGCCCCCTAAGGATGAACTCGAGGCAAAACTATACAGTAGATGAATTTTAACTTGGTCCTGAGCATGCTTCCTGCACATGCGATCAACCTTGAGCTCCTCCGCCAGGTACCTGGTGTCCTGGGCGGCCCAGCCTGTCCACCCTGAGGCGGAGGAATCTTTTAGTACACATTTATCCACACATTTATCAAGTGTTAACGGCTAAAGCTTTGCTCTCCACACAGGAAAGGACTGAATGATTAAGACAGAGAATGGACCGCTGACACAGTGCTCAGGGAAGAACTTTGGGTGGCGGTGAAGAGGGCCTGGGGTCTGCGGGAGCACTTTAAAGTCCAATGCCAGACCCCAGGCAGATGAGCTTGCCTGGAAGGCAAATTCCAAGGTCATCCGGGCCCCTTCCGCAGTCACCGCCCCCCCCCCACTGATCTGTGTCTGATTCGCTCTACTACCCACACAGAGCCCCCCAAAGCCTTCTCTCTGAGCACCCCGTCCCCTGGCCCGCCCCCGCCACTGGCCCCACCCACTCACCCGCCCCCTGGTCCCTGCTCCCCTGCCCCACCCGCAGACTCCTCCTTCAGAGACCGCAGTTCCTCCCGGGAACAGGTCCAGAAGTCAGCAATGAAGAAGGCCCTGCAGGGCTCAAAAATGAATAAGCAGGAATTTAATGAAAACATTCAAGATGGTTATGGAGATAAGTGTCTCTGGCCGAGGCTCTCCTGAGGAGCAAACGAGAATGGGTTTCACTTGAATCAGATTAGAAAAGAAAGACAAGCTTCCCTGCGGCAGGGTGTTACAAGTCCCTAGAGTAAGAAGCCGAGAGGGGCCGCTAAGACTTCCAGAACAGAGGTCCGCTCCGGGGAGGCTTTGGGCACTGTTCTGTCTGAAGGCAGAGGCAGTGACAGAAAGGGGAGAAAGCGGAAAGCAGCTGAGAGCTGGGCGCAGTCTGGCTCCCACAGGAAGGCCCTGGCTTCTCCCACTGAACGTAAACAGTGTCACAGAACATTAACATCAGACAGGCCTTTCTGTGGCCATGATCCATCAAGACCATTCATGATCATGTCCGAGCACAGGCAAAAATGAGAATGTTGTCCAAACCACTGAAAAAGACCAAACGACCCCTCTCCTAACTGCTCCTCCTGTGACAGAGATCTAGCCTCCTTCTAGGCTGCCCCTTTCTAAATATATACATTAACTGAGATGCCAATCATAGAACCACGCCCCCACTTCCTGACAGCATGTAAATCCATGCTTCCTTAAATCCTCCCCGAGTCACCTACCACAGCCCACATCCTACACATTTTCCTAACACATTCTCACTAAGATGCCTACAATCTCCACTGCATGCACTCTCTCCCCTGCTGCCACAGTCCATAAACCCAACTTGTTCAACCACAGCGATGTTCCAAGAGGGGTCCTTGGCTGGAGGGCACTGACAAAGGCAATCACAAATTGTGCTCTGAGGATGACAAGTCCCTCATGGTCCTTTCCGACACTGAGCCATCCTTGTACCACCACCAAATAGGACAGGCAGCCAGATGTTTCTGCAAAGACACTGTGTGCCAAAGGCCTGTCCATTGAGTCTCCCTAGATCTTTCCCCAGGAGTTTAGGGCAGGATGGAGGCAGTGTACTTCTGCTAGCATCTAGAACAGTGCCCGCCTGGCACATAGTAGATGCTCAATAAAATATGTTGTGTGAAGGAACGAATCAATGTTTCTCTAAGCCCTTGAAGAGCTAAGCAGCTTTAAGACCTTTCGTGAGGGAACAAAAACTTCTAAAGTGTAAGTAGCATTTGGTGGTGCCCTAGAGACTCCGTCTGTCCCTCTAGATCCCTTCCCCATCCTGCTCTGTATCCCAGATTATGGCCTCCATCAACTGTGTTAGCCAGGTTCCCTTGTCCGTTGGCTTCTGGTTGGATTCTGCCAGTGAGAGTCACCAGAAGATCAGAGGGCAGGAGAGAGAGTTCGGGCAGCTGACATCCTTCATTCCCTCCTGGGGGTAGACCGTGGACTGCCAGCATCCCCTCACCGAAAGCACCCCATCGGGCTCTCCCGCAGCTCTCTCTGGGTCCCAGTACCAACTCCCACCTCCTGCCTCTTCCGCCTGGGGTGGACCCCACTGGTGCTAGTCCTAGAGCAGTAGTAGTCAACCTGGTCCCTACCGCCCTCTAGTGGGCGTTCCAGCTTTCGTGGCAGGTGGTAGCGGAGCAACCAAAGTATAAATAAAAAGATAGATTTAACTAGAGTAAGTTGTTTTATAAAGATTTATTCTGCCAAACTTAGCGAAAATCCCACATAAAGTACTTGGTAAGTAATTATTATTATATGCTTTAACTTGCTGTAACTCTGCTTTATAAATTTTATAAAGTAAAGTTACTTCCTTACTTTATAAATCACCATTACTGTAGAACCAGTGGGCGGTTAGAAAATTTTACTACTAACAGAGATACAAAAGTGGGCGGTAGGTATAAAAAGGTTGACTACCCCTGTCCTAGAGGGTTACCCATGCCTTTGTAAATACCTTTCCATTATACTTCCTTGCCTCCCTTTCCTGTAGAGACAAATCTAATAGGTGCTTCAGAAGTTCCTCACTCATCCATCGGAGGCTCAATGAGGACCTAGAGGTGCAGGTGTGTGGGGGCAGAGCAGTCAGACCTTACAAATCTTGAGGGCAGAAGACCCCTGGGGTGCCAACCCAGCAGGCTCTGTCACCGGCTTAGAGGACCCAATAACGGGTGAGCGGAGGGAGGGGAGCAGAGTTGGGACTTCCCCAGAACCTAGGATTGCAGCAGCTGTTCTCAGCCCCCAATCAGGGCAATAGCCTGCCCAGTGGAGGGGTACTTGTGGGACCAATGAAAGATGACATTCAACATGTCGCCCCTAGGGAACCTGCACCCCTGGCCGCGTCCTCACCTGTGGTGGCCACAAGGCGCTGCGGGCTGCTGGCCACGTCTTTCTTCACGTTGCGCAGGGTGACGATGTACTTGGTTCCAGGCAGCAGGCCCGGGATGTCGTAGCTGTGCTGCTCCTTGGGCACATGGATCTGCTTCCCAGACAGCTCCTGGCCCAGCGGATAGTAGCCGAGGAGGTAGTGGTCCACCTCACTGGCGGGCTCCCAGCTCACCAGCAGGGAGTCCTCCGTGCTGCGGAGCAGCTGCAGGCCCAGGGGGGAGACCACTGCGGGCAGAACAGAGACAGGATGAGGGAGACGAGGAAAGAGGGCGGGGCTCAGCCTATGGGTGCTCACGAACGCCTGCTGTCTACACAGCACTGTCACACAGGTGTGGAGGACGCAGGGGCTGTGTAAAGACCATTCTGGACCTCCCTAATGTTATGAGTTTGGGAGTTCATACTGAGCCCTTACACACACAGAGCCATTAGATCACAGAAGACCAGAGGTCCTCAAACCAGCAGCAGCAGCACTCCCTGGGAATTTACTAAAAATGCAAGTTGTCAGGCCCCTCCCAGACCTGCTGAATCAGAAACTCAGGTGGCCCCAGCGTCGGTGCTGTCACAAGCCCTCCAGGGGAACCTGACAAGGGCCAGAGGCCGAGCCCCGGCAGAGGACACAGTGGAGCTGATGGTTCAGTGGGGCCCGGGCGCGGGGGCAGGAGGAGAGCGCCCCCTGCAGCGGGCCAGGCGTCTGGCTCTCACCTTGCGCGCAGTTGAGGCCAGTGAAGCCCTCCCAGCAGTAGCACTCGCCCGTGTCGCAGAAGCCGTGGCCGCTGCAGTCGCCGGGGCAGCGCCGCTCGCTGCAGTCCTCCGACGTGAAGTCCTCGTGGCACTGGCACACGCCGCGCACGCACACGCCGCGCCCACTGCAGTTCCCAGGGCAGGCAGGGTGCGCGCAGTCGGCCCCCACATAGGGCTCGGCACACAAGCAGCGGCCATCCTCGCAGCGCCCGTGGCCGCTGCATGCCCCAGGGCAGGCGGGCACCTCGCAGTCGGTGCCCTCCCAGCCCTGCTCGCAGCGGCAGCTGCAGGTGTCCGGTGAGAAGGTCCCGTGGCCACTGCAGTGGCGGCTAGGCCCTGACGGGGAGAGGACAAACAGGGTTGAGAGCTTGAGAGTGGGGCCTCCTTCCCTGAGACCGTGGAGAGCAGTCCTTTAGGGCTCTTTCCCTGGAGGATGGTAGGGAGTCCACCCCTTCCAGCCTGGGCCAGACTCTGACCTGTGACATTTACAAGCTTTTCCTGTTTCTACCTAAAAAGGAGCCACCGTTCTCTTTCCCTCCCCATCCCAAGCAGGCATGTGACTCCTCCGGGTCCCCTCCTTTCTGAATGGTGGTCATTCTTTAGTAGCTTTCTATGAAGGAGGCTGAACTACGAGGCAGGATCCTTGGGGTGGGCAGGAGAGATGCAAGCTGGACAGGAGCTTGTCTTATCCCGACTGCAGGAGGCTGACCTAGCGAGCCAGGCCCTTGGGGAATGAGCCCAGACTGAAGCCTGCGAAAGTGGACCCACAGGCGCTACATACTGGCCCAGAAAGTATGGGGGGTGGGGAGAAGGGTCCATCAGGCTGCCCTCTCTGACCCCGGCCAGCAGGAGGCAGCTGGAGGGTGGATAGGCAGCCAGCCCGTTTCCCAGAACCCCGCTTTCCTTCCTAAAAATACTGTCATCGTGGTGACTCTCAGGGTGATTCCATACCACTCTATCCCACCAGCGCCACCATGTCTAGCTCTGTGTCTGGTGTATCTGGAGATGCTCTTAACAATTTCTTCAGGCATAGAAATGTACGTGAAGGGCCGCTCATTATTATTTGGGTCAGCCTGGAAAGTTTATGTTTAAAAAAAAAAAAGAGAGAAGGCCTGACCAGGCGGTGGCGCAGTGGATAGAGCGTCGGACTGGGATTCGGAAGACCCAGGTTCGAGAACTCGAGGTTGCCAGCTTGAGCGTGGGCTCATCTGGTTTGAGCAAAAGCTCACCAGCTTGGACCCAAGGTCACTGGCTCAAGCAAGGGGTTACTCGGTCTGCTGAAGGCCCACGGTCAAGGCACATATGAGAAAGCAATCAATGAACAACTAAGGTATTGCAACATGCAATGAAAAACTAATGATTGATGCTTCTTATCTCTCTGTTCCTGTCTGTCTGTCCCTGTCTAGCCCTCTCTCTGACTCCCTCTCTCTCTGTCTCTAAAAAAAAAAAAAAAAAGAGAGAGAGAGAGAGAAAGAGAAGGATTAAGAGTACAGATTGATAGTTACAAAACAGGGAGGTCGAGTACAGCATAGGGAAGATAGTTGATAATATTGTAGTAACTATGTATCGTGCCGTTGGGTTCTAGAAATATCAGGGGGAACACTGTGTAAAGTACATGACTGTGTAACTGCTGTGCTGTACACCTGAAGGTCATGCAAAATAATAATGGATGTCAACTGTAATTGAAACACAATTTTTTTTCTTCTTCCTTTGCAGGAAGCCCAGATCCTCAGAAGGACAGAAACACCAGCTGCCGCTCTGGCCCTTCCCGCCCTGTCTCCCTGACGCTTCTCCCCGCTCCGCCCCAGCCCATGCCTGCCTGTGTTAAATGAGTGTCTCAGTTCCAGTCAGACTGGGTCTCACTAGTATAGCCAGGGACAGGGAGTGGAGAGAGGGGCCCAAATGTAACCCCAGCCCCCCTTCCTCCCCACCCCCTCACCAAACCAGCAGCAGACTTGCTAAGGGAGAACAAAAAAGTGACCAACCTTCCCTTCAAACCAGCCTTGCCTGGAAAGGAGAGATTTCAGTGACATGTGCAGTGGGCTACTTGCTAGAGTTTTTTTTAAAAAACAATTAACAGACTTAGTAAGTTCCACCAGTGCCTTCCTCTCATCTTCCTCTACCCACCTCCCATCGCCCCCAACCCATTTTAACAAGGCTGGGAAGCAGACTGACTTGTAAAGGGGGAGCGGGTGTCACATTCTGTCCCCCAAGCTGCTGATCCCTTGCTCCTCCTCAAGCCTGGAAGGGTTCGGCCCCTTTGGGAAGCCCCTACCCCCTTCTGCCCGACAGAACTTTCTTCAGCCTTGGGCTTTGGGGCCTAGACAAAGCAGATGCCCCTCTCCCTGCCATAGAGGTGTGGTCCCCAACAGATAGAGGGGAGCCCCGAGCCAAGGCTCTTTCCTCCAGCAGCCTCCCCAGGCCCCTTAACTTTATTCTCAGCTGGGGTTTTTTTTGTTTGTTTGTTTTTTACAGGGACAGAGAGAGAGTCAGAGAGAGGGATAGATAGGGACAGACAGACAGGAACAGAGAGAGATGAGAAGCATCAATCATCAGTTTTTCGTTGTGACACCTTAGTTCATTGATTGCTTTCTTATATGTGCCTTGACCACGGGCCTTCAGCAGACTGAGTAACTCCTTGCTCGAGCCAGCGACCTTGGGTCCAAGCTGGTGAGCTTTTTTTTTTTTTTTTTTTTCTGAAGCCAGATGAGCCTGCACTCAAGCTGGTGACCTCAGGGTCTCGAACCTGGGTCCTTCCGCATCCCAGTCCGATGCTCTATCTACTGCACCACCGCCTGGTCAGGCTCAGCTGGGTTTTAAAGCCCAGCCTCCTCTCAGCTCAGTCGGGAAGGCAACCCCGCAGAAGGAGGCAAAACTGCCCTCCCCTCTGTGGCCCCAGCTTCAAGACCCTGAAAAAACAATTGTGTTTTTTTTTTAAATAACAATTTGCTGACTTTCTACTACGGGCCAGGAATCTTAAATACATCATCTATAGTTCTCTGAACTAGACCAGTTGATAGAATTGTCCTCCCTGGTCAGTTCAGAAAACGGGAATTTGCACGAAGTCAGAGCCAGGAAGGGCAGAGCTAGGACCTGCCCACTGCCGTGCAGAAGAGACCGCAGCTTTCCCCACAGAAGAGACCGATCTGCCCAGAAGCATTCTTGGCTGGAAGCTTCAACCACAATCCAGATTCACTTTCAGGTCCCCCCTGCTCAGGCTGGCAGAGCCCCCTGGAGTCAGTGCCAGCGAGCAGGTCTCCTGAAAACACCTAGAGTGCTCGTGGGGCTGGCGGGCACCTGGCACTAACTGCCGAACGAGCTAGGTGGGAAGCTCACCGGCAGCCCCTGGGCAGCAGCGCTGGACTGGACATTGCTCCTTCACCTCCACCATCTCTGCCTCCAGCTGCCTCACCCGGGCCAGCAGGTCCTGGACGGCGCCTGCCAGCTCGCAGTCCTTCTGCGGAGTCTGCAGGCGGATGTTGTGTCTGAAGATGATATTCTGCTCCTCGGCCTCCCCCAGGGCCTGCAGTGAGGCCCCGTCGTCACCAAGGGGCTGAGGGTCAGCCTCCACCTGGACCAGGGCAGACTTGGGCACGTCAATCTTGTAGGTGTGGCTGACGGTCACCTGTTGCTCCTTGTCACTGCAACCATGAGGCTCGAGAGTGGCTGGGGCCGAGGCCACCAGGAGCGCAGAGCCAAACAGGAGCCCCAGGGGGACGCAGAACATCTCCTGGTGACCCATCCTTGGAGAGACGAGGAGCAGACCCTCCAGTAGGCCTGTATGCAGGAAAAAAGTGCAAAAGACTGCTATGGAGATTTGCTGATGGAAACTGGCCTTTTAAAGTGGATTCTAAGGGTCCCCAGAAAGCTGAGAAGCCAGCAGAAAGATCTCATCCCATATCTTCTGCCAACCACAACTGCATCATCCTGTGTTCTGTCCTCACCCACCACACACTCCTGTCCCTGGCCTTCGCTTACCTCACACTGTTCCCATACGGGGTGGTCCTTCCCTGTGCTTCTAATCCACTCACATTTAAAGAATGACAAGGAGAAGGACTGTCTTGTATTGAGGGCCTACTGTGTGCCAGGCTTCGATTCTCTATTCCCTGAACTCTACAACAACCCTAATGCTATCCTCCCGTTGTCAATGCCAGCCATTGGGTGGCAGAGAGCATGTGCTGTGTGCTGGGTGCTATTCTGAGCACTCCACACTTATTTCACCCTCACACTGACCCTTTGTGGAATTTATAGACAGACGGACCAAGGCATAGCTAGCCTTGATGACCTGCCCACAGGCACACAGCCAAGAGCTGCAGAATTTGAACCCAGGCCTTCTGACTCCAGAGTCCATGATTGCCAGCACAATGTCATGTCACAGAGGAGGGATGGAGCGCGTTGTCCTGGGTCCCAGCCAGGGAGGGCAAAGTCTGCACCCAAACCCCGGGGCCAATGTCCTGCTGCCACCTCTGCCTACAAACCAGCAGAAGTTCACACTTTCTGATAAAAATGCCTCCTTCCTGCTGTCTTCCACATACCCCCTACCTCACCCCAGCTGCAATGAGCTCTCCCTCTGCTAAGCATCCTAAGAAATGCGTCGGTCCCTCTGTGGCTCTCCTGATGGGTTGGTTATCTTGTGTAGAGTTACTCTAATGTGCACCCCGTCTCCCTGTGGGGTCGTGAGCCTCTCAAGGACAGGACCCAAGGCTGGTTCCTCTTGGGGCCCCCTCCCAAGGCAGCAGCACCATGGGATTCAGTCACCCACAAATCTGTCTGAGCCACGCTGCAGGGCTGCCTCCGGACAGGAACTTCCGTGACCAACTCGGGACACGTAGGCACCTGTAGCAGAGGCTGAGCCCAGCCCCTGCCTGAAGACTGTGTCCCACCCAGGCCCAGGCTCTCCCTCCCCGCTGGGAGAGGCAGCTGTGGCCCCCTGGAAAGACCAGCCAGACAGAGCCTCGGGAAGGCCACCTGTCTGAGCTCTGTCCCCTTGTCTGCACCGTGGGAAGGACAGTGCCTGCCCCATCTGGTGTGCGGCCATGCCACTGCCCAATAATTAGTCTGAGGTTTGTTTAATTTTTAATCCACTACTAAGCATGATTTCCTCTACTTCCTCATCTTTTTATGGAGGAGGGTGACATCTATATTGGAGAAAGCACATCACATAAATTGTATAGATTTAACAAAGGCAACAGCCATGGAACCACCACCCAGATAGGAATGTCGCCAGCATCCTAGAAGCCCCCATATGTCCTCACCTGATGCTCCTCTCTTCCAGCTCTTCCAGCTCAGTAGGTAGGGTCAGCAGGTGGCCACCCAAGGAGCCAACCTGGGCAGATCACCCTGTTGGCCTTCCTAGTCATTAAACCTAATTTTAGTACTCTGTACAATCTTTGATTTTTAATAGCCATTATCTATTTATTATCAGGATGTGGAGGAAACAGGACAAAGGGCCTGGCAGAATTATTACTCAAATAACAATGTTAAAATAATACTAAATGTCACATATCACATTGCTGCTATGTGCCAGGCACTGGCCAGGTGTACGAGTCTTCGAGAGTAAGCCTTACAACCGCTTTGTGATGTGGGGGCTACTCTCCCTTCCTGGGTGAGGAGCCAGAGGTGAGAGGTAAGGCCACTCACTGGGGCTACCCCACTAGTAAGTGACCATTGGGATTCCAACCTGGGTCCACCTGATTGCAAGCTGGTGTTTCTCTGTGTGGATATGTCATACTGGTGCCAATGACAAATGCATTTAGTATGGACCTGCCCCTATGCAAGTCTGTCCTCTGGGCACACGTCCTGAATGTGGTGCACAAGGGAGGTGCTACCACTGTGAACTGAACAGGACAGCACCAAAGAGGGCTCTTCTTCATGGTGCCCCCTTCCCCACTCCCCTTCCTGGCTCTTCCTACAAAGATGCAGTATTGGTAATATACTAACAATAGCTCACCTTTTCTGAGCACTCACTACATCCCCGCAGCTGGGCTACACACCAGGCAGACGTAGCGGAATGGTCAGTGGACAGTTGTTGTGGTCGTGGGGTGCGAACTATGGGTCGTAAATGCTCACACATTTCAAAGCGAGCTGGTGCTTTTCTGGGGGTGGGTGAGTAGGGGTGAATGGGGGTGGAGGGCAGAGAGAGCAGTGCCTGCCCTTGCCCAGAGGAATTCAGAGCAGTGTCTGCTGGGAACAGGCTGCGATGGAGGAAGGCTGCATGGGAGAGGCCTGCACCCAGAATTTGGGAGGACAGGATAGGTAAGTCCTGCCATAGGAAGAAAGCAGCTGGGGGCCGGAGCTGGGTGAGCAAACCACAGGAGGAGGTGCCCCGTGGGTGGAACAAACGGGGTCTGTCTGAAGAGACCATAAAAGGTTCCATAAAGCAGTGGGTGGGGCGGGGAGCAAGAGGGCATCTGATGACAGGGACCACGACAGCCCGGCTAAACACACTGTTCCTTCTCTCCGGACCCCCCTCCCCCAGCCTACAGTGGAGATGGTGGGGGTGGCGGGGGTGGAGGAAGAAAAGTACCAGGACCCCCTCGGTCCCCTGTCCCCTCTCGCTCATCTTCAGTTTCAGCATCGGGCCAGGAGGGTGAAAGGGGAGATGTGGCCCCGGTGGGACACAGGCTCTGCCACTGGGGCGGACCTGCCTCTCCCCGGAGGCCTCTCTCCCAGCACAAGGGACCAGGGAGCTCTGTGACCGCTGACATTTCTGTCAGGGTGGGGAGGGCAGTGAGGAGAGCCGCAGAGCAGGCGGCAGGGCTAGTGTGGGGCGGATATACTGCGGTTTCACTCACAGCCCCCGCCCTCAGACGCTCAGCCCGGTGACACAGCCCTCCACACGTGATCTCCGCCTGCTCCCTGGGGGCGGGGGGCGCTCAGAGGCACAGAGCAGTGAGCCCTGACTGAGACTCGGGCACAAGGCCCCCCCCCCCAGAGACGTTAACCCCCGGGCACATCTGCTGTCCTCAAACCACACAGACAGGCCCCAAAGTGCCCCCTTGGGACAGGGCAGCACATGGTGTCCACGATCCCAGATCCCCGCCGGCGACAAAGCTACAGAGCAGACTCAGCCCCCTGTGTCCACGTCGGCCACCCAAGCCCGAGGTCCCGCCGCGCTCCCTGTACTCTGAGACGTCAGTGGCGTGCAGATGGCTTTCCGAAGACGTTCTGAACCAAGGGAGGAAAGCCATATGCTCTTGCCATAAACCGCAAAGCTGCGCAAGGCCTGGAATACGAGAAACCCCAGAAACCCTTGCAGGAGCCCCTGGTGTAGCCTGTCCTGAGTTGTAAACCAGATGTCCTTGCTAATTACAGCCCTGCCAGGGCCACATGTCGACCGCAGGCTGCGCTCAGATTTTCCTGGGCAGAGGCATTGCTCGAGGGAAGATGGGCAGCAGGAACCCTCGGCCCGGCCCCCATCAGTGAGGACCCAGCGGAGACACAGCCTGCCCCCCCCACGCGTGGCAGGAGACACGTGTGGTCACCACATAAGGAAAGGATGACTTCACCCGCTCCTGCTGGCAGAGCAGACCACAGACAGCGCTCCCTGAGGGCGGGGAGGGGGCAGACAGGGCCTCCAGTCTCCCCAAGAAAAATGCAGCATGGTAAGTTTCTGAGTGGGAGTGATTGATTGCTCTATTGAGGAAGTTTCTCACAGAAAGGAAGGTGAACACCGTGGGGATGTGTGAGGCAGAGGGGGTCGCATGCAGGGCTGTGCGTGCAGAAAGCCACAGGGCCTTGGGTGTCCCCAAGAATCATTCTCACCTACAGATCATACCCTTAATTCTGAAGGCAGGAGAGGGGTGGCCAGGTGGGGGAAGAGGCTCAATGAGACTCCAGACCAATGCCTGAAATTGCTTTTTCAGGAAAGGCTCTCTCTTTGAGCTGTGTACCTCTGCTGGTGAGCTGGGTGGACAGTCCCTGGGTTCTGTCTGAGAGACACACTCATGTCACAGGGCTCTGTGTCTGCGCTCTGTTTCTTCTCTCTTGGTGACCACAGGGGTAGATTTGTGTAGACGGCTCCCAGATCTGTATGCGAGTTCCTCGACCAGACGTCCCTGTAAGCTCGGGGACGGCAGCGGCCACGACTGTGTGGGTCCCTTCTGTATCCCCAGCCTCATAGCATAGCCCGACCAAGGTAATATTTTGTATATTAAATTATAATAGCCACTGGCTTTTTTTGCATGTTTATTAGATGACGGGTACTGAGCCGAATACTAGATGAACATTATTCTCATCTAATCTGCACAATCCCAGGAGCATATCTTTATCATTCTTTGTAACAAATGCAATGAGGGGTTAAGTGACTTGCCCGAGGACACACAACTACTCTGCAGCAGAGCTGAGACAAACAGCAGGCCCGCCTGCTCCCTGTGTGTCCTCCTCTCTCTGCTGGATTACCTCCCCAATGAGAAAATCAGCATATGTGAGAAAAACACAAACCAAAATGGACTCTTCTCTGCTGCATTTAAGAGAGAGGCTCCCCTAAAAATAAGGAAAACCCAAGACATGCTAGGTGCTCAGTTAAACATTTAATTGTTCAATGACTAAATCCTGAGCCTGCAGGTTCTGCGCAGTGCCAAGCATAGCCCCCGTAAAGATGGGTCAGTGTCGCCCCCGTAGGGAGGCTGGATCCAGGCTACGTCTCCTGAGAGGACACACAGTGTGCACCCAGACCTCTCTGCAGGGGCAGATGTCGACCAAGCCCTGGCCAGGGAGAGGGAGAGTCTTTGCGTCGCAGACAGTCCTCTCCAATCCCAGGGCTAAAGGTCTCCGTGTCCCCTCATTTTCCCCAAATACGGACATACATTCCGGTCAGGAATAAAGTACACAACTCACGACAAAGGGAGCGGCAGCCTGCTTCCTAGCTGCTGTTACAGATCTTTCTACTTCATCCAGCGCTCCCTCCCGTCCCTGTGACCTCATCCTGCCTTTGTGGCGAACCACCGCCACTGAGTACTGCTTGGGGTTTCAGAAAAATGAGATGATCATGGGTTTCCAGTGGAGTCACTTAAAAAGATACTCTGTCCCCCAATGACAGGGTGGACGTCCCTGAACTATGAAGAAATGTAAGCGTGCACAATGCCTAGGCCACACTATTCCTGCCGGGCCTCACTCCAGGCAGACCCAGGACGTGTACGAACATTTCTATTTCTAGTTTCTGCAACAGTGAACTCTGCATAGGCATTCCATAGAGGACATGGGACAGCTAGGTCTGGGTGACAATGAAAAACTGGTTTTATGTGATGAGGCTTAAGATGGTAACATCCTAGGCCCCGTTCTGCCCCTCGCTCTCCTGGTCCAGTGGAAGCCCCTGCAGGTGACATACACCCCATGCCACCCTCTCCTGAAGAGCTCTTCCCATCACATCTGCTGGAAGAGACAAGCGGTGCTGTCCCTGACCAACAGCACTTAGTCCGGTGGCCCAGGCCAGTGTGGCTGTTGTGTGCTGCCCACAGAACCCCACCTGCCTTGCGAAGGCTCAAGCGGGTGATGGGAACGGCACACGGTTTCCTAAGCCCTGTTACGCTCACGCCCCGTGCGGAGTGCTTCGAAAGGTCTCCCTGAGCGGCAGGCGAGGTCGCTCCTTCCTCACGGGAGAACTTCCTTTCTCTGTCCCGGGAAATTAGTGGCTCAAGCACAGTGCCAAGATCAAATGGGCACAGGCATAAACTCCAGGACCGCGACCACGTCGGACCAAACAGCCTCTCCCAGAACGACTGTGTGGCACCTTGGGCGCAAGTAGCCCTGTGCCCACAGTGGGGCACCCACCGGCAGACTGCGTTCCCTGGGTGAGGGTGAGCAGAGGAACGGGACAAAGCCACAGTTTCTTTCCTTAGTTTAGCACGTGCTCTTCCACACACAGAAATAACTTGTCAAAGCCCCGTGCTAACTTCCAGGGACCTGCTCTGCTCCCCTCTCCCTCTCAGGGTCTGTCTTTGAGACCAGTCGCTCCTACTGAGATGGTGGCTGGCGGGCATTGGCAGTGAGTCTACTGAGGCAAAGCCCAGCAAAGCCGCTGCCTGTCGAGGGGTCAGCCCGAGACCCCAGCATCACCAGCTTGCAGACTGGCGGCTCCGGACGCTGCTACGGGACCTAAACTGTGAACTCGTGTCTGGGTCCAGACCCGAGAGCAGTCAAGACCCTGGAGGGAGCCGTGGATGGACATGAGCTCCCACTGGGTCTGGGCACAGCTGCCTCAGGCGTCTCCTCAGGAACAGACCTCAGTCTACTCTACATTTCATACCACAGAGCGGGGCCGGAAAGGAGACCAGAAGCCACGAGCTGATCTGAAGTCATCCTGCCCTGTTTCCCCCCACCCGCCAGGAGTCAGCTGCAGCCACAAACTTGAGGACACAGCAGGAATTAAAATTATATGAAACAGCGATTTTCAACTGGTGTGCTGCAAGAATTTTTAAACCGGCAATACCTGACTATGTAGTCAGGGCCACTGACCTTTTCCCCCTTAGATTGTCCAATAGAAAAATGACAACAGCCAACACAACAATAGCCGTTCCGTGTGAATGAATCAAATCATACCTATTTTTTTTGACAGATCGGCAAAAAATATATTTTTCGGTGTGTTGCAGAATCTAATAATTAGTTTATGTGTGCTGTGAGATGACAAAGGCTGAACATCGCTGTTATAAAACAATGTCAAGGGGGTTTTCCCATCCGTCCTCCCTGATGCTGCTGTGCCCTGTTCCTTCCTGGGTCCCTTTTCCAAACTCCATCACCTTGTTTGACCCTGAGCCCAACCAACGCCCAAATGCCAAAAAAAAAAACGCCGATTCTTCCCATACACATCCTGTTCTCTGCCAGCCACCACTCTACGGTCCTGGCTCAAGAGGTTCACCTGACATCTGGGTGATGCTTTGGATTCTTCAAGAACCAGTGGACTGCAGGTGCTGTGGCTAACCTCTGTCCAGATGTGGGTAGTTTATTTTTATGTTAGGACTTGCCCTTTCTATAATGCTTATATAAGCAGCTCAGGTTTTGTGCTTTGAAATGACTGTTCTCATTCATTCTTTCTCTCTCCTCCCAGCCGCAAGAATAAACAGATAAATACAAAGACCTCCAACAACGAGTCCACCACATCATGTCTGCAAATGTTTTGAAATGTCTTCTGAGGCATTGTGAGGGAAATAGCATGAGGATTTGGAGAAAAGAAGTTGTCATCTTACAAACAGAATCAAAACCTGTACATTTAAATGTCTGAATAAATGTCTAAGCTCATCCAGCCAATTTGCAAACCTCATCGAAATTACCAGAGATGGGGAAAGCCATAATAGTTTCCTGATCACAACTAAAACAAAGATTCTATTTTAGAATTTTTTTAAAATTCTAAAATACATTCTAGACTTACCAGGGTGGTCACTTTGTAGGGTTTATAAATGTCTAATCACTATGTTGTACACCCCAAACTAATAAAATATTCTATGCAGCTGAAATTAAATTTTTTTAAAATATATATTTTAAAAACAGTGATACAGGCCTGACTTGTGGTGCCGCAGTGGATAAAGTGTCGACCTGGAACGCTGAGGTCGCAGGTTTGAAACCCTGGACTTGCCTGGTCAAGACACGCATGGGGGTTGATGCTTCATGCCCTTCCCCCCTTCTCTCTCTCTCTCTCTCTCTCTCTCTCTCTCTCTCTCTCTCCTCTAAATGAGTAAATTAAAAATTAAAATAGAAAAACAAAAACAGTAATGAATAGATAAATTACAGAAAAACAGGCCCCTGACTCCGGGAAGAGCCGACAGAGAAGTGCAGATGAGACGAGCATGTGAGCTGGACAGGAAACCATCTCCACAACACCAGCTCGGGGAGAACCCTCCCTACAACCCAGACTGCGCTGGGCCAGGCGAGACGCTCGCTCCTGGTCCCGTGGTGGGGCGTGCACACTGCCGGCCAAGGACACGGCACTCGGGTCCCGAGGGGTTTCCTCACTGGTGTCACTCCTCGTGGAGGTGACAGGAGCCAGGATGCTCAGGTTCCTTCCCACCGGCCACCGTCCCCATCTCACAGGGAAAGCTTGCGGAGACTGGCGCTCTTACCTGCAAGGCTGCTGGACACCACGTCCCGCGCTCCAGCCACCCAGACCTCGCTGCTGGCCGACCCCTGTCCTGGCCTCGCCTCGCCTCTCTTCCCTCCCTGGGTTTAAATGCTGGCCGGGCTGGGGCGGAGCTGGCCGGGATCCCTCTCATTGGCAGGCGTGGGGAGCAGTTGCTATAGCAGCTCCTTCTAACAAGGGGGGGAATACTTACGCAGCAGTAAGTATAGTAAAAACAGCGGAGGCTGTTTCCATTTAAGCAGCTCCAGAACAAGGTTATTAAAGTAGGAGTTTGCTTGTCGCCTGCCCAGGAGCTGGGTCTCAGGGCTTGAAAGTGAGTTTCTCAAGTGTTGTTCTCTTTTCCCGGTTTCGGGCCCTCTGACATTTACTGGTGACACTTAGGGAAAGAGCTGTCACATAGACGGACGTGAGCAGAGACTCTCAGGGACAGGACCTCCTGGGACCCCACGCCTCCTCCGTCCTTCAGCTCGCAGCGCTGAGGGGCAGGGTGGCAGGGCTCTGGCCGGCTGAGCGCAGGACGTGAGACCCGCACCTTCAACTCCCCAGCCCAGCCCATCTAGACCCCCCATCACCAACCAGGAAAGCACAGGGGTGCCACTTTGCACCCCCTTTCCTTTTTGCCATCAGTTGGACAGACCTCTGTCCTTCCTGTGAACCAGAGCTGCTCCCTGCACTCTCCCCCCTCGCCGCCTGGCTGTGTGCAGGTCAACAACATAGTGGGAGGGCCGTGCGGTCCAGCTCACTGATGTGGACGTGGAGTGCTGCTGAGGGGAAAGGAAGGGGGGAGCAAGGAGCTGCCCCAGACCTGGTGAGGGTGTGGCCAGGGCCAGAGCCTGTTTCTGGAGCTAGTGTCTGCCACTGGCAAGTGACCTCTGACGTAACCTCCTTGTGCCTCAGTTTACTCATCTTTAAAAAGGAGTAACACAGCTCTGGTGAGGATTAAATGAATTGATACAGATAAAGAATTTGGACTAGTTCCAGGGACACAGGAGTCAATACATGTTAGCTGCTAGGATTGCTGTAATTATGATTGCCACCATTTTTTATTCTTCTTGTATACCCCACAAAGGAGTCCTGGATAGCCTGCGCCCCCGATTCTGAATGGGTACACAGTTCTCTGCCTTGCCTCCCTCACGACCTCAAATAGCCCCGCTACCTTCCCGAAATCGAGGCCGGCTACACACAGAGGGGACCACGGTGGTGTGAACCGGCGCTCACCAGAATGTCCCCCAGCCCCCAAACATGGCTCCTCTCCCCTGGACCTTTCTTCGCTGCTCCTTAAATAAGAAAGTCCCCCCTAGAGGCTCCTGGGACCTTGCTGTCCCCTTGAGCTGCTCTGCTCGTCTTCACTTCCCTCCACTAGTTCTCCCCAGACAAGTGGGCCTTGCCAGCTCTCTCTGTTACTCTGCCCCCCGTGCCCTGAGGAGGGGGAGAGCTCAACTAGAGGCCCCTCCCTCCAGCTGGCTGGTGGGGGCACACATGTCACTATCACAGACACCCGCCTGCCCCGTGCCGTAGCTCAACAAGACAGAAGGTGACTGCTCTCACAGTACACACAGCAGAGACAGGCTGGCCAGGCAGGGCCACCGTCCCTGGTCCCTGGTCTCCAGGGCCACCTCTCAGCCAGTGGGAGCACGAAGGGCGCCCAGTCCTTAAAAACACAAAAACAAGACCTTTTTTTATTTTACGATCATTTCAGAGTTGCAGAAAAATTACAAAAATATAACAGAGGATCCCCACATAACTTTCGCCCACATTCTCCAAATGCTACCCAGTGTGGTTTATCACTCATTTCTCTATTTTTTCCTGAGACGTGTGAGAGTAACTTAAAGGCATGGTTTACCTCCTTACCTCCAAATAACTTCAGTGTGTAATATGTCCCCAAAACAAGGACACACTCTTACATACCCTTGATAGGGTGATCCAAATGAGGAAATTAACACTGACGTAATAGTATTGTCTAATTTACAGACTGGATTCAGAGTTCATCAGTTATCTCTCTCCTATCACAAAAGAAAAAACAATAACTTTACTGGTCCGGGGTCCAACTCTGGATGCCTCGTGGCACCGAGCTGCCCCGCCCCGAGTCCTCCATAACCTGCACCATCTCCCCGGTCTTCCCTTCTCCTTTCCCGGCCCTGCCGGTTTTGAAGGGTGAAGATCAGGTATTCTGCACAACACCCTCAAGCGTTCCTACTTCAGAACCTTCTTGAGTCAGGATTTTGTTTCTTAGAGCTGAACGCATTGTTCAGTTAATTTCTTAGTAGCAAAGTGGCTTATTGGCACCCTTCTGAGAACATGGCACGCACCGGGGACCCCAGCAGGAAACACTCACAGCCGGTGACGAGCCGTGGCGTAATGACGGGGAAGTCAGTCTCCACAGCTCCCTGTGCTTTCAGCTTCGCTGTGCTGTCCTGACATTGGTAGACTTGAAAGGGCCACAGATTCTTTGCAGCAACTTCCTTAACAAGAGGTTAAATGGATTTCCCCAGGGCTTGAACTTGGCCTACAGCCATTGTGAGTGCCTCTGCCCAACAGAGTGTGGCTAAGTGGCACTAGGGTTCTGAGCTGGGGCCTCGGATGGCCTTGCAGCTTCTGCTGTCACCCGCTTGGAACACAGTGCCTTCTGGGGGATTAAAGGACCACAGGGAGCAAGAGGCTGGGCCGTCCAGCGGAAGCCCAGGTGCATGCATGAGCCCAGCCGACGCTCTGGGAGCCCTCCAACCCAGTCCAGCCCGACTGCCAACCACAAAATTATGAGCAAAGAAGTAATTGTTTTAAGTTGCTGTGTTTTGGAGAGCTTTACTATGCAACAATGGAAAAATGATACAGGGCCTAAACCCCAACTAGGGAAATAATTTAGCTTAAAACTAATTTCAACCCATTATTTTGTCCAAATAGTGTAACCCGTTCCAAAAAGACCTGGAAAAAAACGGAGTTGCCGGTTTACATGATGGTTCAACCAACATGTTATTAAAAACATGTTTTATTTGAGAAAAATGTAGGAAAAAAGTATTCCAACTATAGTCATCTCCAATTTTATTGGTCCTAAGAAACCACTCTAAACCCAATAGACCAATGTGCTGGCTCAGAGAGAGCCTAGTCCGCTGGGTCTGGTTTGGAGACCTGGACCCTGTCTTGGCTGGGCTGGGTCTGTCTGAGCTGGTCGGAAGATGCATCTCAGGATCTTCAATTAGGATTCTGCTGATTCTAAAGGAACTAAAACCAAACCTCAACAGACCCCCACTGTCAACATCTTGCCCCAGATCACTCGCTAACTCGCTCGCTCTGCCATAAATTATATAGTATAGTCAGTTCCCACATAGGGTCACCTTCCCTTTGTGGTAGATCCTGAACTCAGACCTTTCACAGCACTTACAAGGAGGTGCCATCTTTGACTTGAAATGTGCATGTGCCTGCAGAAACAGACCAGAGTGTGGCCTGCAGCACAAAGGATGTGTGTGACTCCCGTCAAGACAGTGAGAGACCTTGATTCTTCTCCCATCAATATTTTCTTTTCTTGGATCAATACTTTTTGATATCCATCTCAGTACTAGTCGATATCTTCTTACTAATCTTTTCTGGCGAAAACAGTTGTTATGGGCCTGGAGAGTGTGGGAGTGGATTTGCAGCCAGGGCTCAGATTGGAAGGGATGGCAGTTGGTCTCTAAGAAGTTCTTCATGCATCACTCGCCCAGAGATGGTTGTTTTGTAGATATCAGTATTATTTTCATTACAAAAGTTAACTTATTATTGTCAACCGGCTGAAACACACAGAAAAGCATGAAGAAAAGTATTTCCTGTAATTCCCACAGTTGAAGATAACCACTGATTTTTTTTCTTCTACAAATCTTTACATATATGAAGTGATGATATATATGATATATCTGTGCACATGTATTTTTAGAAGATTAAACAACTACGATTATATTATATAGGATTTTCCTGCTCTTCGCTCTACACGTATAGTATTTTTCCCTTTATTTTTTATATGTGTTTTCAGGGACATGCTTTCTATTGTTGCACAGTGTCCTAGTGTGTGCTTCTAACACATGGGGGAAAGGATGGGATTGCAAAGGGCCAGGAAGGCATTTGGGAGAGAAATGGAAATAAAGGTTCTAGTATGCCTTGACTGTGGTGACGATCATAGGGCTGTACACATTTGTCAAGATTCACTGAATTTTATACATTAGAGGGGCAAATTTTATTGTGTAAAAATTATATCTCAATATATCCACTTCAAGGGGAAAAATGATTTAGACAAAGGACCACCTCATATTTATGACCCCGTGCTGCCCAGATCTTGTCTGTTCTTTAATTTCTCAGTCTTGACAGCACATGGGAACCGCCTGGGAGTGTTTAATCAAGTGAGATGCCAGGGTTTAGGAAGTCAGGAACGAGAGACACTGGTTGAACTGGCCGTGGCCCAGGCCAAGGCACCAGCTTTCTGAAAGCTCCCTCAGGACTCTAAAATGTGCAGCCAGAGTTGAGAAGCACTAATCTGCACCGTAAGTCATGGGCCAAGGAAGCAGGAGGAGATCAAAAGGGACATGTAAATTTCAGAATCATAAAAGAGTTTTATGAATTTTGCAAACTAAGCATTTATTAGTCCCCTGACTTTTTTAATCCTGTTTCCCCCCGAAGCCTGAGATAGTCATAAAAATATTTTTATTGCAATATAAATCACATACCATAGAACTCATCCTGTTAAAGTGTACAATTCAGTGGTTCTTGGTATATTCACAAGGTTGTTCAGCCGTTACATTATCATTATTTACTTTGAGAACATTTTCTTCAACCCAAGATCAAACCCCACACCATTAATAGTCACTTCCCATTGCCCCCACCCGTGACAACCACTAATTTACTTGCTGCCTTTATGAATTTGCCTATTCTGGACATTTCATATGAATAGAGTCATATATGATCTTTTGTGACTGACTTATTTCATTTAACAGAGCACTTTTAAGGTTCACTGATGTAGCATGCATCAGTACTCTGTTCCTTTTTGTGGCCAAATAACTTTCCATCATATGGATATAGCATATTTTGTTTCCACTTTTGCCATCTATTATAAATATTGTTGCTATGAACATTTGTGTACAAGTTTTTGCATGGACATATGGTATTTAGGGAGGGGTGTAAGTGACTGCTGGGCCATTTGTTGTAACTTTACGTTTAACTTTTTGAGGAACTGTCAAATGGTTTCCCAAAGTGATTATACCATTTTACATTCTCACAAAGAATGTATAAGGGTTCCAATTTCTTTGTCGTCTCCAACACTTATTTTTGTCTGGCTCTTTTATTGTGTCATCCTAGTGGTTGTAAAGTTGTATCTTGAGATTTTATTTATACTTCATTAATGGTTAATGATGTTGAACATCCTCTCATGTGCTTACTGGCCATTTGTATATCTTCTTTGGAGAAATGTCTGTTCAAGTCCTTTTCCCATTTCAATTGGGTTATCTGTATTTTTATTATTGAGTTAGAAGAGTTCTTTATATATTCTGGATACTAGACTCTTAATTAATATGATTTACTTATTTGTATGATTTTTAAATCTTTTCTCTCATTCTTTGAACTGTCTTTTCACTTTCTTGATAGCATCCTTTCAAGCATAGGAATTTTTAACTTTGATTAAGTCCTTTTTTTTTTTTTTTAAAGCCAGTGAGAGAGAGACAGACAGGAAGGGAGAGAGATGAGAAGCATCAACTCATAGTTGCAGCACTTCTAGTTGTTCATTGACTGCTTCCTCACATGTGCCTTAACCAGGTTGTTCCAGCACAGCCAGTGACTTCTTGCTCAAGCCAGTGACCTTGGGCTCAAGCCAGTGACCACAGGGTCATGTCTATGATCCCATGCTCAAGCCAGTGACCCCGCACTCAGCTAGTGAGCCTGCGCCCAAGCCAACGACCTAGAGGTTTGAACCCGGGTCCTCAGCGTCCCAGGTCATCCCAGCTAATCATAGTAACTGAAGTCTCTTTGACATGATTTGATTTAGGAAAGGCTATCTGAACCACTTCTGTCAAATGGGGCTTCTGAAAAGTTTGCCTACATCAGGTCCTTCTCTTTCCAATGGCTGTTGTCATGCCTGCCTGGAATGTGGCAGGCGTCTCATAACTATGAGGGGAGCTAAACAGGACAAGATAAATGGGAAGAGTCTGGGTCCTTAAGGACATTCATAAACTCTGAAATTAATGACCCTTGGGACTTCTCATTATCTGAGATAATGTATTTCTTCATTATTTAAGCCAACTACGTTACCTGTATGCAAATCTTTCTACCCCGTACAGACCTCCTGACTTGTCACAGAAAATGCCCTCAGACTACAAAACTTTCAGGGCAGGGGTCCCCAAACTTTTTACACAGGGGGCCAGTTCACTGTCCCTCAGACCATTGGTGGGCCGGACTATAAAAAAAACTATGAACAAATCCCTATGCACACTGCACATATCTTATTTTAAAGTAAAAAAACAAAACAGGAACAAATATAACATTTAAAATAAAGAACAAGTAAATTTAAATCAACAAACTGACCAGTATTTCAATGGGAACTATGCTCCTCTCACTGACCACCAATGAAAGAGGTGCCCCTTCCGGAAGTGCAGTGGGGGCCAGATAAATGGCCTCAGGGGGACGCATGTGGCCCGCGGGCTGCAGTTTGGGGACCCCTGTTTCAGGGCATTGTACCTTGAGCACAATGACCCAAGGACTTGAAATTCTGCAAGGGGAGTTTCCCAACTTAGCCCCACATGCAGCCCCCTGAGAACTGCCAGGAGACCTGCTGTAGAGGGTGCAGAGGATGGGAAAGGTATTGTACATAAGTCAAACTCCTTCACCAGCACTGAGTCCCTGGCTTCTGCAGTGGGGGGACAACTCGTCTCTATTGCTTTTCTAAAAAACCGGATAGAGTTTTGGTTAAGGTGTTTAACATACTCTTATCGTCTAAGAATGCTTGGCTCTGGAGAAAGTGCTTTTACATGCTTAGTGGAATAATGAAATCTCAGCATCTTTGGATTGGGACAGAGCCAGGGGAGGCCAGAGATATAGGAGTCTCCGGCAGTCGTCACCTCCCCGAGTGAAGTCACCCTCTCTGTGGCTGGGACCTCCAGCCAGGGCTGCTCCTCACCCTGGGAGGAGGGAAGGTTCAGGTGCAAGTGGAAGCCAGCATGTGGGTTTCCAACAGCTGATTATGTGTATCTCTCCCCAGCTTCACATTCAGCGACCTTCCCTGGCTACTTAAAAATCAGCCACTGTGATTGCACGTACACCGTGGAATCAGAAAAGAGCTTCTCCCGGGAAAGCCAGCTGGTAAACGTCACCAGCGCTCCACTCAGAATTCTGCTCCTGGTCCTTCTGGGAATCAGAGGTTCCTTTATACTGCCAAGGTATCATAACATCTCCCAAACTTCACGGCCCTAAGTCACAGTTCGGAAGAAAGCCCACTATCCCTCCCCGAAGATGACTAACTGCTTAAAAAATGATAGGAAAATCCAATCATTTTCTTTACAGACTGAGTCATTGCCTCCCATCTCAAATTGGCTTCCGGAGGCCAGGCTGCCCAGGCTTTTGTGGGCTTTTCATTGTTTCTGCTGTTGCTGTTGCTGTTGTTGTTGTTGTTGTTGTTTAAAACCGTTTTTATTCTGCCTAATAGCCTAACTATCAACATTTTGGGTGTTTTGTTTTTAATTGTTGTTTTCTAAGAGTGTAGGATTACAGCAAAGCTGCTGTGTGGTAACGTTTCCATTGCATGTCAGGGCAAGGCGGCAGGTAATGATAAGGTCTCAGTGTGGGAATGCTGAGGTCACCCATCTGAGGCCACTGCAGCCCGCCGTCCCTCTGGCCCTCTCTCCTCCCGTCCCCTCCCACCCCCTCCCATCTCTGTTGTCCCAGAGCCACCCTAGCTGGACATTACCTGCTCTTCTTTCCCCCAGTCCCTCTTGCCAATTACAGGTTTGGGAAATGTCAAATGGGCAAAATTCATTGTCAACACAACACTATCCCCACTGGAACCTAAAGCTGAAGACAGACCTTTTTGTGAGTTACAGAGTATTTCAGATATACAAAAAGGTTTAGAGAAAATTATTTCAAACACTCTTGTACCATCTCCACCCAGCTTAGGAAATAAAATACTGTAAATACTGTCCAAGCCCCTGCAAATGTCTCTGATCGTATTCCCCTTCCTTCGGGAGAAAAACACCTGGTAGTCCTGTGTGTGTATGTAAGCCTACACAGTATATAGAATTTCTTCGTATGCTTTTAGGCTTTACATAAATGGTTTCCTGTATGTTATACGTCTGCCTTGCTGTAACTTGCTTTGTTTCTATCAATATTATGTTTTTATCCATGCTTGTTTAGTTTTCTCTTGCTGAATAACGAACTATCACAAAGGAAATGGCTTGAAACACATATTTATGATCTCCTAGTAACAGGGGGGTCAGAAGTCCCAGTGTGGCCTCCCTGGGTCCTCAGCTCATAGTCTCACAGGCTGCATTCTCATCTGGAGGACTAGCTGGGGAATCATCTACTTGCAAGCTCATGCAGGTTGTTGGCGCAATTCATTGCCTCGAGTTCATGTGGCTCAGAGTACTACCTCCTGGAGGACACCAGTTCCCTGCCAGGTGGCCCTCTCCCTAGACAGTTCACATCATAGCAGCTCGCTTTTTCAAGGCCAGCAAAGTCACTCCAATTTGCTATAATGGAGTCTTAGGTAATGTATAAGATTCATCACGTCACTTCTGTCATATTCATTCTATTGATTAGAGGAAAGTTACACTGAAGAGGAGGGGGTTGCACAAAGCTTTGGACACCAGTAGATGGGAATTACTGGGGTCTGACTGTCTTCCTAGGATCTCTCTGCCACAATATTGATACATGTTACTCTGGTCTTATTTGTTGTTATATACGACTGCACTCTATTTTGCTGTTAATGATTATGATCAGGTGATTATTACAATTATTTGCTGTTAAAAACTATGTCATGCTTAATAATCTTTACAGATCTCTTCTACATGAGTAAGAGAGTGTCTAGACCCTACAGCACACATCTTCAACTATACTAGATGTGGTTAGTCACTCTCCGGAGTTCTTAGACCTATTTCTGTCCTGCTCAGAAGTGTGTGACTTGCCCCCACAATTCGACGTGCTTTCCTATACAGTACTCACAACTGACAGAATTATTTTTATATGTTGATTTTATGGGCAATCGGATGGGTGTGATCTCCTGGTTCTGATTTTTATTTCCCTAAATACTAATGAGATTGAGTATCTTTTCCTACATTATTTTGGTTTGTCTTTCTGGGAACTGTCCTGGCTTGTTTGTATTTTTCTTACCAATGTCTAGTTCCTGATGTGTCCTGCTTCCTAATTCTTCGTCTGTATTACTGCAGTACTTCTTAGCCGTGCTTCTCTAGCGACTTCTTACTGTTTTAATATGCAGGAGTTTTACATTTTAATTTGGTCAAATTTATCAAATTTTTTTCCCATTTATGACTTACTCTTTTTTAAAATTATTCAAGAAATATTTTCCTATCCTGAGGTAAAAAAGATAGTCACCTATATTTTTCTATAAAGGTATTTTTTTTAAGTTTTGATTGAACATATTTAGGTTTATAATATACCTGGAACTTATTTCTTTCCAGGGTATAAAAAAGCATTCGATTTTACTATATTTTTCTATACAGATATCTAATCGTGTATCACCACTTACTGAATAGGCCATGTTTGCCCCTCTACTAGGCATGGTGTCCCTGATTATCGGGTTTCCATCGTGTGTGGGTTTGCTTCCGTATTGTCTATTCTGTTCCTCTGGTCTACCTACTTATCCCTGCACCGATATACTCTGCCTTACTATAATTTTACAGTAAGTTTTAATAGCCAATCATGCATAACCTACCATCGCATTCTTTTCTTCAAAAATGTTTTAGTCTATACTTGACCTTTGCTCTTTCATATAAACTTAGATTCACATTGTCAAAGGTTCATGAAAAGCCTTGCTGGAACTGGACTGGGGTTTGCAGATTAATTAAGGAATATTATGGGCTGAATAAAGTCCCTCCAAAGTTTATATATTGAAGTACTTATACCCAGAGCTCAGGCTGTAAGTATATTTTGGAGATAGGATTTTTAAAGAGGTAATGAAGGTTAAATGAGGTCACAGGGATGAGCCCTAATCCTATGACTGGTGACCTCATAAGAAGAGGAGATCATAGCCCAGAGGCGTGTATGACTGTATGAAGACACAGGGAGAAGACGGCCTCCTACAAGCTAAGAAGAGACGCCTCAGAAGAAACCAACCATGCCTGGCCCTGGCTGGTTGGCTCAGCGGTAGAGCGTCGGCCTGGCGTGCGGGGGACCGGGTACGATTCCCGGCCAGGGCACATAGGAGAAGCGCCCATTTGCTTCTCCACTGCCCCCCTCCTTCCTCTCTGTCTCTCTCTTCCCCTCCCGCAGCCAAGGCTCCATTGGAGCGGGGATGGCCCGGGCGCTGGGGATGGCTCCTTGGCCTCTGCCCCAGGTGCTAGAGTGGCTCTGGTCACGGCAGAGCGATGCCCCGGAGGGGCAGAGCATCGCCCCCTGGTGGGCGAGCGTCGCCCCTGGTGGGCGTGCCGGATGGATTCCGGTCAGGCGCATGCAGGAGTCTGTCTGACTGTCTCTCCCCGTTTCCAGCTTCAGAAAAATACAAAAAAAAAAAAAAGAAACCAACAATGCCAACACCCTGATCTTGGACTTGAAGCTCCAGCACTGTGAAAAAAATTCATTTTCTGTTGTGTAAACCCACTCTATGGTATTCTGCTATCGTAGCCCCAGTAAACTAATACAGAGAATACTGATATAGTCACAACACTTGGAGTTCTCTTGTCTACAAACATGGGCCATCTCTCCATTTATACAAGGCTCCTATCAACAAAGTTTAACCCTTTGAGTAGTGAGTTTTTTTTATGTTCACTGACCCCCGAGAGTGAGTTTTTTTCAAAAAATGAAATTAGTTTCAGTTACAGTTTTATTAACTTAAAATCATGTTTGTTTGATAACCAATATATGGAAACAAGAAGAACATACATTTGCCTTTTTTAAAAGCTGCCTTACACATTTTTAAAATAAAAATTTTTGTACGATCATACTCTGGATGGTCAGGAGGCACGAGGACGTACATGCACGTTCATACTACTCAAAGGGGTAATAACTGTCTCCATAGGGAGCTTTTATATCTTTTGTTAGATTTACTCTAAGGTAGCTTTATTTTGTTTTTATTTTTGTATTAAATTCAATAATTTTTCTGTAGATTAATGAAAGTTTAATTTCCTTCTTTTATACCTTTATCTTTTTTGACATAATTGACTAGATACACTGAAAGATGGTATCCTTGTTTTGACCTTGATCTTCAAGGGCGTGCTTCCACAGTCTCAAGGACACACCTGTTTTCGAAGGGGCTTCCCTGTGCCATCCAGCAGCACACACCCGCTCAGTCTGTCCCCAGCCCGCTCTTCCCTGGGCCCCTGCTCGCTGCTCTCCCTCCATTACAATCTACCTGTTTTGAGCCCTGTATCTTGAAAGTAAAGTGAGGTGATGTGGTGACTCACACTAAGATGCTGATGTCTGGTTATTGATCAGATGGCACATTCACATTCTGGGACAAAAGTCTAAGCGAAGGAATAAATAGGACCGTGGGGCACGAGCATTAACATCCCTCCAGATCTCAACAGTAACGGAAAGCATCACAGGCCCACTTTACAGCTCCCTCTGAAAAATACCCTTTCTCGGGAGCTTGCAGTCTGGGTATTCAGATCAGACTGGCTCAGATAGAACCAGGAGAAATTCCAAATGATGGGAACTTGGTATGACCCACATTTCAATCAAACTGCCCAGGTTCACACCCCAGTTGCTCATATGGCCTCAGGAAAGGGCTCTCCTCTCCTGCATCAGGTGTCTGACCTGTCTGATAAGATCATAATAGCACCTACCCATGAGTGGGATTAAATGGATCATTAATGTAACTCAATGAGAACAGTGTCTGGCACATATAGTAAGCACTCAGTAAACATCAACTAAGCCCCTTGGGTGGCCACCTTCACACTGCCCTTCAGTAATTTAGTGGGTTTCTACATTTCTTTTCTTTTTCCTTAAAATCTCAAAATACGGTATTTAAATGTCACTCTATCCGCCGTGTGTTCCGCCCTGCGGCCTGGCACGAGAATACCACTCTCGTTCACTTGTAAAAGTTCATCCAACCACATGACTACTCTCCTCGCCGTTTTTCTAGTATTCAGGGGCAGATGTCACTGGCATCTGGTCCAGCCTTTCGCAATGAATGGGACACTGAGCAAGAAGCAGAACTAGGCCAGGCAGGGCTCCCTGCAGGTAAGAAGGCACCAGGAGGCACAGGGTTCAGCCTTGCCCACAAGGGAGCTCCGCGAGCCTTCGGTCAGAAAAACAGAAGTCCTGTCACAGAGGGCGATCGGAAGGGACAGAAGTCCAGCTCTCAGGTTTGCCTCCACCTTTTAGAAAAGCAGGTGCTCCTGGGACCACAGGAAACCACCACTGATGCTCCCAGCTGCCTCCACCACCAAGGTGGGAAAGTGGCAGGGCGCCACCAGCCACATCTGGACCTTCATGGCCAGAGGAGCACTAAGAACATGTCTTCATACAGTATCTCCAGTGAGTGCTTCTCAATGGTGGACTCCAGCTGGAATCATGCCAGCAAAGCATTCTGGGAAGTGTGGTCTTCAGGTGTCCAACCCCTGAGATGAGGGTGGAGTAAAGAAGGGATGGGATGATGTTGTGGCGTCAAGAGATGACTCGGCAGGAAAGGTTTCTAAGTGTAAATTTAGAAAAACAGATGCCCTTTGCTAAGGACCCGAGAAGCGATACAATCTGTGTTTAAGACAAGCATTGTGAAGAAGGCTTTGGAAAGAGTCGAACCCAAGTCAAGACTCGGTCAAACACATAACAGAAAAGAAGCAGAACATGCCGAGGTGAGCACGCCTACATCCATTCACTCACTCACACGTGCGTTTGTCCATCCAGCACACATTTATCGCTAAGCCATGGGCTGGGCACTTGGGCTCCTGGACAGCAAGGAGCCACTGGTTGTCTTTGGGAAAGAAAATAATACAGTGAGACTTTTAGTGCAGAAAGATAAAGATCATTCTGAAAATGCACACAGGCGTGGACAAACTATACGGGCGTGCACCTCAGTGTAAAAGAGTGCTTGTCTTTGGATGGTCAGATCGTGAGTAAATGCTATTTTCTTTTCTAAGTCTTCCAGTAATTTCCAAATATCCCATAATAAATGTGTATTACTTTTATCAGAAAAAAAAAAAGAGATAGTTTTAAGAAAGAAGATAGAAAGATCAAGCTGGAGACGGTGTGGAGGAAATTCATCACATGCATCTCGTTCAGTGCTTTCCCGACTACGGACCCTCCTTTCCTGTCCCTGTCCTCCCTTCCCCTGGCTGCCCCCTGGTCAGTCCTGTGCTTTCGGCTGAAAGACTCGCCTGAGCCCCAAAGCTCAGGACTCCGTGTGTGACACTCAGCCTCTGGGGTTTTCCCACCTCTCAGCACACTTACAAGTATAGGTTTGCCGTCTGTCTCTCCCCAGAATGGAAGGCCCGTATGACAGCCATCATATCTGCCTGGTTCACAGCTGTTTCCCAGGTATACTGACCACTCTGTGAGTACTGTTGGAATGAATCAGCCATGGCTTTAAAGGATGAAAGACTGGAGACAAGCAGATTAGCAAGGAGGCAATTATGATAGTCTAGACAGGGGTGGAGGGAGAGAGGCTATACCAGCGAGAGGGCAGAGTGATGAAGGAGAGAAAACAGCCCATGGAGACGTCGCGGTATCAAACCCGCAGAACTCGGTGACTTCCTGGACTCCCGCAGCAGGAGGCAGAGGTTCAGGGGTGGTCTGGAGGTAGAATGGGCAGGACTTGCCGATGGATGAAATGTGGGAGTAACGGAAGGAGCACTATCAAGGTGCAATTTCCTGAGATGGAGAAGACATTTACGGGGGAAAGGATCAAATTTTCCCATTTTGGATGAGAAGTGAGGAGGGGAAGAAATGTCGGGTGAGCCCAGACTTTGGCCTGGAAGTCATCCTCTTAGGTTGTACATACAGGTGAGCCCAGTTGGAGGGGAAACAGGAACCCATTCGCACATGTTGAATTTGGGGTGTCTTCTGGGATAGCCGAGACATCCAGTGAGATTATAGGGCTCTAGCCCGCATGAGAGATTTCTGGAGGAAAACGCGTGTAGAATGGGAAGGGTAGAAGGACACATGGTCAGTGGTGACGACTGATGTATGTATGAGCTGGCTTTGCCCAGCGGAGCCTACCCGCCCCGCAGGGATACGGAGAAACACTGTGGGGCAGGGGTCCAAAATCTTGATCCACACAGTCACAGTTTGGAGAAAAGAAATAGAGAGCGGCTTGTCGAGAATATATCTCTCATAAAAAATATACTTCCTCTCTAACCCAAGTCCCCATTGACTTGAATAAGCCGGACCTCAAACTCAGCATTTCAAAGGCCAACATTGTTTTTGCTTTGCTTATGGCCATCCCCTCGGCAGTGACGAAGGATCAATAAACATCCCCCAGGAACCGCCTTGGCCTGGCCAGCACCCACGCCAACCCCAGCTCACCCTGCAGCCTCTGCGATGGGCCTCAGCACCACATGGACCATGTGTTAGTTTATGTTCCAGGGGGAGCCTTCAAGCACATCTGTCCCCCTTCCCGCCGCAATGTCCCAGGAGAAGAACAGGGCCTGAGGCAAGGGGACGCCAGGCATGATGACTCTGAAACCCTGGCGACTTCCCCTCCTGCCATCCCACTGTGGTTTGGGGGGAGGTCTGAAGCTAAGCTTCAGAAGTGATAACAAATGAAGGGCCTGGCTACTCACAACCGCACAGGGAGATGGAGAGGGGCTGAGTCTTCGCAGGTGGCGTGAGGTCTGTGGTGAGCACATGGCCCTGGGTGCACAGGGAGGCACCTCGGTGACGCCTCTGTGGGGGGCGTGCAGGAGGGCACGTGTGTGTCACAGGCATGTGTGCCTGTCTGTGTGGGCTGGAAAGGCAAGTGCCGATTCAGACAGGAGGAAAGAGGACCCAAGGTGGCTGTTGAGTTTATGAGTGTCTGCATGAGGTTTTTCCGCTCAGCACAAACACTTTGCGAACACACACTGTGCAACTGCTTCCAGGGAGCCCTCAGGGTCCAGCCACTGACAGGAGCAAGGAGCCACAGAGACTCAGCGGGGAGAGGAGCCGGCCAGGTCTGCTGCCCTCGGGGGTCGGGCTGGCCTGATGTAATCCAAAGAATATGATCAGCAAAGGTGAGTGGATGTTCATCCTCTCTGGTTCTTCCCCAGTGTTAGAATCACCACAAATCCAAACCTACCTATCACTACAGAAGGGTGAAGGTAACTAAATGAAGCAAAAGGGAGAAAGAGAATGCTACCAGAGGCCTCAGAGGTGGCCGTGGACACTGCCCCCCCACAGTCATAGCTTTTGTGCAGTGAGGCACCACGCCCATGGGCCTCTTCTCGTCTCCATTACAGGGCTCCTGCCGGCCCCTTCCCGTCCTGCCTGCAGGAGCTCCTCCTCTTCCAGGCCCTGGCGGTCACTAACGCAGGAGGCCAAGGTTCTTCCAGAACACCAGACCCACGCTGGCGTGGGAGACACTCGGCCTGACGTCAGACCTCCAGGACAGACTTCACACGTATGGGAGAACAAGTCTAGTCCCTACGTTGCTGACTGCCATCATCTGTAAGGTATCGCGCAATGTGACTGAACTCCATTCATTCAAACATTTATTGGATTATGTGCTACTGACTCTTCCATGACACAGGGACATGGAATTGAACAAAACAGACTAGCATCAGCCCCACCATGATCGCTGCTGCCTTCGGGTTTACAGTCCCAGAGAGAAAGAGTGACGGCACTCCCTGCTGTACAAGGGAATCACCACGCCCGAGGCACGGCCCTGGGGGCCGATGAGAGAAGGGAAGGAATTCACAGAAGCTTATATTCCTCAGGTGTCTATCAGGGGACAGAGTTTAGTGCTGTGCAGGGTACTGATGACCGACAGCTGGCCTGCTGTGGACATGAAGCGACTTGGGTAGTCACTGCTGTCCTTTCTTTTTCTCAGAGAAGTTAGGGGGCTTGTTCACTCTGAATTACACCCAAGGAAGAAAAGACACCCAAGTAGAATCCTGAAAGCAGATGTCCAGCAAGTCTCACTCAGTCCATAACTTAGTTACTGGATGAAAAGGCTGAGGACTTGATGGGTGCCCACTGTGAGCTGTGCACCCTGAGGACCCAGGACGCTGTGTAGCCGGGAAGCCCGCCCTCGGGCAGACAGGACAGGAGACAACTAGTGAATAACACAAAAGTGTGTACTAGCTATTTAGGCAGCAAAGAGCAGAGGATGAAAAAATAAATCCAGAAACACAATTTTAATTTCCTTTTCTAAAATAAACAAGGAGGAAATCCAAGTTCACCTGGTTGGATGGAAAACTGATGAATTCAGCAGGAGACAAGGGGGACCCAGGAATGTTTTTCTTATTCTGATGTAAGTTAGCTCCACGGTGGGGGCTGGGATGGACCGTGAGGCTCCTGGGAGGAAGCCTGGAGAACGCCCGAGACAGACGCGGCGTGTGACACTAGTGTGGCTTCCTCCTGCACTTTCTCAGGCCCCTGCAGGGAGCACACCCGTAAGGTCCCTCGCTGTACACTTCTGTGTTGTTCTGGTGCCGTGAGTGGCCAGGAGGGAGGGTCACCCGACCGTGTAGGGACCTCTGCCTCGTGCTGCATCCTCAGGACTCGCCCTGTGGCTTTGCAGACGTTTTCTACCCTCCACTCCCACTAATTTATGGCTCTGGCATTTCCGTCCCCACAGCTTCCAAAAGCAATGTATTTCAGCCAAATTGTTAACATGTTGCCTTTGCGTCAGGGTTTGGAATTTAGGAAAACTAGGAGGTGGAGAAAGAAAGGAAAGGGGGCACCATGTGAAAGGAAGAGCTGCTTTCCAATCAACCAAAGGAAGACCTGCTGCGGACACTGCAGAAGACAACGGTGTGAGTCATTCCCAAAACCACAGGAAACGTTCTGTCTCGGCCGGCCAGGGCCGCGGCGAGAGGGGCGCCGTGGAGGGCACTGAGTCACTCCGACCTCCGAGCGAGTCCAGACCTCCCTCTGGTTAGAGAGAGAGGCGCCCACGCAGCCACAGACACAGAGGGAGCAAGAGAATCAACTTGTCAAGAGGACCTGGCGCCATGGACACGAGGCTGCAGGGGCAGAGTGCTGTCTCCCCGGGGCCTCTGTTGAGGCAGGACATTGAGAAGGCAGGGAGGCCGAGTAGCCCTGAGGTTCTACCTTTCCAGGTGGCTGGCAAGGCTCTCTCGGGCACTCAGGGGACAGCAGAGTGGCCGCATCTGCTTGCGTTCCAGCCAGGTGAACAAGCAGTGTCATCGCCGCCTAGGGTTTGTCAGGTCTGCCAATGGGGCCACCCCAAGTGAGTAGCTGTCGTGTTTCAGAAAGGTCACTGGCAGCAGAAAAGGGTGGAGAGTTTTGGGGGAAGGTGATGGGTTAGATGAAAATGAACGAAAGCAGAAAGAGCAATAAGGAGCCCAGCTAACACTAGTTCGGGCCAGAGCTACAGAGGGGCTGATGGAGGAGAGGACGCGGAGTGGAGAAAGCGGAAGGTACAGTTAGAGGCAGAATTAACACTATTTGGATGTTCAGTTGGGCAGGATGTTTCTGCCTCGGTCCGAGCTCCTCCACAACTCCCCCACCACCTGCATAAGCAGAGTCCAAACAGGTTTATGTGCAGTAGGGGGTTAGGCAACAGCCACAGGGAGCAGGAGAGAGGGGTCAGGGCAATGGAGCCAGAAAGGACACAGCAATACGAGGACACAGTACTATGTTAGTGACTCCATGTCTCTGACCCTAAGGAGTCATTCCATCCCCCATTGTTCATGGTGTTCCCACAGGCGCCCACTGCCCTGCGCTAGGCAGCATGCCTGTGTGAGTGTCCAGAGGCCCTGGTTCCTCAGGTGTCCCATGTCACCTCAGAGAAGCCCCCGGGCAAGAGGTAAGAGGTGAGAGGTGCCTGAGATAAGTCCACGGTCCTGTCTCACTGCACCTGAGCTCAGCTCTGTAGCTCACTTTTTTGTGTGTGACAGAGACAGAGAGAGAGTTGAAGAGAGGGACAGATAGGGAAGACAGGCAGGAAGGAAGAGAGATGAGAAGCATCAATTCTTCGTTGTGGCACCTTAGTTGTTCATTGATTGCTTTCTCATATGTGCCTTGACCGGGGGGCTACAGCAGAGCAAGTGACCCCTTGCTCAAGCCAGCAACCCTTGGACTCAAGCTAGCAACCATGGGGTCCTGTCTACAATCCAACGTTAAAGCCAGCAACTGCTCACTCAAGCTGGTGAGCCCCCACTCAAGCCAGATGAGCCCATGTTCGAGCTGGCAACCTTGGGATTTTGAACCTGGGTCCCCCGTGTCCCAGTCCGATGCTCTATCCACTGCACCACCCCATGGTCAGGCTATAGCTCAGTATTTTTAAAGCAACTTCTACCTGATTTTTCAACAAGGGGCCCTATAGTTTCATTTTTTATTGGGCTCTACAAATTGTGTAGTCTGTCCTGCCTGTGACTCCTACCAAAGAGGCAAACACAGGTCCTACCTGATGAAAGGCAATGTGTCAATGAGTTATCACCTTATTTTTCAGGTTTGGAGCTCAGGTGTGCTATTACTGCCACCTTGTGTTTAACTAGCACACAGCACCAGGAGGAGACTCCCAGCCGGGGGCCCTGGGCCACTACCAGAAGTAGGTGCCAAGACCATCCACACTCCATGGCCAACCCTACACACCAAGAGGGTTACTGTTCAGCTGGCAGTGTTTAATGAAGGCAGACTGCCCACACACACCACTTCACAAGAAGTGTTGGAACGCTTTTGTGTTTGTGTGTGCCTTTCTACCAACACGTTCCTCTACTTCACTCTGTAGTTCCTCTCAGAGCTGACCCTATACACGGACCACCAAAAGCCCCACAAGTCTGGTTCTTTGAAGCCAAACCATTTCTCCAGCTCTCCCTATGTGAGAGCCCCTCTCCCCCCAGAAGAACCCTGTGGAAGGACTCCAGGGGCTGAGAGGCTGGGCGGTCAGGTCCCGAGGCAGCCTGGGCAGGACATGGCCTCTAGGGGCAAGCACACCAAGTAAAGACTTCACCTTGTGACTCTGGAGTTTAAAAATATATTCATCTACACTGTCTTCTTGTTAAGGCTTTGTTAGCCTTTAACTCATTTATCTAAAATTTATTTTGATAAATGGTAAGAGATAAAAATACAATTAAAACATTTGTTCTCCAAATCTTTAAACAGCTGTTCCAGTACCACATGTTCAATGATTTTTATGCTTCCTTTAATGTCTAACCACACTGTAATTATACTGAGGGTGTTTTCTGGCCTATCCATTCTAGTTCATTTACCTGTCTGCTGATTTTGGCACAAGTACCAAAGTAGTTCAGTCATGCTTTTACTTCCCTCCCATCTCAGTTATTTCTTTTTTAAAAAACTTATTAACCTGGTCGGTTGGCTCAGTGGTAGAGTGTTGGCCTAGCATGTGGATGGCCCAGGTTCAATTCCCAGTCAGGGCACATAGGAGAACTGACCATCTGCTTCTCCACCCCCCTTCTCTTCTCTTTCTCTCTCTTTTCCCCTCCCACAGTCATGGCTCAATTGGTTTGAGTGAGTTTGCCCCAGGCTCTGAGGATGGCTCCATGGAGCCTCTGCCTCAGGTGCTAAAAATAGTTTAGTTGCTGAGCAATGAAAAATGGCCCCAGATGAGAAGAGCATTTCCTCCTAGGGGCTTGCCAGGTGGATTGTGATTGGAGCACATGCTGGAGTCTTTCTTTGTCTCCTCTCCACTCACTTAAAAAAATGATTAATTTTAGATTCTTAAACTGATTTCAGAGAGCGGAAAGGAGAGACAGACAGACAGACAGACTGAAATATCAATTTGTTGTCCCACGTATTTATGCATTCATTGGTTGATTCTTGTATGTGCCCTGACTGGGGATTGAACCCACAACTTTGGTATTCGGGATGATGCTCTAAGTAACTAAGCTACCTAGCCAGGGCTTCACTTATATTTTTATACGTATTTTAAAATTATTTTATGAAGAAAAATTTCATTGGGGTATTGATTGTATTGGCACAAAATCTATACATTAACCAACTGTTACGTTTTATAAGTAAGGATTCCATGACAGATGGGCCTTTGTCCTTGCGCTGTCATTTCTCCAGAGGACTGTGTGGACTGGGTGTTGACAGTGTGGTCCTTGGTCCAGGACTAGCTCTCTGAGCTTGGGGAGTCACCTAGTATCTCTATGACTCACTTTTATCATTTGCACAATTGTTTTTACTATATTATTAGGCATAGAATCAACGTGGTGACTAGAACAGTTTCTCACAATCAAATCTCAAAATATTTAAGTCTTAAATTTTACTCTGTACACCCCCAAAATACTTCTTAAGCCTCCAAAAGAAAGACAATATGGAAAAATCCAAGACAACACCTAACTGGCAGTATGGGTATCTCCACGTGCATCCAACTCTTGATCTCCAATTGAATGTATCAGAAGGGCAGGGGTTTTTTTCTTTCTGTCTCCCCACCTCACACACACACATACACAGTGGTATACAATAGGCATTTAAAATAAATTTGTGGATTGAATTAATGAATGGATACAATGTTCTCTTGATCCTAGAATTCCAGGCCAGTAAGGCTAACAACCTTACACACATTCTGTCAAATGGGAGCCAGGGAGAACTGTACACCCCTTGGGAGAACTCAGGACAAAGTGAGTCTTCTTCTGGCCTTGCCAAACTTCCCACACACTAATGGAGGAGAGTGCACTGGAGGGAAATCATAGGTTGTTTTAAAAACCCAACACAATTAATTAAAGAAGACCCTGGAGTTTTATCTCACATCTCCAAGCTTCCTCTCTTACTAGCCATTAAATTGCTTTAATTTCTTCTCTTAAAGTGAAAACCTGCCTAATAAGATAGTAATGCAGTTGAAGATACTGTACACACATGTTCACAGCAGCTTTGTTCAGAAAGGCCAACAGGTAGGAGCAAAACAAGATGAATGACTACACAAAATGAGGTCCATCTACACAAAGGAGTATTTACTATTCGGCCACAAGGAGTGAAGTACTGACATGCGACAACATGAACGAATCACAAAGACATGTTAAGTAAAAGAAGCCAGTCACCAAAGGACAAGTGTACGATTCCTCTTTTCTAAGGTACATTGAGTCATCCAATTCATAGGTGCAAGGGAACGGGAAGTTATTGTTCAATGGGTACACAGTTTTGGTCTGAGAAGATCAGAAAGTTCTGAAGATGGATGGCGTGATGGTCGTACAACAATGTGAATGTATTTAATGCCACCTAAAAATGAACAGGATGGTAAATTTTGTTACGCATATTTTACCACAGTTTTTTAAAAAGTTATTAATGCTGTTTAAAGATGCTTTCAGAACTAGTTTCACAGAAAGGAAGTAAAAGGCCATTGTACACAAAGCTGGCTCACCCATTTTGTGAGCTGATTACAGAAGATGACACTCAATATGGGGAAGAGAGCAAGGCATGACACAGGCTAGAATTAGGTTTAGACGCCTCTCTGATGCTGCTCCAGGAATCTTCGGATTCTACCACAACAGGGGCTCATGTTGTCCTTTCCCACCAGCTGACTTCAGTCAGTCCTTGTCCAGTCCATTAGACCTGATCCAAGGCTCCTCCTGTTCAACAATGCGGACGTACAATAAATAGCACTTGGGTATCCCCTCGTTTCATCCATCAACACATCTGAGAGAAAAGTCTTTGCCAAGCTAATACCTATTCTTTGAAAGCAGACATTTTTTTTGTGAGTTACAGAAGGTAGCCACTTGTCTTATATTCACACAAGAAAAAGGGGCCCCTCAAAGGGTTCATTCCAGCCCAAGGACATCTGCTATGAAAATGACCTGAAATTCCCCTTCACAACAGGCTGAAATCAGCAGTTTTTACATGGCAACGCTCCCCTTCCAAAACAGAATACGTGTGTGTATAAATATAAATAGGAACTACATCATCGCCTTCATCAACATGCTCATTACCACCATTATAGTAGAGACTTGAGAAATTTGCATCATCTACAGGAGAGACGACAGGGAAGGAGAAGGTGACAATATCTGTCGATTTCTCGAAACAGCACTCTAAACTGAACGGAGATGCGTGGAGGGGCGGGGTCGGAAGGAAAGGACGTAGGTGGGGACGAAGGACGCTTAGGAGGAGGGTAGGCAAGCAGGAGGAAAGGGAGCAGCAAGCGAGGAACAGCGGACTGCTCCGCCGGCATCAAGGGCGCCCCCCAGATGGCGATTTGCCAAGTTTCGATTATTACCACGAGTACGCGAATTCTAGTTCGCTCCTCCGTTCTCCAGGTAGAAGACCCGCCCACCTTGCGCCCCGCCTCCTGAGGCCCAGGCCCCGCCCCCGACTGTCTGCGGGCAGCAGTGTCAATAAAGCTGCCGCGTTTTGACTTTGCGGCGGACAACATGGCGGCCTCCATGCTGGGCTCGCTGCTGCGCACCGTCCGACAGGTCAGGCTCGCGTCCTAATCTCCACGCCCCTCCCTCCTGAACCCCAAACCCTCGGTGCCCCCGTCACTCTACCACCTGTGCGGACCCGTCCCAGGGCTTCTCCTCTGGCTTGATTCGGGACAGGCCCGAGCTGCTGATGCACATTTGGTTTACTGGCAAACGTAAACCTGCCCAGCACTGAAAGCTCCAGATTGACTCTGACTCAGAGGGGAGTGTAGTGGCAAAGGGGTCCAAGGACCGAGGGTCCAGGGACCCCAACGTCAAGTGATGAGAGTCGAGCGAGGGAGACTTGAAAGGAACTCGGCGAGGGAGGAGAGCAGTAGTGTGGTGGCCTGGAAGCGGGAGGGGACAGTGTCCAGGAGCAGGGAGTGGTCAACTCCTCGGAGTTGACAGGTCAGTTAAAATAAGGGCTGAGAATTGGCTGTCGGGTTGAACGTGGTAGGGTTGTAGGAGCGAAAGTGCAAGAGAGACTAGGAGGAAAGAAATCGGACACTGGGAGTACAGGCAAGCCTCAAGACATTTTGCTGCAAAGTGGGCTAGAAAAACGGGTCAGTAGCTGGAGGAGTGGTGCGTTAAGAGTGTGTTGTGTGAGTTGTTTTTAACATGACAGAGTAGCTACTTGTTTTTGTGGTAAAGGGAAATATTCTAAATAGCTGGAGCTTTGTACCCTTGTGTAGGCAAGAGGTGATGGGTTTCATGTCCCAGTATTTGGTACCTTAAAAACATGGACCGTTTATTGTAGCTTTGTCCAATAGAAATATAATACTAACCACATATGTAATTTAAAATTTTCTAGCAGCACATTCAAAAGTTTTAAAAAGATGAAGTTAATTTTAATTTTTCTTCCCTTGTCACAGGAGAAAAAAGAGCTACAGGGGAAGCTATCAGGAGGGATGCAAGATTCAGCTTGAGCAAAAAATCTGAAGGAGTTGTTAAGAGAAGAAATTGAGGATTTAGATTTTGATGGTAGTAGACCATTAGATGAAAAGGACCCAATAGAAGAGTTTTAGGAGGTGAAGAGGAGTGAGAGGGGCAGGATAAGATGTGTACAGAACAGAATAGAAGACAATTTTAATATATAAAGCACTGTTATAAACTGATAAGAAAATAGAATATAATAGGAATGTGGGAAAAGAAATAAAACATTCACAGAAGAAACAATACAGACCAGTACATTTAAAAAGTGTATGACTTTTATAGTAAAAAGAAAGTTAAAAGGATGAAAGTTTTTTGTTTTTTTGTTTGTTTGTTTTTTTCTGAAGCTGGAAACGGGAGAGACAGTCAGACAGACTCCCGCATGCGCCCGACCAGGATCCACCCGGCACGCCCACCAGGGGCGACGCTCTGCCCACCAGGGGGCGTCGCTCTGCCGCGACCAGAGCCACTCTAGCGCCTGGGGCAGAGGCCAAGGAGCCATCCCCAGCGCCCGGGCCATCTCTGCTCCAATGGAGCCTTGGCTGCGGGAGGGGAAGAGAGAGACAGAGAGGAAGGAGGGGGGGGGGTAGAGAAGCAAATGGGCGCCTCTCCTATGTGCCCTGGCCGGGAATCGAACCCGGGTTCCCCACACGCCAGGCCAACGCTCGACGCTCTACCGCTGAGCCAACTGGCCAGGACCTTTTTTTTTTTTTTTTTTTTTTTTTTTTGGTATTTTTCTGAAGCTGGAAACGGGGAGAGACAGTCAGACAGACTCCCGCATGCGCCCCACCGGGATCCACCCGGCACGCCCACCAGGGGCGACGCTCTGCCCACCAGGGGGAGTCGCTCTGTTGCGACCAGAGCCACTCTAGCGCCTGGGGCAGAGGCCAAGGAGCCATCCCCAGCGCCCGGGCCATCTTTGCTCCAATGGAGCTTCAGCTGCGTGAGGGGAACAGAAAGACAGAGAGGAAGGAGAGGGGGAGGGGTGGAGAAGCAGATGGGCACTTCTCCTGTGTGCCCTGGCCGGGAATCAAACCCGGGACTCCTGCACGCCAGGCCGACGCTCTACCACTGAGCCAACTGGCCAGGGCCTAGGATGAAAGTTTTTTTAAAATAAATAGAAACCTATTAGAAAATAGTAGAGAAGAAGTTGATTAGGAATAGTTTGAAAAAGAAGGAAAAAATGCTTAATTTTGTTTTCTAAATTTCTTTTGAAAAGGCAAAAGCATACCTTGCATTGCCCCCTGAACATGAATTCTTTTAGCCAGAGTGAGCTCCCCCGGTTTTAATGAATGGGACTTGTTTGGTTTGGACAGGCTGCACCTTCTTTCCCCTTTCCCACCCCACAACTGGATCAAAATTCTGCCCTTCCCTCAAAGCCTTGCTGAAGCCCTCTTTTCCCATGACACTACTTCCAGCCACAGTAACCAGGGCATGCATATGACTCAGTCATGTGTCAAATCAGTACTGAAATTCCACTCATGCTTGCCTTATTTCCAAAAGGTGATCATAGAATTATTGTATTTCCTCATGAGATTTTAACATTGAAAACACTGAGGTTATCTTTTGTTAATAGATTGAAAAACTATTGGCTTTCTAGTACAGTATAGTATAGTATTATCATTTTCAGTTTTATATTCTGTATGTTATACATGTACTTCTTCTGTAAACAGCTGTTAGAGGAAACCATCATTATTTTCGGTAGCTACAATTTAATTAATATGTAATTTTTGCTCTGGTTTGGAAGATACTTGAGTTTTTAGTGGCCTATATTCTATGCCTGTACTGTTGGTCAGAAATGTAGACTGCCACCATGTAAGCATGTGACAACAGGAGCCTACTGTTTCATTACTGGACAGCCCGTGCTAAGAAATAATAGGTCAACGATCATTTCAAAGTACTCTCTGACCCTGCAGTCTGCTTCTAAGAATTTATCCTGCCAATATGTAGAATGCATATGAAATGATTTACATAGGGGGTTATTCAGTGCAGCTTTTTTTGCAGGGATAAATGGTGATGTATGGTCTAGCTGTCCACCAATAGGTTGCAGGTTATATAAATTATGATGCCTCTGTGGGGAGGAAAAAATTTCCCTCAAGCCTCCTGACCCCTCTAAGTTCTCAGCTGGGGCCTTGTAACAAAAGACAGATTAACAAGAGAAAAAGCACACAAAGAAATGGAAGAGCTAAGGAAGCAGTTCACCCTGAGTGTTTTTATGCTTGTGACAGGGGACAGTTGTGGGGACATGTGACAGGACGGAGGGGAAACAGCAAGACCCATTTGTTCAGATTGTTCTCAGTTCAGAGATAAGGATGCTTTTCACCCCCACCCCTTGCCCCCAGCACACACATACCTCCCTCTCAAGGTTTTATGGCTCCGGGAAAAGGTCAGAAAGCCCTTTGAGCACATGCCATTTTTTAAATTCCTTTTGCTTAAAATTGGCCATGTGCCAAGGTGCCATATTTTGAGGTAATGTGTCCTCAAGCCTGTCATATCCATACAGTGGGATACTGGAAGATGAGGAAGCTTTTTTGGATATGAAAGATCTCTAAGATACATTGTTAAATGTGAATGAAGGGGGAAGGACTGAAACATGAGAGAAGCAGTAGATACGGGTATTTGTGTAGACAAAAGTTTCTGGAAGAAGCTAGTGACGTGGTTACCTTTGGAGACAGGAGGTAGTCACTGGGCAGGAAAGGGAAGAGGTAGGAGGGAGACTCCACTGTGTCTTTTTATATTTTTTTTTTTTGAATTTTGAACCATATAACTATTAGTCTGAGTAAAAGATCAGTTATACTAAAAACTCTCAAAATATTTCACCTTCCAATATACATTAAGGCATTGAATTAATTATCACCATTTTGGCTTAATGTACATCCATAGAAGCTATTTATTCTGAATTAAGTCTATTGTTTAAAATTTTTAAAGTGATCTAAAATTACTCAAAAAAATAGTTGGTCATATGTAGTGACTAAAAGAGGACTGCAGGGTGAGGACACTGGCAGAGCCTGGGTCTGACCACCCTCCTCTTGTTCCTTGTCTCCTTCAGATGGTTCCTTCGTCAGCTTCAGGTCAACTTCGAGGTTACTACGTAGACTGGAAAATGTTACGTGATGTGAAAAGACGGAAAATGGCCTATGAATATGCAGATGAGAGGCTGCGGATTAATTCACTCAGGAAGAATACCATTTTGCCAAAAGAACTTCAGGTTAGCTAATTATGATGAGTCCCTGTCTACCCAAGATCGTTAACTCAAATCAGATCACTTGTGATACTGTTTGTTGTGACTTACTATCAAAATAATTTCTGGAGACTATAACCAAATACTCCTAGTCAGCTCAAATGAATACTCTTGAAACTGATTTTGGTGAATTTCAGATTAAAGAGAATTATTTATTTCTAACCATGCTAGACTTGTAACCGTGTTAATAGGTGATCCTTAGAAAGGTCTGCGGCATGGTGACCACACAGAAACTGGGCGGTTATTCGGACCTCGGGTCTCTGGCCAGCCTCATCCGGGGGTCCTGGGTTCTTCCAATGCGTGGGGCTACGTGTTCCTCACACAGGGCCTTTCCTAGCCCACCTATCTCAACTCCTTTGCCCACCCCTGCATGCTGAGGTGGCCTTCCATTTAGGTTTATTTTCTCATTAGACTCCTTAACTTGAATCAGAGGATGTCAACCGTTTGGCTTCTTGAAGCATAAGGCTCTGCGCCTAACTGCTGACGCAGAATATCTGCACCCTGGAATCTCAGCAGGGAGTGTATCTCAAACTCAGGGCCACTCAACTCATCAAAAGCTCAGAGTAAAAAATAAAATGCATTTGTAGAAGTTGGCAGAATATACAGGCCATTCGTTACTGTGGATGCTTTTAAAGCTTGTCTAGATGAAGCCAGAGGAACAGAAAGCTGAGTGTCCTGGGCCACTCTGTCACACCTATTGCGATAATGGTGACAAGGTACTTGCCGGTAGTTAGGAAGTAACAAGAAGGAGCCCTCTCAGCTCATGGTGTGGTGGAGAACATTATTTATGAAGACCCCGTGAAGAACTGTCCCTGCTGTGAGAACCAGCAAAAGCTGAGCAGAGACCCTATGGACATGGGAACTGGTCGTGGCTGTGTTGCCTGCCGAGTAGCTTACAAGTCAGTATTCATGTCCCAGTTCTGACCACATTACACGCTTTCACAGCATGGACTTCTGTCTCATTTTCCCTTTGCCCCCACTTCCTCATTGTAAACTTCTAAGTCTTGGGGAACAGGAGAGGTACACATTATGTGTGTACACATTATGTACATACATAAATAACTTGTAGCTATTCTTCAAGGCTTGCCTCCGGGAAACTTGACTTCCTTCTGCCAACCTGGTCATTTCTCCATTTCCTCCTGGAGCACTTCCCATCTACCAGTCACTGGCTTCCTTGTGTTGTTTTATTTAATTCTCTAAGTACTCCCTAAAAGCAACACATGTAGAAGCTTTTGGAGATCGGGAACCATTCTTAATCTTTACTTAAAGTTTATGTTAATTTAGTGGCTTTCATGTGTATTTTCTCATTTACTGTATGTCCTTATAATATGTTAGAGAAATTGTTTTGCTTCCACCACAGTCTAGCACAGGGTCAGTCACACTTGTCAGATTAAACTGAATATAATACACAAGCACACAGACATACACTTTTAAGCACGTGCATAAGAATAAGTCACAAGGACAAGACCTTAGTGCAAGCTACTGCAGTCATCTCTGGTTTTCTCCCCTGGGCCACTGGCGCCCTCCACAGATTCTCTCTACATTGCAGTGTGTAAATCCCACCTGCTCATTCACCTTTGCTTCTCCAGCAGCCAGACTCTTCACCGCAGAGGCCAGAGCTCTGTGGGATCCCGCCCTTTCTCCCTCTCCTCAGCCACGTTTCTTCCTACTTCATCTTCAGCCTAGAAGTTTCATACTTTCATGACTCAAACCATATGGGAAATAACCTACCTTTACACCTCAAGGGACTAGAAAAAGAAGAGCAAACTAAATAGCATCTTTAAGAGCAAAGTTAGCAGAAGAAAGGAAATAAAGATAAGGGCAGAAATAGATGAAATAGAGACCAAACACTAAAGATAAATGCAACTACAAGCTGATTTTTAAAAAAAGATAAAATTGACAAACCTTTAGCTAGACCAACAAAGTAAGATCAAGAGTACTCAAATAAGACATGAAAGAGGAAATATTAAAACTGATGCCACAAAATACAAGATAAGAGTGATATAAATAAAAATAGGCCAACAAACTGGATAACCTAGGAGAAATGAATCCATCCCTAGAAGCATAACAACCTACCAGACATTTAAATATGAATTAACACAAACCTCCTCAAACTCATCCAAAATACTGAAGAGGAGGGAACATTCCCACATTCATTTTACGAGGCAGGCATTACCCTGAAACCAAAGCTAGATAAGGGCACTATAAGAAAAAAGAAACTACAGGCCACTATCCCTGAGTAATACAGAAGAAAAAGTTCTCAACAGAATACTCGCAAAACAAATCCAACAGCACAGTAAAAGGATCGTACACCATGACCAAGTGAGATTCATCCCTGGGATACAGATTGGTTCAACATGCAAATGAATAAATGTGATATACCACATTAATACAAAGAATGAAAGATAAAAATTATATGATCTCTACAGATGCAGAAAAGGCGTTTGACAAAATTCAACATCTTTCATGATAAAAACTCAACAAATTGGATATAGAAGGAATATATCTCAACAGAATATGTCCACAGCTAATATAGTCAACAGTGAAAGGTTGAAAGCTTTTCCTCTAAAATCAGGATAAGATAAGGGTACCCCTCTCCCCACTCCTGTTCAACACTAGCACTGGAAGTCCTAACCAGAGCAAGCAGGGAAGACAGAGAAACAGGCATATAAATCAAAAGAAAAAAATAAAACTGTCTTTATTTGCAGATGACATATATATTATATATGTAGTATATATATATTATATAGAAGATCCTAAAGACTCCATCCAGAAGCTGTTAGAACTAATCAAAGAATCCAGTAAAGTTGCAGGATACAAAATCAACATATAGAAATCAGATGCATTTCTATATTCAAACAACAAACCATCTGAAAAAGAAAAACTATGCCGTTTAAAACCCATCAAGCCTGACGACCAGGCGGTGGCGCAGTGGATAGAACGTCAGACTGGGATGCGGAAGACCCAATTTCGAGACCCCGAGGTCACCAGCTTGAGCGCGGGCTCATCTGGTTTGAGCAAAGCTCACCAGCTTGGACCCAAGGTCGCTGGCTTAAGCAAGGGGTTACTCAGTCTGCTGTAGCCCCATGGTCAAGGCACATATGAAAAAGCAATCAATGAACAACTAAGGTGTCACAAGGAAAAACTAATGATTGATACTTCTCATCTCTGTTCCTGTCTGTCTGTCCCTGTCTATCCCTTTCTCTGACTCTCTCTCTGTCTCTGTAAAAAAATAAAAATGCCTATAATACATAAAAACCAATAAAATACCTAGGAATAAATTTAAGATAAAAGAGCTGTACATTGAAAACTAAGATACTGATGAAAGAATTTGAAGAAGACATAAATAAAAAGATATCCTGTGTTCATGGGTCAGGGGAATTAATACAGGGCATTAATACTGTTAAAATGGCAATACTACACAAACCCATCTATCTGTAGGTTCTGTGTAATCCCTATAAAAATTCCAATGGCATTTCTCACATAATAAATAATAAAATAATCCTAAAATTCATATGTAATGTCAGAAGACCCCCAAATAGCCAAAGCAATCCTGAGAATAAAGTGGAAGCATCACACTTTGCCTGATTTTAAGCTTTGTTTACAAAGCTATACTAATCAAAGTAGTATGGGACTGACATATAAACAGATTCATAGACCAAGGGAACAGAATCCAGAAGTAAACTCCTATATATATGGTCAACAAAATTTTGACTAAGGAGCCAAAAGTACTCAACAGAGGAAAGGATAGTTTCTTCAATAAATGACATTGGGGAAACTGGATGTTCACATTCACTTGCAAAAGAATGAAATTGGACCCATTATCTTATACTACTCATGAAAAATGAATTTGAAATGGATTAAAGACTTAGACATAAGACCTGAAAACACAAAACTCCTAGAAGAAAACATTTTTAAAAAGCTCTTTCACATTGGTCTTGGCAACAGTTTTTTAGGGGTGATTCCAAAAATGCAAGCAACAGAAGCAAACCTAAGTGGAACTACATCAAACTAAAAAGCTCTGCACAGCAAAAGAAACAACATGAAAAGGCAACCTTCAGAATGGAAGAAATATCTGCAAGCTATATATCTAATAAGGTGTTAATATCCTAAACATATAAGAAACTCACATAACAGCAAAACAAAGCAAACAAAAACAAAAAACAAAAGAAATTCAGATAAAATTGGCAGAGACACAGGTGATATAGTCAACACTATCGTGGTATTTGATAGTCACAAATAGTTACTAGACTTCATTGTGGTAATCACATCATAAGGTACATAAATGTCAAATTACTACATTGTACACCTGAAACTAATATCTTTATAATATTGTGTTAATTACACTTTAATTTTAAAAAACATTCCAAAAAAGGGCAGGGAATCTGAATACACATTTTTCCAAAGAAGATATACAAATGGCCAACAGGTACAAACATTGGTGGGAATGTAAATTGATACAACCACTATGGAAAACAGAATGGAGGTTCTTCAGAAAATTAAAAATAGAACTACACTATGTGATCTAGCAATTCTACTTCTGAGTATATATCTAAAGGAAATGAATCACTAGATATAAATACGTGCACCCCAAAGCTCATTGCAGAATTATTCACAACAGTCAAAACATGGAAAAACCTACATGTCCATCATGGATGTGATATTCATTCAAAGAAAGAAATAATATGGTGTACATATACACATGCACACACAATGCAACACTATTTAGCCATAAAAAAGGAAATCCTTTTTGCAGTAAAATGGAATACCTTGAGGGCATTATGCTAAGTGAACCATCAGATCAATACTGTGACCTCACTTATATGTGGAATCTAAAGAAACAGATCTCATAGAAACAGTGACTGGTGGCTACCAGAGGCTGGGGATGGGGGAATAGATGTTGGTCAAAGGGCACAAACCTCTAGCTAGAAGATGAGTAAGTTCTGGGGGTCTAATGCACAGCATGGTGACTATAGTTAATAATACTGTATTATATCCTTAAAAATTGCTAAGAGAGTATTTTAAATGTTCTCATTTCAAAAGAAGGTTATTATGTGAGGTGATGGAGGTGTTAAGTAAGTAACCTTATTGCGGTAATTATTTCACAATACCTGTATATATTGATATATACATGTGTCAAGTCATCGTGCTGTACACCTTAAATTTACACAATGTTGTATGTCAGCTGTATCTCAATAAAGCTAGGGGAGATCATATGGGGAGACAACAAATGCTTTCACACATTTTCCAAATGACTTAAACAGTAATGTATGTAGCAGCCCTATTCATATTAGTTCAAAACTAGAAACCACCCAGATGCCCATCACCTGTAGAATGGGTAAATTCTACTGAGAATAAAGAAATGACACTTGTAAACAGTATGGATCTCACAAGCATATTGTTGCATGGAAGAAGTCAAACAGAAATGAATGAAAAATGAATAGTCTATGGTCACATTTATATAAAATTCAAAACAAGGAAAAGTACTCTGGTGTTCCTAAGCAGGTTAGCCGTTAGCCAGGAGGTCAGTGACCTGAAAGGAGGCAAAGTACAGCCTGGGTACTGACATTTCCTAATATATGTATTGATAGTTGCTGGTTGCACAGGTATGATCTGAGCTTAACATTTGTGGTTTATGGATTCTCATGTATCTTTAAGTTTCAATTAAATTTTTAAAAGTTATATTGGGAGTATGTCAAACAGTTGTCATTTTCCTGGTCTGTTTTTACTTAGAGGTTAAGGTTCCCTACCGTGTTCAGGGTTCTTTGGTCAAACTGGGGCTTAGTGAGTCTAGTCTACTGTTCTCCTCTAAGCATCGACTTCAGCGTCTAGACAATAAATTTGTGACTCTGTGTAACACTGTTATGACCTCCCTTAGGAAGTGGCTGATGCAGAGATCGCTGCCCTTCCCCGGGATAGCTGTCCCGTTAGAATTAGAAACCGGTGTGTCATGACGTCCCGTCCCCGTGGTGTGAAGCGGCGTTGGAGGCTTAGTCGCATCGTCTTCCGTCACTTAGCTGACCACGGGCAACTGTCCGGGGTCCAGCGAGCAATGTGGTAATCAGCTCCAGGACCGACTGAGCTTGCAGGGAAACCGGTCTGGCAGAACTTGTCTAATACGCAAAACCTACTTTTAACAGGCGTCCGGTCTAGGAGGCTAGTCTACCTGGTGTCTAGTTAAATTGCTTCTGAATTTTCAGTGAAGAAATGTGGCTGTTTCATTCTGTCAGTGAATTACCGTTTCTGTTGGATTAAAACATGTTGCTCCCATGCACAGTGCAAAGGAATAAATATTTTCTGTGAAAACGTGCTCTGTGTACTTGCCTTTTCCTTCAAGTTGAATCTCTCAGCGACATGTAAGGGGTCCTTGTATTGAAGGGCATTGCCTCAGGCTGCTATGGAGTTGGCTCAGCCAGGGCGACATGTGATGCAGGCTGGCTTCCCTGACCTGTGTTCTCTTTTCCATAGTTCTGTTGAGAGGTAGACCTGATATCTGTATTTAATGCTCACCATCTTTGTGTGATGGCTGAACAAACAGCCCACACCCAAGTGTTTTCTTGTTCTGTCTTCAAGGGACCTTAGAACAAAGCCCCTGAAAATGTATCCAAAGAGGAAAAGTTTTGTGAATAGCGTAGACTCTCTTCATTCATGTTTACTTCACATGCAGCAGAAACGAGTCAAGGGAGCCACAGGCTGCCTGGTGCTGTGCCAGTGTGGTCAGCCTGGGGATCAAAAGGCAGGTGGAGCAGTGTGGCAGCACCTGCTTGGTCCTCAGAGGGTGTTCCTGGAGCTGACTCCAGCACCTGCCTCAGGAGGCCAGGGATGAGTCTTCACAGACAGAACAGTACAAGCGGGAGCATAACGGGGTCCAACAATGAAATTAGCCACTTCAATGTATCAAAAACACGGAGCACAGGACAAGAGCCAACACAGGAAGATGTAGTACTTGGCAAGGAGCAAAGACTTAAATACCAGCTGGTGAGAGCGGTAAACAGAGGGATGACAGCATCAGCTCACTCTCCCAATAAGTTGACAGCTGTGTGGCAGATGGCCCTGAGCAAGAAGGCGACCAGCAGGATGTCTTAGCTGTTCAGGTAGACAGGGCCTGAACTGAGAAGGAGGCGATAGGGCAGATTTAAGTATTAGGAAAGAAAGTTGGGCAAGACTTTGAGACTGCTTATATCTAAGGTAGAAAGGGCTCTGGGTTCCTGGTGAGGGACTCGATGGATGGTGGAAGGCAACTAGTCCCAGAGAGAAGAGATGGGGGGAAAGAATCTTCCATTTGTTGGAGGAGCCAGGTTATTCGTCCTGTCCAGTGTCCAACATTTGGCTATTTGCTTCTTCATGTGTTCCTGAACTTAGTCCTCTGTCTCTACAAACTAGTGGTTACATCCTAAGGCTTGTAGACATGGGTCCAATTTTTTTAGAAATGAATTTTCAAAAATGTGCTGTGTACTCTCACATCAGAAGACACATAATTGACTGTCCAGCTTTTAGTGACTGATCAATGGGCTCAGACTGATCCCTGAATTTTTTTTTTTTTTTTTGACAGAGAGTCAGAGAAAGGGATAGACAGGGACAGACAGATAGAAACGGAGAGATGAGAAACATCAATCATTAGTTTTTCCTTGCGACACCTTAGTTGTTCATTGATTGCCTTCTCATATGTACCTTGACCGCGGGCCTTCAGCAGACTGAGTAACCCTTTGCTCGAGCCAGCGACCTTGGGTCCAAGCTGGTGAGCTCTGCTCAAACCAGATGAGCCCACGCTCAAGTTGGCGACCTCGGGGTCTCGAACCTGGGTCCTCTGCATCCCAGTCCAACGCTCTATCCACTGCGCCACCACCTGGTCAGGCTGATCCCTGAATTTCAAGTTCACCATTTATTAATCTGTTAACATTAAATTTTGCAATGGTGATGTTATAAATGCTACCCTTTTTTTCTGTATTAGCTGGAACTTGTCCGTAAGAAACTTCCCTTTATCAACGACTTACTACTCTGAAGTACATTTCTTATAATAAGGACCAGATATATGCAGGAATTTCGATATTTCAGAGTAAATAAATTAGTGCTCTAGCAAATTCCGAAGGTAACAATTTTTCACCATCATGACCTTGTAGATTTTGTTTCAACCCACTCCAAACAGTATTCTGAGGCTCACGTTAATGCTCCCACTGTCCCATATCCTTCCACTACCGGGCACTTCACCCTGTTGACTTTGACACAAGGTATCTGATCTTTCCTTGATTTCAGGCATAAAACAATCCAGGCTTACCTTTGTATTTCCTGCCTCAGACATTTTTTTAAGAGTTCCTGGTCCTTGTAGTAGGGAATGGTGTGTAGCAACCACATCTGAGCACTAAGGATGCTGAAATGTCATTGCTTTAAGCTTTGAGACCCTTTTGGTGGGAATTGCTAAGAAATGGTATTTTTACCAAGGTAAAAATATTGTAGTAAGTTTATATTGATTTTATACTTGTAAAAATCTTAGCTCCTAATAATCTGAAATTTTAACATCTCACTAGTGATGGACAGTTAAAAATACCATGTTCTAAACTCATTTAGACAGCAATGTTTAAAACTTGATGTACATTAGGTTTGTTTTCAAATTTTAGGGCTGTTTTTTATTTAGCTTTAAAATTTTAGATGGTTCTAAAGTCAAAACTAAAGAAAAAGTTACATTCATAGAAATACTGCTTCCATCTTGCTTTTCCTTCCCCAGTAGAACCATTTTTATTGGTTTGGGTTTACTTTCCGGCCTTTTTTTTTTTTTTAAATAGAAGCAAATACACATATTTGTGTTTTCACGTCCCCTCCCCTTGTAACACTAAGGCAGGTAAGCATACCATCAATGGTGCTCTGCACTCTGCCTCTCCTCTTACAGTATCCTGGTGATCATTCAACACACTGGTACACAAAAAAGAACTTTCATTTCTTATTGTGACTAGAAGTGCTATGTGTGTGCATGGACCACAGCTAACTCAGCTAATAATCCTCTATTGACATTTGGGTGTTTACATTTTTTGCATACATCATTCCAAATTTTGGCCAGTGTTACCTTTGGGGAAGAACCTAGACGGACAGAGTCAGATGGTACATGCACACAGCATCTGGCGGACATTGCCAACTGCCCTTCCACACAAGCTCTAACTTCATCTAATCATTCTATGCCCATATGTGAGTTTCCCCACACCATCAACAATCAGTATACTAAACTTTTGGAGTTTTTCCAATAAAAAGTAAAAAAGTGATTTTTTTTTTTTACTTCTCTTCTGAACAAGGTGAGCATCTTTGCATATTCAAGTTTACTTACATTTTTCTGTTAACTCTGTCCTTAATTTTGGAATCCTCTCAATGTATTGTTTTTATTGTGGGTTTTTTGGTTTTCTTGGCCATGTAAACATTACGTAGTTGAAATAAACCAGCATACCCTTATCACATCTAGATTTGAAGTCACGTAGACTTCCCTCACTCTCTGGTTATAATGGCGTTCTATCCATGTCTCTAGTACTCACATGGCTTCATTTTATATTTAAACCTGTCATCTGTTTGGAATGTATACATGTCATTATCTTTGGTTTTAGAGGCCCATCTCTTCCCCGTTTTGAAATGTTGAACAGGCGTACCTTGGAGATAGAGCTGGTTCAGTTTCAGACCACCGAAATAAAGTATTGCAATAAAATGAGTTGTAATCTTTTGGCTGGTAGAGTCTTGCCTTCAATTTGTAAATAACACACCTGTGATGTGCAATAAAGTGAAGCTCAATAAAACTTCTGCCTTGTGTCTTCTCTGTTCTGTTCCACAGGTCTGTTTATTCATGTGTCAACATCACAGCTTTAATTGTAGAGGTTGAATAATGTGTTCAGCGGTAGTAACAACTGTGCTAGATAGAGAGGCTACCTACTACCTACCCAATTTTACTCCACTGGTACCAAATTCTATTATGGTAGTTTTGGTTAATCCTTAGTTTTCCTCGTGTGTTCAAGGGCTTTCTCCTACCTCACCCGCATTGGCAAATACCTCCCATACAACAGCAATGGTGATCACAGGCACCGTACTCTGATTCCTGTTTCTAGGGACAGTGATTCCATCTAAAACAATCTCCTCCCAAAAGCCTCACTTTTCCTGGATAACCATAGTAAAATCATTCCAATGAATAAAAACCTAACTTTACTGAAAATAGGAAAAGAAGGATTTTCACCTGTTTTTGATTTATGGTTACTGCTTTTTGTAAGCTATATGATCCATGGCAAAACTTACTTACTAACTTACAAAGATATCTGTCTGCTCTCTTAATCAGATTTCATTACAATTTACTCATAAATAAATATACTTAAACCTAGAGAAAAACATTTGTGATTGGACCATCACAGCACTGTGATGCATGGTTGCACAGTGTGTGCATTACTTAAGCTGCTGATACAAGAGGGCAACACCTCTACAGCAATATTGAAGCACAGATACGAATTTGCACTTTATACAAAAATTCAGGTTTTATTTTTTACTTATTCTTACATGGTGAGAACTGATGTCTGGAGTTTTACAAGCAATAACTTTTTGTCTACCTCTTAGCTGAACAAAAATACACACAATATGGCATTTCCATTAGGCAAGACTTGCTTCTTTATACTTCACACGAGAATGCAGCATCACCCCCTTTCTTGAACAAAACGACCATTTTACTAAGGAAACCATCTTCAGAGGAAATGTTTATTAAGCACATTTAAATAAATGCTCCAGCGGAATTCGTTGCCTTTACTTAGAAGAAGACTGTAAAATTATCTGTTAAATTTATCTGGGCAGCTCACCAAATGTCCTTATTGGAAACATCAACATTTCCACATCACAATTGCCAAAAGGACTTTGAAGTCTCAGAACTCTGTTTCTCCTTTGGCCTGCTTCTCTCTTGACTCTACCCAGGCTTTATTAATGGTTCGCTTCATATCATCATCTCCATCTTCATAAATTTTCTTTAGAACATTCATCAATCCCTCACTAGGATCTGTTTCAGTGTCATAGGAGGGCTTTCTGTTAAAAAGAAAACAATAATTGAGAAATATATATACATCTAAAAATGGAGAAATATCTGTGTATAAACAAATGATCCCATTTACTGACATAAATTTTAAATGCATGATTGCTAAGTATAGAAAGATACAAATAGGTTGTTCAAGTTCATAGAAAGTAGAGAAATAGAGATAAGGTGAAGATACCAATTAGCCAAAGATATTCACAATTAATACAGCACAACAAATTCATCTTAACGGGAACAATATACAACCACACACTACCTTTCTGGTTCTATAAGAATGGCCAATAAAATGGCTAGGGGTTATTTTGAGACAGTAGGATTTTAGGTGATTTTTAGCAGAAAAAAGTATGTAAAAAAGCATTTGCTTTTCTGAACTGTCTTACTTTTTAAAAAGCATGTTTCTGCATATTTGAAAAAATACTTGGAGAAAAATACAAGCATACATTACACATGGACATGCATTGAAGTTCATACTTTTTTTTTTTCTCATTTTTCTGAAGCTGGAAACAGGGAGAGACAGTCAGACAGACTCCCGCATGCGCCCGACCGGGATCCACCCGGCACGCCCACCAGGGGCAACGCTCTGCCCACCAGGGGGCGATGCTCTGCCCATCCTGGGCGTCGCCATGTTGCGACCAGAGCCACTCTAGCGCCTGAGGCAGAGGCCACAGAGCCATCCCCAGCGCCGGGGCCGTCTTTGCTCCAATGGAGCCTTGGCTGCGGGAGGGGAAGAGAGAGACAGAGAGGAAAGCGTGGCGGAGGGGTGGAGAAGCAAATGGGTGCTTCTCCTGTGTGCCCTGGCCGGGAATCGAACCCGGGTCCTCCGCACGCTAGGCCAACGCTCTACCGCATACTTTTTTTTTTATTAGAAAAGCCCTCTGAAGCCTGAGATATACGAGTCAGGCCTGGTGGTAAAAATAATAGCCCTTAATGTGGTCAACACCATTACTTCAATCAGTGTCCAACCTGAAACAATTGGCTTTACACTTCATTCTTCACTCGCCTCATTTATTAAGTGACACTGGGGATAGACAGTAATAGTAAGACAAGGTCTTGTACTCAGGTGATTCACTCTAGATTTAAATTCAGCCACCACCTCCCGAATGCATGGTGGCCACCAGAGGAGAAGAGTGAGGAAGGTGGGTGGCCGACCGACTCCATGTAGTCCACTACCACTGCAGTGGACTGGGTGACTGAGAATGGAAGTGTCTTTGAACACAAACATTCTTTAGAACAGCAAATAAGTAGAATAAAAATATTCTCTTTGCCACTGGACATCAGTGACAGTTAAACTCATTAACTACAGCATCAGAAACTCCTGGGGAACTCAAAAGTGGTAAGGGTGTCTGGGTCTCTGGGGAATGGGCACAGTATCTACAGAGACACACCAGCGGCCCCAGGTTCAGAACCAGCACACAAGAGTCAACCAGGAGCAACATGCTGGACACTTCCAGTAGGTTCTGACAGTCAGAGCAGATGTGAATATAATAGGGTCAGTCACTGGAACTTGAGAGGTGAATGGTCGTATCACAGACTACACAACTCTGTGATCCACAAAGACAAATGACAAAATACATAACCCCAGCCAAGAGGACACTAAGGATGAACTCACTCTTTCTCCTTGCACTCTTTTTCAACCTGAGTCAGGTACTCCCACCGTGTGTTTTCCGTTTTCTTTCTACATAAGATAATCACTGTATCTGTCTTGACCTAGAAGAAAAGTGGGAAAACAGGTACAACTTAGAACATATGGACAAAAGATTAATGTTTAGAAGACAATTACTCACTAATCATTACTATAATGTGTAGGCCCTGTTTTAGGTACTAGTGTAGTAATACTTTCATGAATAAATAGACCAGAGTCCAAATACTCATGGAACAGAAAGACGACAACAGGCAAAACTAGAATACCTTCAAATACTAAGTGCTCTCAAGACAGAGGGTAGTACAGGGGCTGGGGCAGGACCTTCATTAGGAAGCCCTCTCTAAGACCCAGAAGAAAGAGCTCCGAGGGAACTGGCAGAGCAAAGAGAAAGGCTCCAGGGAAGGATGTTTCTGGTGTGTTTGGAAAGTAGAGCGGAGAAGTGGCTGGACTATGGTGAAGGGGGAGTAGGACAGTAAGCGGGGTCAGAGCCAGACACAAGGTCCAGTCATCTGAGGCAGTGCCGACAAGGGGTCTGGGAGGAATGAGAGCAGAAGAGCACGAGTACACAACTCTTCCAACCATGATCCATGTTACTCCTAGGGATCTCAGTGTTCCTTCAACTATGGAATCAGCAGATGAAAAGCAAGCAGTGAGACACAAGCTGATCAATAAACTATATTCTAATGTGACCTTGAAGCTGCTACATAATTCTATGTAAACATATATGGCAGAATGGTACATCTATATATCAGATGCATTAAACTTCATTTATTTACATCAGATAGAAAAGAGGAATTATCTGAATTCGTACAAAATGTGAATAGTTTTTTAAAAGACAGTTTGATTTTATAGCTTCTAATAACTCCAACTAGGTTAAGTACTTAAGTCTTTTTATGTATCAAATCCACAGAACTTCTAATACCTACTATTAATTTAAACATTTTATATATTTCACTTTAGTATATCATTTCAACTTTGTGAAGTAATTACTGCCGTTGTACAAATAGGGAAACCGAGGCATGAAGTTATTATGTGAGCTGCCAAATCTCACCACCAGTACGTGGCAGGACTAGCATTAAAACTCAAGTCCCACCCTTATCATTTTAAAAGCTTACTCCTTCTCCTGATTTAATGCAATATATTCTTATAACAATCCATTTTTCTAGAGCAGGAGGGGGCATTTCCATCAAGGGCCAGAGCATGTATTTTAGGCTTTGAAGGCACCTGATTTGCTGTAACTACCTAACTCTGCCCTTGTGACACAGAAACAGCCACAGACAACACACACACAAAGTGTGGCTGTGTTCAAACAAAACTTTATTTACAACAGAAGCAACATGCCATGGTTTGCGGATCCCCGTCAGGAAGATTAATTCTAGTTCCTCTCAATTCTAAATATACCAGGCAGAATATTTAATGAGGTTTACAATATGACAAAAAAGCAAACTTACTTTTTTTGAACTGCCTTCCACAGAGATGGGTTTCAAGAGATTATTCACAATCATGGAGTAACTCTTCCCATTTAGATTCTTTACCAAGAGATCAAATGACCTACAACACAAGAGCAAATATGTTATCTTTCTGGTTCTAGAAAAGGTGCTCTCTAGTTCTCGTGGGAAAATGCCATCGGTTTTGTTTTAGAATGAGCATTTGGCCACCGCAAAGATGCACCCCTTCAAAGAAGGTGTGCAGGATAATTAATTCTAAAATTGAAGCAGAATTTTGGAAACTACAAAGGAAAGAGTCCACAACAAGGCAATCTCTGACTTAAAGAACACTGTCTTCTCCATAATGAGAACTCACCGCTCTGTGAAGAGCACCTGCACGTTCTCACTGGGGACCTGATGAACTCCAGCTAAGGTAATGTAGATTTTCACAAACTTGTCTGACTGATCCCATCCTGGTAACAAAAATAACAAATAAAAGGACATGAGTCAAGTCTGGTATTATCTCTAAAACAGTAAGTGCATGTGGCTTACAATAAAGACATAGTAAAATGGAAATCCAGTAATGGAAACATGAAAAAAATTAGAAGAAATTTCTCGATAGTGAAGTTGAGCTTCAAAGCAGTTAAGTAATCTACCTCAAATCAGGCATTCAGCCAGTTCAAGAACTTGGATTCAAATCCCTATTTACTAAACACAAACCCCATTTTCTTTTTATTCCTCAAAATAAACAATGTGAACATTAAATACATTTTTAATAGCGGCTCTTTTTTTTATAATTTTTTTATTTTTATTTTTCTTAAGTGAGACATGGGAAGGCAGAGTGACAGACTCCCACATGTGTAAGCCCCCTACTGGGCAATACTCCACCCATCTGGGGTGTTGCTCCATTGCCCAACAACTAAGCTATTTTATTTTAGCACCTGAGGTGAGGCCATGGAGCCATCCTCAGTGCCTAGGGCCAACTGGCTCCAACTGAGCCATGGCAGAGGAGAGGGAGAAGAGAGGGGGAGATAGGGAGGGAGGGGGATGGGGGGGGGAGAAAGGAGATGGGAGGGAAGGGGGTGGAGAAGCAAATGATCGCTTCTCCTGTGTGCCCTGACCAGGAATGAAACCTGGGACTTCCACATGCCAGGTCAATGCTTACCATGCAGCCAACTGGTCAGGGCCTAGTGGTGGTTCTTTCCCCCTATTTATGAGAATAATTTTGTCTTATACCTAAATATTGGTAACTCTCCACTAAGCTGCATGGCTGAACATCAGTACTGTCTAATTCCATAGTCGTTTCTACTTCTCTAAGCGGTTCAACAAACACAGCCAATACTAGCTTCCTTAATACCCTTCTCTGACAAAATAGAAATAAAGAGTCCAATTGAGTAGAATATGAAATTAGGGTCCAGTTCACGGAAATCTGCTAATTTAATTAACCTAACATCTACTAAATGTCATTTCAGTATATACTATCAATACTAGTGTCTAACATAGACAATTTCTGTCAACATGAAAAATATACAAACTTCATATAAAAAGCATATATAAAATATATTTGTTTATTATATATATATTCCTAACATTTCCTCAATGTGTCATACAGAATAAAATAAAGTATTTAAAAAAAGTTCTACCAAGTTCTACAGAAATTCATCTTATTTCTTCCCTTCATTCAATCCAGCCTCCACATTTTCTTCCTAAATACAAATCTAGGTTCCTGGTTATTATGCCACAATCCTCCCACCTTCCGACCACTTTCCTTTGTCAATCAACTCAAGCACAGAGCATAACTCCTAGAGCAGTGGTCCCCAACCCCCGGGCCGCAGACCAGTACTGGTGGTCCGTGGGCCATTTGGTGCTGGTCCACAGAGAAAGAATAAATCACTTACATTATTTCCGTTTTATTTATATTTAAGTCTGAACTATGTTTTATTTTTTTAAAATTACCAGACTCCCTCTGTTACATTCGTCTAAGACTCACTCTTGACGCTTGTCTCGGTCACATGATACATTTATCCGTCCCACCCTAAAGGCCAGTCCCTGAAAATATTTTCTGACATTAAACCAGTCCGTGGCCCAAAAAAGGTTGGGGACCACTGTCCCAGAGTACATCTTTTAAGCACACCACACACATTGCTTTTCTCTGTGACAATACCCAAGTACACGATGCCTTTCATGTCTCTATTCATCTCATTTGCTCTTGCGATTCCCTTCCTTTTTTCACACTTGCTGACTGTACCCTTCAGACTCAAAAGCCTCTTCTACTTCTCCCTGCTCCTTACCTCCAGAAGAATTATTTCATAAGCTGTATTCCCATAATTTATAAATTTACTAGTTACGCAAATATTTATTAAGCACTTACTATGTGCCAAATAGTATAAGGAAATAAGAAACGTGAGGCTATCCCTGCCCTTGTAAGAGCTCATCACTCAGATTTAAGTTGCACTGCTTCCAAAACAAAGTTTACAATCTACTGAGGCCAAATAGTACTGTTAGATTGTTACAGTATTAGTGATGTCTGTGTCCCAAATACACCTGAGCCAGGACCAGGACTTGTGTGACCACAAGAGCAAGCACAACAGTGGCACATATTAGGTGCTCAAAAACAGCAAATTCAGCCTGACCAGGCGGTGGTGCAGTGAACAGAGCATCGGACTGGGATGCAGAGGACCCAGGTTCGAGACCCCGAGGTCGCCAGCTTGAGCGTGGGCTAATCTGGTTTGAGCAAAAAGCCCACCAGCTTGAACCCAAGGTCGCTGGCTCCAGCAAGGGGTTACTTGGTCTACTGAAGGCCCGCGGTCAAGGCCCGTATGAGAAAGCAATCAATGAACAACTAAGGTGTTGCAACACGCAATGAAAAACTAATGATTGATGCTTCTCATCTCTCTCTGTTCCTGTCTGTCTGTCCCTGTCTATCCCTCTCTCTGACTCACTTTCTGTCTCTGAAATAAATAAATAAATACATACATACATACATACATACATACAAAAAACCCCAGCAAATTCAACCAAATTCATTTCCTCAGTTAATACTGGTGGTTGTCTGGCAAAGTGAAATGCTAAAACAGGATGAAAATCCAAATAAAAAGCTGTGTTCCAAATACATGGAATAGGTTCCTTCTTGATGCTACTCATCATTGTACATCAGCTTGCTCCTAGAATGCATTATTTCCTTTTTTGGCTCTTAAAAAGCATCTTATTAAATAACTGATGGGTAGCCCTGGCCAGTTGGCTTAGTGGTAGAGCGTCGGCCCGACCTGTGGAAGTCCTGGGTTTGATTCCCAGCCAGGGCACACAGGAGAAGTGCCCATCTGCTTCTCCACCCCTCCCCCTCTCCTTTCTCTCTTGTCTCTCTCTTCCCCTCCCGCAGCCAAGGCTCCATTTGAGCAAAGTTGGCCCGGGCGCTGAGGATGGCTACATGGCCTCTGCCTCAGGCGCTAGAATGGCTCTGGTTGCAACAGAGCAACGCCCCAGATGGGCAGAGCATTGTCCCCTGGTGGGCATGCCGAGTGGATCCCAGTCAGGCACATATGAGAGTCTGTATCTCTGCCTCCCCACTTCTCACTTCAGAAAAATACAAACAAAAAAAATTGATGGGTGATCTCTTTCAAACAACCAAAATGAACAATCAAAACAATTTTAACATGAAGTCTGTTAACTGGTGATGATTGAGGACCAGCTCTGGTGAGAGAAGAGCCTGCCCCAGGGGCGCGCCTTACCGTAGTTGCTGATCTTCACCGTGTAGCCCGAGGCGATGGGAGTGACCACAGCGGCCGGCTTCTCGCTGTCCAGCTCTGCCTGCCTCTGAGGCTTCTGCTGCATCTTGTTCTTGATCTCTGTCTCAATCCTAGCCTTCTCGGCTGTGAGGGCATCACACACTCTCTTCCGGGTGGTTTTCTCCAGCAGCGCCTTCACCTCTTCCAGATCTTTCTGCAGCTGTGTCCAAGTAAAAGACACATTAGCTATGCTAAATAAGATACAAGTTTGATAACATGTCCCTGTCATTTCAGTTTAGTGTAATAAGAAATAAGAACTAAAAGGTTTATTTAAATTTTCTAGGGTTGGGGAACAACTTGAATTCTTTCTTCTAGCCTACAGGTTTTTTTAAGATTTTATTTATTCATTCTAGAGAAGGGCGGGGGAGAAGCAAGAAGCACCAACTCCATTTGTGCCTTGACTGGGTTTCGAACTGGTGACCTCAGAATTCCAGGTCAAAGTTTTATCCACTGTGCCACCAGAGTTCATAGGCTATAGAATTGTAAATAACTCAATCTTCCTTCCTTTTTTTCAAGGAAAACATAAAAACCTTGAAGTAACAATAGGTAATTGAGCCTAGGTTTTGCACGTTGGTAGACCTTTACCCGCTTTTGTTGTAGAATATTTTATTTACAAGATACCTCTGTGATTTATAAACTCAGATGAAATCTTTTTTTTTTAAAGAAAGAAATTCATACATTTCCTTATTACATCCAGTCTTAGTTATCAGATATTAGGAATTTAAAAACACGAGAACAGAGCTGAGCAAGCGCACGACGAGCAGAGTGAGCGCCAGGGCACCTTCATTGCAGCGATCAACTTGCCCTCACTCCACTTCCAGCACCAGACACCCAACAGAATAAAGTTTGAATTTTTAAGCCAAAAGATTAAAAAATGTATTTCTGATTTTCTTCGGGGGAAAGGTGGGAGAATAGGGACAAACAGGAAGGGTGAAGGATGAGAAGCATCAACTCATAGTTGAGGTACCTTAGTTGCTCATTGATTGCTTCCTCATATATTCCTTGAGTGGGGGCTCTAGTTGAGCCACTGACCTCTTGCTCAAGCCAGTGACTTTGGGGTCGTGTTTATGATCCTACACTCAGGCCAGCAACCCCACACTCAAGCTGCTGAGACTGTGCTCAAGCAGCAAACTTGGGGTTTTGAACTTGGGTCCTCAGCCTCCCAGGCCCACGCTCTATCAACTGTGCCACCACCTGGTCAGGCTGTATTTCTGCTGTCAAGAAGTAGTCTTGCTCTGAAGGTCCAGGTTTAATCTTAGTCGAAAGTCTGGGCCATGGTTGCAGTTGAGAGAAAAAACCAGGGCAAACAATCCATCACTAGAAAAGCCACCTGTCTCTTCCCCTCCAGGATTTTGCCTACTGAAGTCTATTCCTACTTGCTAGAGGTAGAGCCAAGAAACACTTCTTTTTTAAGTTCAAGAGTTAAGACGCTGTAAGAAAATTAATGGGCTTAAAAAATTATTTTCCAGTTACTTTCTGACACAACACAAATAAGGGATTTGCTTTTCTTGAAATAACCTTACATTCTGGCTTGATACTAACAATGTGACAGGAAGATACTTACATTATAGCCTGATAGCACACAAAAGGCTCAAATGAGTATTTTTAAATGCTTGGCAACTCAGTATAATATCTGAGGCAGAAAGTCCTAATGTTTCTTAAGTCTTACAAAATGCAATAACACGGAAAAGAATGCTTCTTTTTTTTTTTTTACTCGTCTTTTATTGTCTCATTTAATTCAGGTGCCCTTGCTTTACCATCTGTAACTGACAGAATGGCATACAAAGTCCAGCTGTGCCTAGCCCCCTGTCCATACTCTACCCCCCCATCCATACTCTACGAGGCCCCCAAACTTGTATAACTAAGACCAGAAAAATTGCGAAGTCATCTTGGGAGTGTGGAACCAAAATGCTTTAGCTCCAAGCAATATTTTTTACAATAATGGTTTCTACAATTGATTCTAATACCAACATAAAAATGTTTGTATGTAGCCTGACCTGTAGTGGTGCAATGGGATAAAGCGTGGACGTGGAATACTGAGGTTGCTGGTTCGATACCCTGGGCTTGTCTGGTCAAGGCACATATGGGAGTTGATGCTTCCTGTTCCTTCCCCCTTCTCTCTCTCTCCCCCTACCCCATCTCTCTCTCTCTCCTCTCTAAAAATGGAATAAAGTCTTTAAAAGAAAATTGATATGTAAAAATTAGTGTATCTGTTTCCCACCAGGTATGTCAACAACGGAAACACCCAGAAAACAAGGGAACCTTTAGACATTGCTTGTAGAAATGAAAAATGGTGCAGCCACTTTGGAAAGGAGTTGGGCAGTTTCTCAGTCTCCATGTGACTCCTATTTCACTCTTAGGTATACGCTTCAGAGAACTGAAAACCTATGTCCAGACAAAAAGTTGCGCACAAGTATTCACAGTAGCCTTGTTCATAACAGCCCAAACGTAGAAATAACCCCAGCGTCCATCAGCTGGTGAAATGATGAAGAAAATGTGGAGTATCCATACAATGGAATATTATTCAGCCATAAAAATTAATACAAGACCCTGGCCGGTTGGCTCAGCAGTAGAGTGTTGGCCTGGCCTGTGGATATCCCAGGTTCGATTCCCAGCCAGGTCACACAGGAGAAACACCCATTTGCTTCTCCACCCTTCCCCTCTCCCTTCTCTCTCTCTCTTCCCCTCCCGCAGCCAAGGCTCCATTGGAGCAAAGTTGGCCTGGACGCTGAGGATTGCTCTATGGCCTCTGCCTCAGGCACTAGAATGGCTCTGATTGTGGCAGAGCATCGCCCCCTGGTGGGCATGCCGGGTGGATCCTGGTTGGGCACATGCGGGAGTCTGTCTGACTGCCTCTCCACTTCTAACTTGGGAAAAATAGCAAAAAAAAAAAAAAAAAGAAAAAGAAAAAAAAAATGAACACAAACTATGCCATGGATGAACCTGAAAACAGCCTAAGTGAAAAGGAGCAGAAAACCAAAAGGAAACACATTGTAAGTTTCCATTTACATCCAATGCCCAGAACAGGCCAATGAGACAGAGTAGGTGGCTATTTGGTGGGTGAGAAGGAATGGGACATGACTTTTTTTTTTTGGGGGGGGGGGGGGTGTTCTGGAATTAGTGGTGATGGCTGTGCAACACCGTGAATATACTAAAATGTACTTATTTGTATGCCACAAACTGGTTAAAGCAGTTAACTTATGTCAAAACAAAGAACTCCAGAAGCATCCTTGTTTACTTTTTAGTACAACTGAGAAAGTCCCTGACTTTGAAGAAACTCAATACTGAGATACCTTTCTGCAAGGACTGTCAAGTCACTTCCCAGATTATTTTCTTGGGGCACTGGTACCTCAAGGCCTGTTTTTTAACACAGAACCTAAACTTGGGGCCAATTATCCCAAAGAACACTTGACTATACACACTTTTTCTTCACTTAGAGCAGATTATGCAACTTTAAAACTCAAATAAATCTGAACTTCCCCCGTCTTGTTCACACTGAGAAAAGATGTCCAGGGAAACAAATCTAGACACCCAACACTTCCCTGTGACACTGACAGTCTATTCAGACTCGGAACAGAGCCACCCAAGTACTAGTCGTCCCAGCTTGTAGCCACATAAGTCTCCAAGACTCAAGCCACCCCTGCTTGGAGTTTATAGCTCCCAAGAGAAAAAGGCTATGGCCCTCCAGTAGTTACAACTCACTTTCCAACGTGTTACTGACTTGTTCTTGCTTTTAACGCACCCAGGAGGCTGCTGCTCCCGACGCACTGCTGTAAACACAACGACTACTGGGTCTTTCCAGCCTGACGACACGGGCACTACTGCGGCCCAGAGAAGCAACACGACGTGCCCAGAACACCACGGCCACTCAGGCGCACGGACAAAACACGCCCGGCTCAAGCAGAGGGATGGCACCACCTGCCTCCCGGGCGGCCGTCGGTGTCTGCGCCGGCTCTGACTTGGGGAAGCGTCCCGTCCCGGGGCCAGCACAACGCGCGGAAGGGCCCGAGGCGCACGCGAAGTGACCAGGTCGCTGCGTCCACCGCCCACACCACCTGCAGTTCCAAGCCCAACACGCCCGCCCTCCCGCCGCACCGCGCGGGGAGGGACCCGGGCCGGGGCCGAGCGACCATCGGCCACGTTCCCGCGGGAGGCCTGGCTCCGGGCGCCACCGAGGGGCGGGCGGGAGGCCGGGGCGGCGCGGGGACCCGACAACGCAGGAAGCCGCCGGGGAGGCGGCCGCAGGGGCTTCGGCAGGGGGCCGGGGCGGAAATCCCCAGCAAGGCCGATGAGGACGACGAGGCGGGGCCCTTACCTCCTCCACCACTGAAGCCATGGTCGCGCTGCGTCAGGGAGGCCCGAGCTGCAGCACCGCGGGAGAATGAAGAGCAAGCGCCGCACCCGCACGACTCCGGGCGCCCGCAGCCTGCACGCACAGGCAATGCTCCCCGACACTGTGACCCGCCTACCGCACGCGGCGCCTCTGGAACCTTCGCGAGTCCAGCGTCGTCACCGCCCCCAGAGAAGCCCGCCTCCCTCCGCCCCGCCCCGCCGAACCTGGCCCCGCCTCGCCCGCCGAGCCTCCTAGCAACGACCAGACTCTCGCGAGAAGAGTAAATGACCCATCCTCCCCATCCGTACAACTGTACGCTTAGACTTCGACCTAGTTTGCTCCGGCTGCGCAGTCGCGACTCGGAACCGCTGCCTAAGTAGACTTTACCCTGACCCCGGAAGTGACGTTCGGGTCTTCAGACATCTAAATCGGAAGTTGACTAAACAGTGGGCAGCTTCCGCCCTTTCTAGGGCCGGGCCCAACTAGGCAGCCATCTTGTCTAAGATTAATGTCTGACCCTTTGTGAAAAAGGGACAAAAACGGGGAGAAAGGGCAGCTAAAACTAGAAAGAAGGAAGATGTTAAGTGTGGGGTATCATATGGAAGAGAACGGTAATTTTCATTGGGTTGTAGCGCTCTGGAGACGTCGCCACGATTTAGCACCAGTGACGTGGGTGCGGTCCTGAAGGACCGCGTCGGGTTGCTTTGGCCACGTGACCGCGCCGCCAGGGATCAAGGTTGTTGATACAAAGCGCCACATTTTATGACCGCAGATGGGGTCTCTTTTTTTTAAGTGGTTTGCGGACGCAGTTCCTTGGTGCTGTCTCGACCTCTCACCCGAGTTTGGATTCGGTTTAAATGAGCTAATAACCATCAGAGAAGACTCCCAACGCTGCGTTTCCCGGGACTGTATTCTGCACCGCGGGCTTCAGCAGCCCCCCCAGTAAAACCCCTTGAGAAAGCCACGTTTCAAGTATTGTAGCCTCGGATAGCCTCAAAACGCCTGCAACACTGTAGAGAACATAAACTAGAACCCCTGAGAAGTCTGAGAGCCCGCAGTCACTCAGTTTTGAGAATGACCCAGCGTAACAAGTCAGAGAAGAAAAAAGCTATTGGAAAAATGCAGGTTGATCGTTATAGTAAAGGATCGGAAGCACAGTACAAAAACAAATTGCTGTTGCACACAGCATGTATGAATCTCACAAACAGGCTAATGAAAGAAGCCAGACATAGAAGGGTTCATACCGTTCTGTTCCATTTAAATAAAGTCTAAAATACACAAAACCAGCCTATGGTTGTTAAAAATCAGGATAGTCTTTACCTAAGAGGTGAGGAAAATGACAGAAAACAGCCAAAAATGGGCTTCTGAGGTTCAGTTACTGTTCTGTTTCTTGATTTGGATGCTGGTTTACAGATAGATGTGTTCACTTAGATGTTTCACTGATCTGTAAACTTCTATTTGTATAGTTTTCGTTTGTATGTTTCCAGGAGGGAATGTTCCAAGATGATAGAAATGTTACACTGATGTATACAATTGTCAAAATTCATAGAATTAAACTCCTGTGATCTGTGTATTTTTTTGTATGTCAGTTATAGCTAGGGGGTGTTTGTGTGTGTTTTACAAAGTGTCCAACCAAGAGCCTCTAAATTATTTAAGTACTTAATTAGGAACAAATAGTCCACTGCACCACTGAAAGCTTGACCTATTGCAGTGATTTCCAAATTTGATTACCCTCCTGGGGCAACTCCTCCCTTCACATACCCCAGTCACAAGATTTTAAATACCTTATTATCTCCAATCTGTATCTTCAGCTCCACCACTCCTGGGGCTCCAGACTCTGCCTCTGCCTGGTTGTCTAATAAGCATAAGCACATCAAATCCAGCTTGCCTGCAAAAACAAAAACCCATCCTCTCCCAATGTCTCCTCACATCCCAAATCATTTCCTCCTGTTACTCTCCAGCTCTGTGAATGGTCACCTCATTTTCTTAATTGTTCTGGCCAAGGAGCCATACTTGAGTCTTCAATATCAGGTCCTACATCTCACCCTATGGTAAGGCTTGATGGCTTTATCCTCAAATATGTTGAGTATCAAGCCATTTTTCAGCCTCCGCTGTTAGACCCAACACCAAGGTATCATTTTTGCCTGGAATTTTAGCCTCTTAACTGGCTTCTCCACTTCCCCATTGTGCCTTTATGATTAGTTTTCCAGACTCATCTTTTCAAATCATTATATCGCTTTACTTTAAAATCTCCAATAGCTTCCTCTTAGACTTACAATAAAGTCCAAGCTCCCATGACCTAAAATTTTCCACATGATCTAATCTCACCTCTATGAGTCTCAGGTCTTATCTTACAGAACTCGTCTCTCCTCTCTTCCTGGTTTAAACATGGGCATTTTTGTCATTCCTTGAATCCACTGAGCTTGCTCTCATGTGCAAATCAGTACTCTGTGCTGTCACTCTACCTGGACTGCTTTTCCTCCAGAGTATCATATATAGATCATTTCTTCACTTTATTCAGGTCTCTCAAAAGTAACTGTTAGGATTCAATCAGAGAACCAGAATCAGTAGGAAATAGGTAGATAGATAGATATACTTTTTACAAGAAATTAACTTACAATAATTTTGGGAACTGAGTAAGTAAGTCCCAAATCTATAGGCCAGGCAGGAACAAATGAAGGATCACAGGCAGGCTGGGCCCCATGAGAACAGACAGAAGTTTTCATCCACAGGAAGTCAAGGAAGGAAGGACACACAAGCCTGAACTTCCTTGCAAACTTATGTGCCAACTTTCCTTGCAAGTAAACTTTTAAAGATTTTGAACTGTGTCCCATCAACAGTAATCAAGTTTTGTTAAAGTATAATTTCAAAGAAGTGAAATCAAGACTTGTGCAAATATAAAATGAACATGTGACAAATAGTTTGTTCAGTTCTTAATGAGGAAACCAGTAATATGTTAAAACTGGATCGAAGGGCATTTGCGCACTGGAGACATATTGGCAATTTAACAATGGAATGTTCATGTAAATTTGCAATGTTAGGAACAAACTGATTAATGTCCTACAGGATAAGAAACCATATATAGTCTTTGGAGTTACCTGTTCCACTTAAATGGAGGAATTTGCATCCCTACTGGATAAAAACATCCACATTAGCATGTAACTTCTCTAAGGGTAGGATCTTCAAACAATAGTGAACAGTTGGTTCCACTCACAACCTCCCAACTCCCAAATTGGGTAGATATTTTCTGAATAATTTGGCTATTTTACTTTTCATGTGAAAATTCTGTTTAAATGCTACATGGGTCAAACAAAAGATGTCTGTGGTCTGGGTTTGGGCCACAAACTATAATTTTACAATCTCTGATTAATAGTTTTTATACATGCTAAATTGAGGAGCTGATTAATCTCCTGGCTTTTGTTTAGGTTTCCCCATAAGGCCAGAACAAAATGCAAAGGGAAGTTCTCTGCTGCCCGCCTCCCCCTGCAGGGGAGCCTCTGGAGCCCCTTAGAAGTGCATGCCAGATACTGTATGGCATCACCCACTGGGCTGCGCCTTGAAGGACTAGCCTCAGACACCTAATCCAGGATTAATCATCAGATTTTTGTAAAATTTTGAAACTGGAACACTGAGATGCTAGTCCATCTCTACTGTCACTTGGCGAGAGGATATGGCGACCTGGGTTGTGCACTTAGAAGCAGGGAAAGCTTGTTCTCTGAGAGAAGCAGCAATGAAGGAGCTTCAGCTAACAAGACAAGCCGAAGAGTGACTATGAGAACAGTCGCTTGGGTTCGAGATGGCATTCCAGTCTCTGGCCCCTTTGTCTCTTCAGGCCCCGTTTGGCCTTTGGTATCTATGATAAAAACATCCCTACTTCCTTTTAATTAGTGGTCTTATGATGAAGCTAGCTGCAGTTTCTGTTACGTGCAACCAAGGGATCTCCAGAGAAAGGATAATAGGGCAACTGGCAGAGCGCTGCGCGGGTGCAGTCTGCAGGTGGAGCCCGAACAAGCTCTGGCGTCGTTTTTCTTTCTGCACTGACAAGTGGGAAGTGTTACATAAACACCGGGTTTAGATGATTCAGAATAAACTAACTAGAAGAAACCAGAGAAGACACACATGGACTTGAGAACAAATGTTTATTACTGCTGAGTGGGGCCAAAGGGGCAACACGAAGCATTGAAAACATCACTGGCTCACAAAAACAGGTACCTGTCACCTTCTTGGTTGCATTTGTTTATTTCACAAGGTTTCATTCACACATGAAAATGATACTAATCCAATTCAAGTTCATAACGATTATAAAAGTAAACATTTGTTGGGACAATGTACAATAAATTGCACTTCTCTTAACAAGCATTACATTTACATTAATAGTGTACTATGCATAATACATGGACTTATGGAAACATCTAACCGGTCAGTGTTTATAGAGGAGAGACTGCTCACTCATGTTTCCTTTGTTGTCAGCACTGCTTTCGTTAGAGAAACCATGGACAAAAATTATACATTTCATGAAAATAGATGGTAGAGAATTTCTACTACCTCCTCAGCAAGGGGAAGGTAGGCGTTGAAAGAAAGGAAGTGGGGCTGACTGAGAGATGTCCTCCCTCATTTGAATTAAGAATCCATATATTATGCAAAATACCAAAAATAGAGAAACTGATGTAAAAGGCTATTGGGACATATTGGATTCTGGGACCATCTCCAGCTTTACTGTTGTTCTTTCGTGACACCAGAGTCCTGATGTATTTATATCCTTATACTTCAGTTTCCTATATTTTATTCCATATATAATATATAGTTATGTTACATTTCCATGGAACAGATTTTACATGTTAACTTACTTCTGAAGAAAAAGGAAAGGAACTTCAAATATTTGTTTTCTACTCGATTTCTTTCTGGTTAAATTTTTCAGAATCCCACTGATGATCAGCATGAGATGGAAGTGGGGAGAACAGGACATATTGATGACGTGTTTATAGCAGGGAGCAAATTCATCTGGAGACAAGCCTGACGTTAGTCTTCTAGATGGAAACTGAGATGGAACACCTGACCGAGTGTAGTTACCCGCTACTCATAAACATCCACTCTGCCCATCACAACTCCACATCATCTCCTGTTGTGTCACAGCCCACACTGCAGTCCTCATTTTGGTAGCTTTTGAGAAATAAAGAAATTCCTAAGGTAAAGGGCTTCGCTTTTACTGTATGGAAGCCACTATGAAAAAGGAAGGATGTTTTTGGAGTGGTTCTGGTTCAGTGAGACCATGAGCATGGCAACTAGAGGACGAGAATTTTCTACCTGGTGGTGCCCTGGCAGGAAACCAAACCAGGCTGCTGAGCCGAGCTGCCCTTGTGTATCTGATCGCCACATGTGCACTCAGGTGCAGGGGCCACAGGTATACAGAAGAGGCAGGGATACTTTATAAAATCGACACACAAATCTAACAAACAACAGTTAGTCCATTCTCTCATTTATTTGTAACTGAAGCAAGCAAGAGAATCACAGCTTTTCAAAGTGTTTTTTAAAAGTTATACAATAGAATCATCTTGCTAAGTAATTAAAAGTGTTCTTTCCAAAAGAGATAAAACAAACAGGGTATTTGATTTTTAAAAACTCCTTTATCTCTTAAAGGAGCCCTGAAATCAGACAACCATATTAACAGAGTATTTAGTAGACTAATTTCAGCTAAAGAAAAAGAAAACTCAGTCCCTTACATTAGTCACTTGGGATTCTCATCCACAGTGACTAATCAACCTTTTTAAGGATTTCTCATCTCTTGTCCCCTAAACTGTGGTTCTCTTGTTTTCTTCACTTTAGCTAGGAAATGAAGCCACTAGTTATTAACTGGAAAGTAGTTTTAAAAAAATGGAGTAGGGGTTTAAGAAAAATAAATAAGACATAGTATAAAAGAATGAAAATTCTGAAGAAATGGAACAAGATAAATACAATTAAATATCCCAACATCAGTACGAAGACTGCTTTTCTACTTCATTCTAGAAGTTTAAGAAGGCTAATGAAGAAGAAACTGCCAACTTACTAGCCAGGAGAGGGGAAGACAGATATTAGTTGTATGGAAATACAGGAAGTGGGCCTGTGTGACATTCCTATTAGTGTTTCTGATAGGCACTCATATACAGAACATTAGGTAACTGAGTTTGTTTCTTTGCATTAAATTATCTGTAACTAAATGTAACCAGGATGTGGGAAGCCAGCAAATATATACACTGTGAAATTCAGCTTGGTTTCTTTCAGCTTCAAAGGATGTGTTAAATAAGATTTTCAAGATATAAAAGCTAATGGACTGAATAATCAAGTTGAGATTCATTTCCTTAATTTATTTTGCAGAACTTAAAAAATCAGTTTTTAGAATGTTGCGAATGTTGGCTTTCTGGAGGAATGTTTTATACAGTGTGTTCTAGGAAAAGATGAAAAACACTAGAATACCTGAAAATTTCCTGGATATTTGGGCTGGTTAATCTCTCTCTAAAGGAATCAAGAGAAGAGGAGCAATTCATTTCAAAATAAATGAAATTAAAACTAACAGTTAATGCCAGGATGCATGGGTCTTCAACAATACACAGTGAAGGATGTGGTTTGGGATAACGCTGTTGTAACATGTTGTATGAGTAATCATATCATATACCATACTTTTAGTTTTCTTTCTATCTTTTCTGTTGCTACTGACCTAAAGGCATTGCAGTGAGGAACAGTTTAGACTTATGATACCAAAACATTATGATATAGAACTGGAAAAGAAAAAATATCTACAGATTATCTTTACAATCTTTTAAAAGAGTTAAAAGGAAATGCAGAAGATTGATTTAATAAACGTTTGGAATGTATATGCCTAGTGGTTTTGTTTAAAGAAACAAACTGAGCCAGGTTTACAGGTAAGGACTGGACCTAGTGCCGTTCTATTTTTGCCTCAACTACTATTTAAGGAAAATTATGCACTTTATGTATTCTGTGGAATGTGCCAATTTTTGGAAGTTAAAAAGAGCTCTGTATAGGAGAACTAGAAGATTCGCAAAACACAAAAGAACATCCTTAATTTAGCTGGCCATTTGATAAGGCAACTTGTACAAGGCTTCTTGGAATCAAAGTGTAAAGGATCAATCAAGCTAACAAATTATACTAAATGATTTACAGAAAGAAGTACCAAGATGCAATTCTCTAGCCATTATATTTTACAAATAATAATAATAATAAGGATTAGCTTTTCTAAACCATAATGTAGGGAATGTTAAAGCCAACAATGACACTTGAATGCTGGTTTATTTTCATTTTTGGTAAAAAGAAATGAATTTATGATAAAAAATGTCAGAACCAAAAAGAATTTTGTAAGAAAGTATTATTTGATGTGTGTAACAAAGGATAACAAACAACCCCATCAGTTTCATGGGCTGTAGAGGCTATGAATGCGTGCTGACAAAGGGGCCGCACTGTGTAGTTTAATGAGCAACCTGTAGTGCATTCCCCTGGAGTCGAGATGGCTCTGCCTTGATTTTCATCTCCAGGAGAGTTGGAGTGTTAGTTTTAATTGCATCCTATAGCACAGATGAGAATCTGGCAATACAGCGTTGAAGGTCCTTTGCAAACAATATGTTCAAGAAGGAAGCCAAAGATGAGTGTCGGTAAGTGCTGTTGAACATACCTGCTAGTAGTTGGGTTGGTGGAAAAAGACCAGAGGCCTCCAAAATAGCTTAGAAAGTGGGAAAATTCATTTTGCCCTTATGAAAGGATTCCCTGCAAGGACCATTGATATAGATATGTTAAATATAATAGAAAAAAATTTTCCATCACCTTTTAAACAATAGCTTTCTTTACCTTTCCATGAGATACGTATTTCTTTACAGGTTTCCTATTCAATCAAAAATGTTGCAATCCATTTGCATCTCTTCCTCTAGGGGTACCAATGGCACATTTTGGGGGAGCTACAAATACCAGGAAAAGTTGCCTAACATTAAACTAAGATGACATGAAGCTGGTCTTGATTTCCCATTTCATAACTTTTACAAAGTTACGGTGTATTAGTGTCCTTAGCAAGTACATGTCAACATCAAATGACACACTGTCCCTGGTTCTGTATTCCATTCTAACACAATGGCTGAACCTGGGTCTTTCTAGGTTCTCTGGTGAGGGTTTCCTAAGGCTTGTAGCTGACTTTATGTTTGCCAGAACTCACAACTGTGTTCATATTTAGAGACTTGCAATGCCCATAGGGAGGTCTTAAAAGGGCCTGTTAGAATACCAGAGCCAAAGTGATTTATTTCTTCTGCACTTTTCAAAACCTCAGTTCCTCTGCTCTTGTGTGTATTCTCAACAGCCTCTTTTACCCATGGTTCTTGGCACTTTGCTTCCAGGTGCACCCAACAGAAAATAAAATAGACTGACTTTCTTTGGGGACTGTCAATCCTGGGTCTGCTCTTCCCTTCAGACAGGATTTTCACAATCCAGGAAGTCGCGTCTGGGAGGTAACTTGACAGTGGTAGTGACCGGCCCCATAGTGTGCTTTATTTGAATAAATCCTGAAAAGTTATGATTTTAGGTTTCCATTTTTTTTTCTGTGACAAATATATGCCTATCACTTCAATCTTGGAATAAAAGACATCTTCATTTCTATGGAATATAGAAACAATTATGAATAGTTAGTTCTCAATAAAAAGCATTTAGATCTGACTTATTTCCAACTAAATATCAGGCATGTAAAATAATGCATAATACTAGGATGGATTTGAACATGGCCTTCCAAGAAGAATCTTGAAAACAGTTACTTAACATAAATCAGGTCAGTTTAAATAATATCGCTTTAAGAGTGTCAGGCAAGGAGGGAGAGCCACAGAAAGAGCGGGCTTGCTCTCCGGCCTCCTTTCCCCTCCTTGCTCGGAGGGACCCCAGGGAGGGTCCTCCAGGGTCCCCGGCGCCTTGATCGTTGTGCTCTTGTGCTGGGCTGAGGCTGGAACTATGTGCTCTCCTTGGGCGACTGGGTGGCCGGCGGCGGCGGCAGGGGCTGGGTGCCCGTGGCCGTTTTGATAGAGTTCAGGGTTTTGCTAAACCAAGAGTTTTTTGCAGCTTGGATTTCATTCATAAGGGCCCCTCTCTGATGTTCAAGTTCCTAATTGAAGAAAGAAAATCATCTGAGATTTTATAAAAGTTTTCTCTCTGCCAAAAAAATCCAAGGACAGCTTTTTGCAACCCTAGGTCTATACAGACATCATTGCCTCCCACAAAGCCCAGGAGAAATTTAACTGGCTTCTTAATGAAATCAAACAAAAAAGGTTACAGCTAGAAGGGTTACCACTAGAAATCAGAGTCTGTGAAATGAAACCTCGTGTTATCTTTTTATTCCCCATGCAATCCAGGTTTAGGTTACAACCTGAGATAACACATTTAAAACTACAAATATAAACATAAATGCATGGATGGGTTAAATTTCTACGGATAGTGCACAGGAGTGAGTTCTAGGTCCCTGAATGCACGAGGCCCAGCGCAGAGACCGCTGAGGGCCACCAGTGCAGAGCAGATAGAGCCATGGCGGGACACAGTGCATGCATTAGCAGTAACAGGGAAAGGAAGTGAGGAAGAGGCCACCAGAAGCCAGGACGATTTTTCTAACTGTGTTATCCTCTGATATGGAAAGAGATTGTGGGAAAAGGGATTTGGCAAAACCTTGTAAAGATTAAAAAAAAAAAAAAAGAAAAAAAAAGAAAGGAACAGTCAGCCAATGTTCAACCATGGGGGAATGACAGAGGATGTTTGGCCTTTCGTTTTCAGGATCAGCTACCAAAGTGATCAAGTTCAATGAGAAAGGACCTTGGCAAAAAAAGTGCAGGGTAAACTGAAAAACATATGCTTAAGTCTCACGAGATACAATTTTTTTTTATTATTAATACTCAAATCTATGTATTTATCTAAGTGTTTAAAAATAATGACATAACATCTGACTATGCAGGACACATTCTTGGGCAGAGAAATGTATTTATCATAACACCTATGATTCTGGGCTAAACATCTATATTCTAAAGTGCTAGAATAGCCCAGACTGCTAAACTGGCTTTGCTTCCTCTTGCTGACCTTGTATCAAGTCACCAACCTGAATCTTACACTTGGCCTCCACCAGCTGCAGCTTGGTCTGGGCCAACTCCAGCTCCATCTCCCTCAGCTGCTTCTTGAGTGAGTCCTTCTCGTCGTCCGAGTCAACTCCCTGGTCCTCTCGGCTCGTGGCTGCGAGCTTCAGAGCCCCCTCCTTGCTGAAGATGTCGCTGCAATGTTTACACGCCATCATTTTACCCTGAAATATCCCAAAGAGATGACCAGCGTCAAGAGGTATTCCCTAGCACGTCACTCCCTGAAATGGTATGGGATTGGGTTGTAATTTGGATGCTGTCTGTTGCCTTCAAATGCAGGCCTGTTTCCAAAGATGATTTTTTTTTTTTTGTGTGCTATGGCCAAAATGTTAACAGCACAAAACCCAGCTATCCAAGACAGGCACCCTTTTCCTTAAAGTTTCTCTAAAGACCTTGGAGACAGTGTTGCAGTGCCCCTTTGACATCTGTTGCGCGAGTTTTGTGCTATTGTTACTCCGGCTGGACGCCACGCTCCGTCCACTATGCTCTGCGTGCGGTACCTCACGTACCCTGGAGTGCTGGTGATGGACTGTCCTCACCCCCACTGCGTGAGTGAGGATACAGAGTGGGAGCAGCTGGCCAGGAGTGGACGGCAGTCGCTATACCTAACCTAAAGATACTACTCTTGCAGCAGATGAAGTAGATGTCGTTTGGTTCAGCTTCAATCCAAGATGATCACTGTCGCGCAAGGTAACAGAAGTGACTCTGACCCGGACTGCCCATCAAAGCATGATCAGCACCCAACAATGGCCACTCTCTTCGAGACAAGGGTGCCATTGTTTTCTTAATCTATCTCCAAAAACAGTTTAGAAAGAAAAGATGCTACATAATCTATTTTGACATCCTACTGCTACAGCAAGCTAAAGTCCATACCCCCACCAGCCTCTCTTCACACAGACATGAAGCAGCGCTCCCCACCCTCCTGTCACTGTGCACATTGCCACCACTGAGGCTGAAGACATGATGTCACCTTCTCATCAGCTTCCCTTCATTCCACACCCAGCCAGTCAGAAAGTCTTCCTCCGACAGCCATGTCTCCCAACCCAGGCCCGCGACACTGCGAATCACCTCTTGTCCTGATTTCTTCCTCACCCCACCCACACTGCACTCTCAGACTCCTGCCTCACTAACATTTGTTAGACACTTAAACAACATCTTAGAGCTCTCTTAAGAACCCCAGGCTGGCACAGAGAGGCACACAGCAAGCATCTGTTATATATTTTTTGTTGACTAAATAAAATGTCAACGTGGTAGCTTTTGATCTGGGTCTTAAGTGATGAAAGTTTACCAAGCTGGGTAAGTGGTTTCATTAGGGCTGAACCTTATAAAAGAATGGATTAATCTCGCAAGAGAGAAGAGGACAGTGCAGTAGGGAGAGCGCCATGTGCAAAGATGCTGCACTGTCTGAGACCACAGGGAGGGAGGCGCCTGGCAGTGTAAGCGACACCATGATAAGAGGAACACGGTGAGAAAAGTCCTCCATGGCCACATTGTGGACGTCCTTAAACAGAATGCTCATGATTCCTGACTTGATGCTGTAGACCAGTGGTAGTCAACCTGGTCCTTACCACCCACTAGTGGGCGTCCCAGCTTTCATGGTGGGCGGTAGCAGAGCAACCAAAGTATAAATAAAAAGATAGATTTAACTATAGTAAGTTGTTTTTATAAAGATTTATTCTGCCAAACTTAGCGAAAATCCGACATAAAGTACTTGGCAAGTAATTATTATTATATGCTTTAACTTGCTGTGACTCTGCTTTATAAATTTTATAAAGTAAAGTTACTTCTCTACTTTATAAATCACCATTACTGTGGAACCGGTGGGCGGTTAGAAAATTTTACTACTAACAGAGATATAAAAGTGGGCAGTAGGTATAAAAAGGTTGACTACCCCTGCTATAGATAATTCACTCATTCACATCACCAAATCCTGTGCTTTATGTTGGAGACAGAGCAATGGGCCTCGTGGAGCAGACACGCTGCAGTGTGGGAGAGATGACAGATTCCTGCCCACGGCCATCTGCTTCCTTAGTAACAACCTGATGTTATCTGGGCTGGAAAAGGCCCAGTTGGAAGGTGCCGTTTTCTGTACTCCCTTGAAGTTAGGTGTCAGTGTGAAATTAAGTTCTGATATGAATGGAGCCTCTAAGAATGCTACACCTAGAGACAGCTCACCCAACTGGAGGTGGGCCCTTGTATCCTTGCGACATTCTACCACAGAATGGTGGCGTGATGGCGGAGACTCCAGTTGACAGGTTTGACTTTTAGGTGCCCTTGAGGATGAAAGCCCATGCTGAGGACAAGGGTCACTAAAGCTTGGATCATTGATAAAACTTCTAGACTTCTTTTGCATGAGATAATAAACAATCTTTGTGTTTAAACCAATGTTTTAGTTCAGGATAGTTAATCTGTTTAGGCCAAGACATTTCATCAACTGAGTCTTAGTCATTGTGTCTAATAAGTACAAAGAATGATGAAGGCATATACAAAGGAAGAACAGAAAGGGGAGATATGAACCTCAAATTTAGCTTGGGGAAGGAGACTTCCAACTCTATACTCACGATTAATCTCAGACTGGCGTTTTATAACATGGGATAAGAAAAACACACTTTTGGAATACAAAGTCAGAACAAGGTTCATATTTCTCATGTCTCAGATTTTCAGGTTATAACTTACAGAAAGATGCATTTATTATGTGCTAAGTAGTAAGTACTTTATATCTATTATCTTATTTAATATTCAAAATAACCTTATGAGACAGGTACTGTTATCTCTTCTACAGAATACAAAATAAAGTTTAGAGAGGTTAAATAATTTGCCCAAGTTGTTAAATTATATGCTGAATTCCCCAGAATGCATAGAAATTACTAGTATTAAGCCTAAATATATTCAGATAGAATTACATCAAGTTTCTAGAACACTGGTCCCAAGAGTTGGCTGTGCCAACATTACTTCTTAACAATATGAATCCATTTAGTTTACTATTGTTTACAGAATAAGCAATTGCTTTTTTCAAATCATCAATATAAAGAGATTTACCACCAGGGGGCAGCATATAAATAAATGCTACAAGCTTTCTTTAAAAACAAACTTTTAAAAGCCCTGGCCAGGTTGCTCAGCGGGTTAGAGAAACATACAGATATACTAAGGTTGTGGGTTTGATCCTGGGTCAGAGCACATACAAGAATCAACTAATGAATGTATAAATAAGTGGAGTAAGAAGTCAATGTTTTTTTTTCCTCTCTCTCTAAAATCAATGAAAAAAACAACAATCCTCTAAACAATTGGTGTTAGAATCAGTTACCCAACATATGTGTTTCCAGCCAAGTTCTAGTCTACCCTTGCTGTTTCCTGTTCAAGTGGGTAATGGGGCCCTGGCCGGTTGGCTCAGCGGTAGAGCGTCAGCCTGGTGTGTGGAAGTCCCAGATTCGATTCCCTGTCAGGGCACAACGCCCCCTGGTGGGCATGCTGGGTAGATCCCGGTCGGGCACATGCAGGAGTCTGGCTGGCTGCCTCCCTGCTTCTAACTGGGGTGGGGGGTGGGGGGGGTGGGGGGGGGTGATGGGATAAAGCTGTGTGGCTGCACACTGAAGCATCAGTTCAGGCACAGCTGAGATGCAGGCTGCCGTGGGCTCCCAGGTTTCCACCAGCCAAAAAGCTCGGGGCCACCTGTGACGACGCTGACATCCACCACCTGTCTCTGACAGCCCATCAGACTTGTGGGGACATAACGTTTCACCTGCAGGGAAGAGGATCCTACCCCAGAGAGAAGAAGAAAACTATTCTCCATAATTTCTAAATCCTTTAGAACTGGGGTGTGTCTGCCTCTGGGGCATCATCACGTGTGGAGGTCCTCCCATTAGGTCCTCACTGAAGATGGTGAATGTGGAAAAAATTATGTCTAGTACTAGTCCATTGTCCTCACCTTGACCATTTCCAGCTCCTCCTTGCTGGCTGCTTGCTGCTTCTCCAGTCTGGTGCTTAACTGGGAACAGATCTAAAAGAAAGAAAAAAAAGAGCTCTTTACTGGACAATAGAATGACTCTTACAGTAAGTGCACATTACTCCAACTCCCGTATCATTGCTCTCTGATGCTGGGAGAACCGTGCACGGAGTCACATGGCAAACACCAGTCCCCTCCACAGGGAGCAGCGGGGAGCCTGAGAATGACCCTCTGTGAAGCCTTATCCTGATCAAAGAAAACACATGAGCAAGATCTGATTTCTTTCCATCGCTGGCCTTCGTGGGCCCAGTGAATCCCTGTCCCCACTTTTGGAATCGCTCATTCTATAGAATCTTTTCTGAGTACCGACTTTATGCAAGGTACTATCTCTGCTGGAATCTGAGGAAAAGGATTCTGAGCCAGAAATGTCTCCCATCCACAACCACAGGAAGAGTCTCTGCTTTCAATTACAAAAGTTTCCTTAAGAAATGGCAGAGTGAATAAAACTAAAAAAGGTTAAATGACCAGAAAATAAAACTAAAACTCTCATCAAGTGGTTTGGCCACAAAGCACAAGATGAAAAGCCTGGGAGTCCAGTTCTACTACTTGGCAGCAGTGTGTCCTTAAGTAAACTCACTCCTCTGTCTAAGCTTCAGTTTCTCTGTGACGAGAAACATGTGGCGTGTCCGTGCTGTGCTATGAAAATCAATGGAGGAAAAGATACACCAAGGGTCTAGCACAGCAACTGGCTGATAAGCACTCACTCAATAAAATCTCATCATTGCTGCTTCTGAAATAAGGTACTAACAGGAACTAGAACTGGAAGAAATAAGTTCTTTCAAAGCCAAAATAAATTGTGTTTTTTTAAAAAAATACTGGAAGTTTAACTCTTACTTAACTTGAGTGAAATCTGAATTTTTTATTTTTGAGAAATGAAAGAAAAGAGTTCAGGGATGTCCAACTTTCAAGTGCAATTTAAACTAAAAAAATACAGGGTCAACTATTATCAAAATAGAGATTTTTTTGCCTGACCAGGCGGTGGCACAGTGGATAGAGTGTCAGACTGGGATGCGGAAGACCCAGGTTCAAAACCCCGAGGTCGCCAGCTTGAGCGTGGGCTCATTTAGTTTGAGCAAAGTTCACCAGCTTGGACCCAAAGTCGCTGGCTGGAGCAAGGGGTTACTCGGTCTGCTGAAGGCCCGTGGTCAAGGCACATATGAGAAATCAATCAATGAACAACTAAGGTGTCGCAATGAAAAAAACTGATGATTGATGCTTCTCATCTCTCTGCATTCCTGTCTGTCTATCCTTCTCTCTGACTCTTGCTCTGTCTCTGAAAACAAAACAAAACAAAACAAAACAAAACAAAGCAAAACAAAAAAACCCCCAGAGATTTTTAACAATCCCAGTTTACTCAAAAACAGTTCGAGCAGCCGGGCCAGCTGTGGAGTTGTCTCCAGTTTCCCCAGACCCAAGCCCGAAAACAATAAACAGGCCTGCATTCGCCGGCATTGGGAAGGAGCGATCACCCTTGTAATTCTGACAAACCCTGTACCCTTTCAAATAAACCCAAACACTCTGAAATATAGCCAATTAGAGTCAATTCCCACTATAGAATGCATTTAGATCATGCTTTATGTCCTAATTATCTTCAAACAGATGGGGCTGTTGCCTTTTATATTACTTGAAGTGCTTGCCAGATAATATTCGAGAAGAGTCCCAGGGATTGCTATTTGTGGCATGTGGCATGTGGCAGCCACCTGTGGCCTAACGTGGTGACAAAAACTACATGTGCAGTGATGGCAAGTTGCACAGCACATGGCCTTGTATGTCCCTTGTATCAGTTCACATCTGACCATCCCCTCTCCTACTTACCCATACTCAGAATCTCACGCTCACTTTCAATGTTTTCCCTAGTTCTAGCCAAAACTATCTTTTGTGCCTCCCTCTTCTCCATTTTCATTACTGCTACAATGGGTCAGGGTCCTGTTTTTTCTCCCCTGGACTCCGCACTTTGCCTCTTGTGGGTCTGTGCCTCTGCCTGTACTGGGGCTCCGTACTGGTCTCCACAGTCCTGACTGGGACAGAGTAGTGCCAAGAACAGGTCCCAGACCAGGCCACTTTCCTGCTCAAACGTTCCTACCACACACAGAATTAAACCCAACTCCTTAGCTCTCCCTGAAGACCTTCCTTGAACTGGACCCCACCTCACCTACGCTTCTCTTCTGTACTCGAAACTTGTGCAAAACTAAACATTTTTTGCCCATTGACCTACCTCCGTGCCTTCATACACTGTTCCCCTTCCCACCGCGCATGCCCTCTCCCTGCCCTATCCACACTCTCCCATCTCAACGAGCCCTGGGAACAAAGCTCAATCACCCCTCTCCAGAGGGGCCCCGTGTCCCGGACGCAGCAAGCTCCCCTTCCTCTTATTTAGGCACAGGTGTTGCCTCCCTTCACAAGGCCACACAGCTGTGTGGGCAAACGAGTCCCACGTTCTATACTGTGACAGCAAAAGCCGTGCTGATCCCCGAGCTACTGCCATTCCGTACCATCACTAAACTTCAGTCCTTGGCAAAGAGGCAAATGTTACTGGCATGCTCTACAGGAAATCAGCTTCTGAGGAGGGGCAGATACAGGATCCCCATGGTAATAATAAGGTTTCCTGTTCCTCTAAATCTATCAGACACTGCACACAAACAACAGATTGTTTGCTCAAATAAACCTCCCATGTTATCAGCAAGCATGTCCAACCACTGTAAGCTTCAGAGGGGAAAACAAGCCCCCAGATTTAATGAGTGCAGTGTAGTCATTGTTCTGGAAACTCTAAAAACAAAACCTATTTCCCCAAAGAGCAACAATGACACTGATTACTGTACTTTTATAGTGAAAAAACCACAGCGGCGCATTACCTGTTTATACTCGGCAATGATAGCTGTTGTCTTCTTTATTTCATACTCTGCCTTCTCTAGCTGTTTCCTGAAGACCTCCTTTAGCTAGAAAAAATGAGGATGAGAAACATCAAGACTAGGTCAAGATCTTAATAATTTCCACAAACATCTAGATTCAAGTCCGCCTGAATCACAGCCGATGACAAGGCACATGGTGTAACTATTTCAGTTTTCCGCATTGAAGCTGCAGCTCGCTCATTTGAAAACCTAATCGTCTCATGAGATACAGATATTGTGCTTTCTTTCCTTTAATACATAAGACATAGGGACAGTCTGATGATGAAGTGCTTATGCTTACTCCTTACCCTGTACATCTATTGTTAATGCAGTGTTGAGTCAGAAGCGACCTTGATCCATATGAGGATCTAAAGGCAACACCGCATGTACCCTTGATGCTATATAGTCAATGACAGAAGAAACATGTCAGGCCTTCCTGGTCATAGTCCCTGACGTTACTGCCGTCACCTCCCTGACAGCAGGAGCAAGAGGCTTTGGGACTGGAGTCAGAACAAGATGGAGAAAGACGAGAGCCCTTGAAGACAGGAGAGTCAAGGGCTAAACAAACAGTGACTTCAGGAGGAGCTGAGGTGACCCATCAGGGAGGTAGTTGTTACAGGCAGAAAGATACTAAATCATGAAAGCTGAACTTAAAAGCAGTCATTTTTGTGGCCTGGCCGCTCTGGAGCACTAGAGCCAGGGAAGGTGAAGACGATGGGAGAGCTCAGGCACCACCAGAGGGAGGGAGTAATTCAGTGCTCCCAAGTCGTTGGCCGAACGAACAAACAAGGGCTTGTTCTAGCTACCCCTTGTCTGAGATGCTGTGATGCAGCTCTCTGTGTATGCTCATTACGGACTTAAAGATTAATCTGTACCCGCCAACTCACAAACACTGCAGCTTATAATCGGGTCACATCACTGGGAGACTTCTGAATTTCTTCATGTTTGCCACATTCTAAAAGCAATTTGTCGCCTGACCTGTGGTGGCGCAGTGGATAAAGCGTCGACCTGGAATGCTGAGGTTGCTGGTTCAAAACCCTGGACCTGCCCGGTCAAGGCACATATGGGAGTTGATGCTTCCTGCTCCTCCCCCCTTCTCTTTCTCTCTCTCTCTCTCTCTCTCTCTCTCTCTCTCTCTCTCTCTTCTCTAAAAATGAATAAATAAATATTAAAAATAAAAATAAAAATAAAAGCAATTTGTCAGTTATTCTAATTCAAACCTCGTTGTTAAATCAGCCTCCATTCTCTATCTTCCCTAACATAGGGTATGAACTATATAGCCTTCTCCTCTCCTGGGGGGGGGGGCACTGACCTCAGGACAGACTTAGATGGCTGAGAGGCTTTGCCGCTTCATTTTCTGAGCCCTAGTTTACTCATCTAACAAATCTCACGAGGGCATCATAATGATTAAAACAGGACACACACACACACAGGGAAGAAGCATGAATAAATTCATTTGCCAGTAGATTGAGCCCTTACCTAAGGAACTGAAGTAAGCCCCCCAAAGGCAGGAGGTAAAAGAAAAACAATACCTACCAAAGCCTACATCAAATTGCATAATCAGCCCCTGAAAAATGCTGAGTACGTTAAAAAAAGTCCTAGTCAATGTAAAAGTAAATGTCAAAAGTCATTTTATCATTAAAATAAAAAAAAACAAAAAAAATCCATGGGACACTTTTTATAAGCCCCAAAAGGTGCTGGATGATACATCCCTTCATAGGTAACTTCACTGGGACTTTCTCTGCTTGGAGGCAGATCTCTGAAAGATTTCAGGTTCTATTTTGTAACTAGTATTTTTGGTGTCACAGAATGAATGAGCCAATCAGCCCAGCTGGGACTGGCAGAGACGGGGACATGGAGAAACTTCCTGCTTTTCCGGGGAAGCTGGAGTGTCGACACTGTGGGCAGAGGCCCTTCCGGTCACCTGCTGTCCAGGACTCTCACAATGGAGGTGTCCTGCACCTGACCAGCCTCATAGCTCATGGGAGACTGTAGTGCTAACTCCCAGGCTGGTCCAGAGGGGCTTCTGTTATTCCTGCGGGGGGTCAGGTTTGAAGAGCTCCGCCAGGAATGCTGGCGTCTCCTTCGAAGGTGTGACTCAAGAAAAGGAAGTGTGACTGATGGGGGCGACTCTCAGCAGAGACCTCAGTGGGCTCTCAGTTTAACAATCCTCATCAATTACTTCGGAGAAGTCAATTATATTGGAGATACAGCACAAAATTTGCGGATTTGTCAAAGCTCTTGGACCATAATCCCAAATTACTAAACTTAGAGAAAATGTAACACACTTGCTAGACCGCTCAGTCAAGGCAAATTCCCAAAAGCTGTTCGGGGAGAGCCGCTGCCTCCTCTCTGACACCTTCAAAAGAAATGTCGAGGCTCGGTGCTACTCATGGGTGCTGCTTCAGTGGCACTCTTGATTTGGAATAAAATGATCTCTTGTTGATAGCATGAATCAGCTGCACATACCTGTGTAATGCACCTGTGTCAAGGACAGCCCACCTATGCCATTTACCTGGGCAGTCTCTTCCTCCTGCTTCCTCTTCTCCTCCTCAGTCTCCACCAGCTTCTGTTTGGTCAAAAGGAGCTCCTTATTCAACACGTCTGCCTTGTCTTCCGCCTGCAAACCAGAGTGCGTCACAATCACGAAGGTGGTAAAGAAAGAATGTGTGTCCTTTCTCCAAGTCCAGCACTTCCTGTTCCAACAGGACCTCAAGCCATTCTTTCCTCCCGCCCACGGGATGGCTGATGTCACTGAGTGCCAACCACATACCAGGCCCTTGCCTGCATTATCTCTAATCCTCACAACAATGATTATTTCACAGATGACAGTGAGGTCTGCAGACTTCAAATACCCTGACGGGAGCACACATCTGACATCACAGCCATGATCCCAATTCAGACTTGAATGGCATCAGAGCCCCAGGCTCTTTCTAAATGCTTCTTACACCATTCAGGTGTCATACCAGCAGCCACTTGGAGATTCTGAATGGATGGACGAAGGGGGTGGAGCCTCACATGGGAGCTTCTAACCCATAGTTCCTGGGGGTGGGTTCAGAGAGGGCAAGCAGAGACAGAGGCTGATCCATGGACCACAGATAGGGGAGAAAATTCAAAGACTGGCTGAGCCCTGCAAGGATATTCACACAAGACAGTGAGTACCATAGTATAGGGGAGAAATTAAGACCAAAAACCCACGAGAGAGATACGCATGAGGAATAGTGAAGTGTGGACAGGAATCCAAACCGAAAACACCGTATTTCTAGAATGGCCAAGAAGAGCTCAGAGAAGTATCATATTTCCCCATGTTTAAGACACACCTTTCCCTGAAAAATTTGGGGTCTATAAGCTGGGTGCATCTTATACAGTGGTTGTAGATACTTTTACTTGCATTTCTTGCTTTTTCGTGCTTGGTTTTTTTTATTTTATTTATTTTTATTTTTTGTATTTTTCTGAAGCTGGAAACGGGGAAAGACAGTCAGACAGACTCCCGCATGCGCCCAACCGGGATCCACCTGGCACGCCCACCAGGGGCGACGCTCTGCCCACCAGGGGGTGATGCTCTGCCCCTCTGGGGCGTCGCTCTGCCACGACCAGAGCCACTCTAGCACCTGGGGCAGAGGCCAAGGAGCCAGCCCCAGCGCCCGGGCCATCTTTGCTTCAATGGAGCCTTGGCTGCAGGAGGGGAAGAGAGAGACAGAGAGGAAGGAGGGGGGGGGTGGAGAAGCAAATGGGCGCTTCTCCTGTGTGCCCTGGCCGGGAATTGAACCCGGGTCCCCCGCACGCCAGGCCGACGCTCTACCACTGAGCCAACCGGCCAGGGCCTTGTGCTTGTTTTTGCGCTCATTGTTGAAGACAGTGATTCATCATCAGGCACAGATGAGGACAAGCTAATGGATGGGAGTTTTGACAGTGATGAGGAGTTGTATAAATTTTACAATGAATAAAACTTTGAGTTCAGTAACTTTATGTAATACTTTTCTTTTCTTTCAAATTTTGGGCTCCCAAATTAAGGTGCGTCTTATACATGGGAACATCCTATACATGGGGAAATACGGTACTATGGTCTTAACTTAGATACAGAGCCCAAATTAACTAAGAAAACGTTGTGTTTACTTAACTTAGTTAGCATGTGTACACATTAGTTCTAGGGCTTGTACCCGTTAGGTCTCAGCTTCAAGTTCACAGGTGCAGGGAAGCATGCCCGGAGCCCTGCCCACTCACCCCCATCTCAATTAGTTCCTGTTTAACATCTGTCATATGTCCCCTGACAGCACTTAGCATAATCTGTAATGACAAATTACGTCTGATTCACTTGTCTCGCCCACCAGACGTTCGGCTCTGGGAGGCAGGACCATCTCTCCCCGGACATCGCTGCAGCCCCGGAAGCAAGCCCGGCACCAGGTACAGAGCAGCTACACAGTACGTATTTGGGGAATGTGGGGGAATGCACGGACGTGGCTCCGAAAGGCACCACAGAAGCAGGCTGTGTGGGTGGAGGCGGCAGAGAGCCACAGGGCGAGTGCAGCAGAGAAAACCATAGGCAGAGGAAGGCAGCTATCTGTAGAGCCGTCCCCGGCTGACAGCAGCAAAATGCTATCCAAGTCACCGAGAACACTGGCCAGGTGGCCTCCTGCCTGTGTTCTGTCACATGCCCCGCATGTCCAGATGGGCAGGCCAGCATAGTCCGCCAGGTGCTGGCCGCGAAGCTGCGCCCAGCTCCTGTCCTCACTGTCCCAACGTCTTCACATCCTGTGTCCTAGAGGTTACTGCTCTGGTGTCAGAATATGTGGAAGTGTCAGGTACTTAAGGGAAAAGGGCCCTTTAAAAGACACTTAAATTTGCTTGGATACATTAGGTTTTAGGCAGGAAATCTACACAGCAAAATAACATCTTAAAATTAGAGATGGAACTCAACAAATGCATTTTACAGCTCTGGAAATATCTATGATAAAAGGAAAAGAAAGCCACTTCCCTGAGAAAATATTTAACGCACAACTAAACATCTTTAGTGATGAGAAGACCCACTCTGTTTATTTCCCACTTTCGGCTGCACGTTCCTCACGAGGCCAAGGCGAGGCAAGCTCACCATTTCTCTTGCTGTCAGAGGTGACAGCTGCAGAAATATCTGTGGCCCATGTGGGAGGAGTCCCAAGTCTCCCAGGAAGCTCTGTCTGCAGTTTCTCCTCTGTGTCAGGCTTCCAGGACACAAATGTGAGAGAAACAGCCCAGCAATCTGAGATTTAATCATGAATTGGCCAACAACCCTATCGAGAGGCTCATCTCTGACATCAGAGTGAGGATCTTTCAGAAACGGTTTCTCAAAGAACGAGCCAGTTGTTCCATTTAAAACAAAAGTAATGAATCCGCCACAAAGCACGCGCTGCTTCTGGTCTAACACGTAACTTGCTGTGGTCAGAAGGGACCTGGGCACAGGCTTTGGTGGCAAAGTACTGATCTGTCTCTTTCTGTTCCTTGGGCACAGGAAAGGACAAGGAGGGCCTGAGAGCAGGGAGCAGCGAAACTGAACCGGAGTTGATGTATCTTTTACGTTTCTAATGTTGCAAAGCCCTTATTTAAAGAGTTGAGGGAGGGCGAGTTCTCCAAAGAGAAGGCTGTGTCAGAGAGAAACTAAGAGCCTTTGGTGCCTGGGAGCCTGAAGCCAACTCTACCACAACCAGGGTAAGGTCTAATTTATTCTTGAAAGTACCTACTTATATGTGTTTGCCTTATATGGTATTTCAAATACAATCTGCTTTCATGTTTGTTTAATGTTTCCAGTTTCGCTACTTTAATGAAGAGATTTGATTTTGATAAACTGGGAATGGAAAAGTACCAGTGGGTGAAGGCCAAGTGAGTGAAGCGGCCGGAGCCAGTGTGCACAGGCTCAGGGGCAGGTTGCCTAACAGCGGAACAGCTTTGAGGTCGTGGGCGAGGTCATCGTTCTCTGGTTTTATTTATTTTTTATTTATTTTTAAGATTTTTTAAAACTTTATTTATTTTAGAAAGAGGAGGAAGAGAGAGAGAGAGAAAGAGAGAGAAGGGGAGGAGCAAGAAGCATCAACTCATAATAGTTGCTTCTCGTATGTGCCTTGACCTGGGTTTCAAACTGGTGACCTCAGCATTCCAGGTCAATGCTCTATCCACTAAGCCACCACGGGTCAGGCTTGTTTTGTTTTCAAACTCCATTTAGTGCTGACCCTTCAACTCCCACCCTCCCTGTTAGCACTGTGTTCCTCACCAGTGCTCTTATCTCCCAGCCACGGTGGCTAAAACTTGTGAGCGGCAAAGTTCGCTTTTCCTATGGGGAAAGGAGTTGAGGCAGGGGCTATCTTTAAACATTTAAAAAGTCCTTCAATCTTGATCCAATCAGGTTTATTTTATTAATGGATTTGTATTTTAAATATTATCAATGCATAGTTAGAGCACAACGATGCCTTTTTCTCACAGATGAATAAATCTAACTCAATTTTTCTGACCCTACATCATTTGTTGGGAATGTTCACTTTTTAAAAGTCAGAAAATAGAGTGATAATTTTATATCTACACAAGACTCCTTTCATATTGCCAGTTGTTTCTGAAAATACTAGGAAAAGAAAACAGAAGTCCTAAAGCTGTTAGTACTGTTGGAAAGAACCAGGGAAGTTAAACAATTTAAGGTCTTCCTAGCAACAGCTAACATTTATTTAACACTCACTACTGAAGGGCTTTATCTTATTTTATTACCACATCATCCCAAGAGGTAGACTTTCTTACAGCTATAGATAGGTTAAGAATTGCCAGGTCACATGGTTAGGGAATGGTAATGCCAGGATTCACACCCAGGCAGTGTTGGCTCTTAGCCCCAGGATGCCCGTCAACCCCCAAAATACACACGTCTTAATGTACGTATGTCCTATAAAACCTTCACATTGATTGTAAATGAGAATTCTTGGTGACTGATACTTTCAGGTGAGTATGCTGGCGGCCCTTGCTTTACGGAAAGTACAAGAAGAAACACCAGAGAAGCAGAGGTATAAAAAAGTATGTCACACATGCTGCTTGGAAATGACCCAAACCCTTTTCAAAGGCTGCCATTTCCCACCCGCTCCAATTAGCACAAGCAGTTCCCCTCACCTACGCCCACCCCTTCATCCACCAAGCAGCTGACTCAGTGTCAAATACAGAGGGTGCCCCGGCGGGACTGTGGTGACAGCAACGGGGTCCTTGCCCTTGAGGAGGGTGTCACAGTCTTATTTCTTCCCAGTGAATGACAAGTGTACCTGATCCAAGTCATTCCGCAGAGCGATTTTGCTGGTTACTAGCTCGTGGGCGAGGTCATCGTTCTCTTGTTCCAACCTCATGCTGGCCTCCTGTAATCTCCGGTTCTCCCTCTGCAGAAAAAGAGCAAGAGCCAGAGGTGGGCGTTAGTGCGGGGCCTCCCGGCAGCAACATGTGGGGCTGGTGCGGAAAACAAGCAGCGACAACGAGTGAACTTGAATGTGTAGAAGGAGAAGGCGCAGTGGCACAGGGAGGCAGGGCAGCTGTCTGGGGAACAACGGTGAGTTGAGCGAGCGGTGCAGGGGCGGCACTCTACCCAGTGAAATTTACCGCTGTCCGCAAACCTCCAGACAGAACTTCATTATCAAGTGTGCCACAACAGAGCAACATGTCCAAACACACCTGCAATCCGTGCGGTTTCTAGATAGACCTAGAGTGCAGACACAGGCAAGTCTTTGTTGGAAGCATGCACAATAACCCCACCTCAACCTCCAGGGAAGCCACACTATAAGGACAAGGTAGGGCAGGGACGGGAAAACCACTAGATGGCCCTTCAAACTGTCTTTCCAATATCAGGGGTCAGGATGCACGGGTTCGTGATTCTATCAACTGACATCATCACTCTTTGGGTAAAAATGTTTGTTTTTCTGAAAACCAATTTTTGTGTAAGAGCAATAGTTCTTATAATAATGTCTCTTAAATGTTGCTTTGGTTATTTATTTATTTATTTATTTTCAGATTAAAAGATTCTGGGTTAAAATACATTACTGAGCTGTTTTCCCCTCTTTGAACTCACAGGAAAAAAATATGAAACAAAGTTCTACAATGAGAGAACAAAGTCGCTTTGTTAGGAAGCAAGCTCTCCCCTTAACTAGCCCCTATGAGCTGTGTGCCTTCCCCATCAGAAGAGCAACTTGGTGTCTCCATTCCAAAGCGTCAGAATGCTTCTGCCGCTACTGGTGGCAGCTACAGGAGATGTCAGAGTGGGGACAGGAAGACTTCACTGTGATGACACCTTCCTGTTTTTCAGATTTACACTATCAGTGTTTTCTGCAGAAACTCTGTGTTGCACAATCAGAAGACAAATCCATGTCCTGGAAGAGAGTGCATCATAGCATACGGGGTGTGTGTATGTGAGCAAGATATGTGTGTATGAGTGTCAGTGTAAGTATGTCTGAGTAAGAGTGTGTGCGCACATGTGTGTGAATTTTATCTTCTATAGGACCACCTGGGGTTAGTTATACAGAAAGAAGAAAACCTAATTTCTTTTTTATTTCTGTTTCACAAAGCAGGGCTAGGAGACAGGCGGCAAGGGCAAAGCCTGAGACTGTCATGAAGGCAGAGAATCCAGAATCAGGCCCAGTTGTGAAGCCAAGGGCAGACTGGGCTTTGCTTGTCATCGTCTAGCAGGGCTCACTTCTGTCCTTGCTCTTGGAGAAGGCAGACTGGGATGACTGGGGAAATTGGGAAGTGTTAAAACATTTTTGAAAAAGATAGCTACTGAAAAAGATCTTTTTTTAAACTTATTTTTATTCATTTTTTAGAGAGGAGAGGGAGGGAGAGAGAGAGAGAGAGAGAGGAGAGACAGAGAGAGAGAAGTGGGGGAGGAGCTGGAAGCATCAACTCCCATATGTGCCTTGACCAGGCAAGCCCAGGGTTTTGAACCGGCGACCTCAGCATTTCCAGGTCGACGCTTTTATCCACTGCGCCACCACAGGTCAGGCCAGTATTACTGAAAAAGATTTTAAAATCCCAAATCACTTAGATACTTTCAAATAAATTCATGATGGAATTCCATGCAGTATTAAAATATAAGGGAAAAATATCTAATAACAGAAGAAATGCTTATGATACCTTGTAGAAAAAGAGCTAAGTAACTAGATATCCCATTTTTATAACAACATAAATAAGAGCTATTAACAATGGGGAGTGGGTTATTCTTACTATTTATTGTCTTTGTGATACTTAAAGGTTTCCAAGTTTTCTACAACGAATACATAGTACATGTATTTTAAATTTTTTAAAATTATTTGAAAAACAAAAAGCAATTTAGAACTTCAATTCCAATGGAAATGATAAAATGTCAAAAAAAGAATATTCTTTGAAGTTGGACTTTTCTTTAAATTTTTTAATTGAGTTTATGGGAGTGACACTGGTTAACAAAATTATACAGGTTTCAGGTGCCCAATTCTACACCATACTGCTATACACCATATTGTGTGTTCATCCCCCAAGTCAAATCAAAAAAAATTTCTTTTAAGTCTACTCTTGGTAGAAGCTCTCATTCTACATGAAACCAGACTAGATCTTCCTTTGTGACCAAGATACAAGGTGACCCGAAAAAGTACTGCCTCGTCAGAAACCCCTTTCCAAGGTATTTCTGAAAAGACAGCGTACATATTTATAGGGGCCAACTGTACTCGTCAAATCCTGTGTGTCCCCTCCATCTCTGGATGTACCCCGCTCATAGAAGCACAATAAACATGGGACTGAAGTAAAGAGCCAGGGTATCTATAGGTGATCTCTCCATCTCTATTGAAGTGACCCAAATTCTAGCCGGGGCTGGAGGCTCAGCCTTTCATTCCAACAAATCTAACCATCACTTCTTCTTGTGGAAGCAACCGACATACTTGTCAAAGGCTCAGACTTAAATGTTCAGAAACTTTTCAAATAAATGCTTTCCTTGCCAGGAACAGGCAGCAATTTCCTCACAACACATTTCACAATGCAGAAAAGACATTTTTCTTGTTTCCTGATAAATCTCTTTCAAAGAGACCATGGTAAGATTACCGCAACACTTATTCCTATTTCTACTGTGCTTGTACTCGCAGGACTCCGAGGTACAGAGAGCTCCTATTATTTACATCACATTCATTTCACACAACTCAAAATGTTGCAGCTGCCAGTTTCTCAGGTTACAGGATGTATGACTAGGATTGAGTTAAAATAACACCCAGGTAAAGGCACACAGTGCTAATGGAAAAGGACTTCGTTCAAAGTACTTAAACAGCACAGGTAGCTGCTTTCCCTATTGGTTAGAGATGGGTCTGGTGGATTATGTTATATTAGGGAGAGCTATGAACTTGGCTGAAATTCTGACCAGTGACTTCCCATTCCAAGACTGTTATGACTCATACCCTTCCTTACAAACACACAGCTAAGGGGCTGGGGAGTGGGGGAACTCTGGGGAGAAATTCTCTGTCTGAGGGTCCCTGAAAGCACAATAGCCTGAGGCACACCTGGCTTTTGCTCCAGCAGGAAGCTTCAGCTCCGTGTCTGCAAAGCAAGCGGCAGGGCGGGGAAGACTCCTCCCTGCACTCGCAGACGTGGGCAAGCAAGCTATGGGGCCGAAAATGCAGTATCGTCCTCCAAAGTACAAGGTGGCCGCTGGAGGCCTGCTGGGCCCCTGAGAGCTACGTGGGCCGCTCCTACTGCGAGGAGATCATCTGTGCAGGAGAATGTGCCTGCACTCACAGGGGGTTAAAGAGAGACTGCAGCACTGGGCTCTTGTCCCGCCTTTCCTGAGGAGCCAAAACTCTTTTCAGAACGGACTGAGTCAAGAAAAAGTTTGCCTTGACACTGGAACGGAGAAGCAAGTTTCATTTTGACGGGCTCGGGAAAGGCAGTAGTAACCTTGCATGGCTCGTTTGGAAATGTTAGCAAGGGCCGCCCACCCAGGATGGGCCTGAACTCAGAGCCCCATCCACCTAAGCCAGCCCGGAGACAGCCGCGTGTACGTTTGCACACGCGGACGTGCTGAATGCTCAAAGCCTGTGCACAGAACAGACGGATGCTGCCCGGCCTTCCAGCATATCTCCCGGAGAACCCGCTTCCCTCACCCCTGAAGCGCATGTCACGCTGTCTGGAACCTGTCCTAGCTCACACAACCGAACAAAAAAGCGGACGGCAGCCTTCCTCACTCGCCACCCCACCCCCGGCCCTGCATAGCAGCTGTATGGCTGGGAGAGTGTGGTTAGTAGCTTTTGGGAGGAGGATACTGCATTTTTCAGAGACAGACGCTGCTATTACAGACATACATAGATTGAAAAAAAAACTTACCTCCTCAAAAGTCACAGACTCACTACCGTTTTCAATCATAGGTACAAAGACAATTGAAAAAAAAAAAGAGGATCCAATGAAATTGGACACATACGAATACATTTAGGAGACAGTAGTCACAAGAACAGATACTCGTCTATGCTATTCGGCTACTCTGTTGTTCCTTAAGTATCATTCATATACTGTAGGTTCTCTCTGGGACAGTGAGCATTCAATAGAAGAAAATACACTTGAGGCAGCCAGAAGGCAAGCCTCAACGCAGGAAGGCCGACTCACTAAACCCCTCCCTCTCCAGGAGCTATTTGCGGGCACCGTAGCTGATGAAATGCTCTGTGCAACTATTAGCAGCTACGGTGTGAGTTGTTTATGCTGTGTGGTCAGAGCTGGGTGGAAGGAACTTCCTTATGTGACAAGGTTGGAAACCTTACATCATAGTTCATCTTCAGGCAACAGAATGACATTGCTGGGCAGGAGAATGCAAAAGAAGAACGGGTCCCAGGTCTCCTCTGTGTCTGAGGGCTGAAGTGTGGGTGGAACAGTACAAGGGGTGGTGAACGTCATTCTTTCCAAGGGGAAAAAAACACACACACAGAAAAATCTGAGCTGGCAATCAAAACAAAATAAACTAAATCTTAAAGGAAAAAATGATGGGGAAGGAGGCAGCTTCAGAAACTCCAACTCAGTTCTCTAGGTGTGTTGTCCACTGCTGGAATGAATTCCTGGCATATGCTTTTGAAGACACTCAAAGGTCAGGAGAGAATGTTTTCCTAACAGAGCCAGTGCAAGTTTATTAGCAACAGCACACCAGCTCTCACTGATTTTGCTTGAGATACCTCCTTCAAAAGAGTTGATAATTGTCACATTCAAATGTTGTCAGGTATTTTGACAAATGCTTACGGATGGAACGCTGAAAGGTCCACGTTATCTATAAATGAAGATGGGGGCAGGAAAACCTGGATATTTAAAATCATTTTTTTATGCTCGCTTTACTCAACAGACCAAATTCTATTTATCTGGTATAAATTTAAACAATTTAAATGTCAAACTCAAAACAAGAACTTTTGGGTAACAACAAACTGAGAGTTGGCATACCATACTACATTTCTGTTGGCATTTAAAAAAAGTAGTCCTAGATATATTAAAGCACAAGGGACAGTAAACCTTTAATGTAAATGACCAGATAGTAAATACCTTTGGCTTTGCAGGCCCTATGGGCTTTGAGACCACTCTACTCTGTCATTGCGTGCAAAGGCAAGCAATAACTAAACAAATGGATGTGTCTGCATTCCAACAAAAACAGGCAGTGGGCTATAGCTTGCAAATCCCCGCTCTCTCTAGTACACAAATCAAAGAGGATACAGAAACACTTGAGTGTGATGTATCAATAACTTTCTCAGTAAAACCACTTCCACAGGAAACAAAACAATGAAAATTGAAGAAAACTTTTGGAGAATTCATTCTGAAGATCATCAATAAACATACTTAGAAACTCCTAATATGCATTCCATTTCTATCTTTCACCGTTTGTGCCAATGTTAAGTACAACTCAATCAGCAGACAAGTATCATCGAAGCCACCTGCTCAATCCCTGCTAAGCTGCTCAGAGGAGTCACGGGAGGCCCAGGGCTTGCCTGCTCCACCATCCTCCAAAGGCAACTTCGCCAGGCTATCCAAGCTCAAAAAGACAGAGTGGCAATCTTCTGAAGTTATCATTAAATTTTCACAGTTACCACAGAAATCACCCTCTTGAGTATGACTATTCATGAAAAGCACATCATTTCATAACATAAATACGTCCAAAAGTCAACCGCAGTCTCCATGATATGGAAAACAATAAAATGTAACATTCTATTCATTTGTAGAAAAACATTTTTCAAACATGGATTCACTTATCTTGGCTTCTTTGAATGAGGGACGGTTCAACACAGTAAAAAGAGGTGAGCCTGTTCTTCCAGGTAACAAGTTTAGTGTAATTTAAATCCTTCACTGGTCAAGTTAAAAACAAAATTTGATATTGCTCTAAGTTATTTCATTAGATATGTGGGAATGGCAAATAATGCAAGTACAATTAAACAGCTTCACTTCTAATTATATGCAGGGACAACTAACTGCTCTACAAAAATTAGTATGTGCAATAAAACTTTGCAAACTTAAGAGGAATCATATTCTTTAAATTATATTTTGATTTTAAAAACTTACTGTGTCCAATCTCAAGAAAGAAGTTAAAACATTTGGAATTTAATTATACTGAACATGAATAAGATACTTCAATTAGAAATTATGTATTTTTAATACTATCTGCGTCTCAAACCCAAGAGAGTATAAGCATTCCTGCTTCTTTCTAGGATTTGCCCATCTAGAATATAGAATAATATGTAATAGCATAACCTTACTCGTGCTCTGGGAGAGTCTCTGAATTTAATTAATTAGCTGTGCTTTTTAAGGCTTAACCCACATTTGTGCAAGATTTTAATTAAACAAGAAAAGCACAGAATCTTCTGGAGGTATGTGAAAGGTGCACTTCTCTAAAAAGTGCTGTTGATTGATTCCATATCAGGAAACCTAAGTTTTCCCAAATGGGAAAAATTCATCTACTTAAAATAGAAAACA